>NC_092724.1:166622757-166956242 GCF_047496885.1 Scyliorhinus torazame
GCAGATTGAGAAGGAGTGCCTGGGTTTGTTCACCGGCATAGATAAATTCCACGACTATGTGTGTGGTCTCCCCCAGTTCACCGTGGAAACCAACCATCGCCCCCTGGTCGGCATCAGACAGAAGGACCTCAATGAGATGACCCCGCGCCTCCAGCGCATTCTGCTCAAGCTCCGGAGGTACGACTTCCAACTGGTCTAGACCCCGGGAAAGGACCTCATCATCGCGGATGCCCTGTCCAGAGCAGTAAGCACACCGCCCGAATCGGGGGGGGTTCGTCTGTCAGGTCAAAGCGCAGGTGGCCTTCACATCGGCCAATCTGCCAGCTGACGATTCAAGTCTGGCCCGTATTCGCCGTGAGACTGCGGGCTGACCCCCTTCTACAACGTGTGATGCACCACATGACGGAAGGGGGGCTCAAAGGGCAGTGCCCACAATTCTACAATGTCCGGGACGACTTGGCCGTCATTGACGGTGTCCTCAAGCTGGACTGGATTGTGATTCCACACAGCATGCACAAGCTGGTCCTCGACCAATTACACGAAGGCCATCTCAGGGTTGAGAAGTGCAGGCGGAGGGCCCGAGAGGCTGTGTACTGGCCGGGCATCAGCGACGACATCGCCAACATGGTGCTCAACTGCCCACCTGCCAAAGGTTTCAGCCGGCGCAACCCCCTGAGACGCTAAACATATCCTGGTGCAATCACACACACACACACTGATGGACAGGTAGACGGACCAATCAACACACACGCAACATCACAGCCAATCACCAGTGAGAGCACACGCACTATAAAACAGGGAACACCACAGTTCCCACTCATTCCAGCAGGAGACAGCTCAGGGCACAGAGCTCACAGCAAGCGACTCAGACATACACCGTGTGCTGAGTGCCTCTCTAAGATAGTGCAAGGGCTGGGTCCACAGGTTAACGGGTAAATTATGAACCACAGCCAGAAGTATACAGTAGATGTTATCAAGAGTAATAAAACAGAGTTGTACCATCGACAACCGTGTTGGTTCGTTTGTATAGCGGAACACCCAACGCGACAGGGAGTGGGTACTATGTTTTCGGTGTGTGTGTCAGCGGTGTGAGAGCACCATGTCGCGCGGGGCGGCTGGCGCAGGCTGCAACCGTGTGCATGCGCGGACCCCCAACGGTAAGGGCCCCGTGTCGGCAGCCAGAGCTGCAAGGGACCACTCCCGGCCCTGCTAGCCCCCTCCAGGTAGGAGAATCACTCTGGACTTTCTTCAGGAAAGTCCGGTGTGCAATCCCGGGCGTGAGGACATAGCCCCACGATTGGAGAATCCCGCACATAGTATCCCACATCAAACCTTTCCGTCGCCTCTTCAAAGAATTCCAGAAAATTAGTTAAACAAAATATTCATGGAACAAGTCCATTCTGGCTTTCCTTCATTAACTCAAATTTGTCCATGTGATCACTATTTTTGTCCTGAATTATTGTTTTGAAATGTTTCCCCATTTCTGACGTTAAGCTGACCGGTCTGCATTCCCCCAGATTATCTGTACACGTTTAGAACAAGATTGTAACGTGTACAATTCCCCAGTCCTCCGGCACCACACAGCGACTAAGGAAGGCTGGAAAGTAATGGCCAGGACCGCCACAATTCCCACTCTCACTTCCCTTCGTATTCTAGGATGCATCTCATCCGGTCCTGGCACATTTAAAAAAACTTATTTTACTGGGTGCAACAGAGGCACGATTCAGTTATCGAGTCAACCATGCATGTTGCCAATATCCGCTGAGAGTTTAATAATATAAATCACCATTGAAAACGTCTCATTCCAAATACCATAATCTGGGTTCTTAACGTTCATTAATATGCATTAATAGATACAAAATACCAAGTGACAATTGAAAAGAAACAGGAAGCTCCCCGTCCACATTGTCTTAGTTACACGGGGAGAAGCACAGAGCTGTACCCAAGTGTGAGAATTCTGACAATCAGACTTTTGGGAAATGTCGGGCACGATTCAATCTGAAAAAAGTCAGATTCGGCTCTGGGCGGGCGATGCCAGTCGGGAGCGATCCCGCTACCTGACGGCACTCTGACGGGAAACCCCCCCCCCCCCCCCCCCACCGAGGCTGCACTCAGCATCCTGCATTTTTAAATGGCGCCCCGAACTCTCGGCCCCCCTCCCGACGCGTTCCCCCCCACTCACTTGTTGCCGCGTCCTTGAGCCGCCCCGCACTGCACCACAACCGGCAGGGCACCCCCGATACCGATCCACGGCACAGGCAAAATGCCAACTTGGTCCGGTAGCAGTGCCAGGCTGGCACCCGTGGGTCGTACTGTGCCCAGATGGTATTGCCAAGATGCCAGTGTGGCAGTGCCAAGGAGCCCGGGTAGCACCAGCAGTGCCAGGGTGCCAGCTCGGTCAGAGGGCGACTACCCGGGGGCCTCCGATTGCCTGGGACCCCCCCCCCCCACTGCCCCCGAAGGGCCTGCAGCCGGGGGCCTGGTCTCCATTTGTGGGACCAGTTCTGATCGGTGCTTGGCGGGCCTCCTCAGCGAGGTTGGTAAATGCCGGGTGGCTGTTCCGTCGGGCGTCGGCACGGGTAAGCGGGTTGTTAAACTCACTTAACTGCGAGACTGGGTCCCAGATTGCAACGTCCGGCGGGATCTGGCTATACCTCACCAGGCGTAACGGCCATCGGAAATCCCGGGCTAGGCCATTCCCGGGATCTGCAGGCCACATCCTGTCGCACTTCCGGTGGGACATGGCCAGTAGACGGTGCCCCATTTTGGGGAAAGGTTGGCGGGGTGTGTCGCCCGGCTTTCTGGGGGAGAGCCACACGGGCATTGAACCACCACATTGAGTCCATTTTCTGGGCCTAGGGCAGTTTCTCCCGGGTCTAGCCCACAATTTAGAGGATGCGATTCTCCCAAATGAAAACAAAGTGACGGAGCGAGCACGGTTAACCCGTGCTTCCCGACGCTCGCAGTGCCAAGGAGCACATGAGTATTCAAAGCGAACAAGGGGCCTGAACAGGAACGGCGACTCTGCTTTGTCCAGTGCGGAGCTCCACTTGCCAGAACTCCTCAGTGTGGCGAGAGACCAGGACGCCAGTTGCAATGGCATCCCGATCTCCCAGGCCCCCAAAACAATGCTCAACCTCCCCCCAGCCCTAACTCAACATGGGACGGTGCGCGCAACTCCCCTCCCATGCCAGGCAAGCCCGACCCGATCACATGCAGGCAAAGAATGCCAGCTTGGCACTTGGCAGCATCAACCTGGCAGTGCCAGCTGGTTGCCTTGGCAGTGCCAGGCAAGCACCCAAGTAGCAGTGTCGGCAGTGCCAGGGCACCAGCCTGCCCAAAGGGCATGCAGCCGGGAGCCTCCAATCCCCTGGGAGACCCCCACGAGGGCCGTTCCGCCTGGTCCCTGTCTGTGGGCAGCAGGGCTGAACGGTGCTGGCCCCAGGTCTCCGAGGAGAAGGGATTGAATCCCAAAGCCTCCGGCCCCGCGGGAATCTGCCCGTTAGAGGAAGGCTTGCTGTAATATGCTGATTTGCTGAAATGTGATCCCGCCCATTACGGGCAACGTCTCGTGAGATCGCGGTTAGGAGCTGGGTAGACCCCGGGAGCGGGGTCTCCCACCTTTCAGTGGCCAGGCTGCGCCGTGGTGAGCTGCTCTTCCTGCGCAGCGCGGCCGTAGGATCGCGCCCAGAAATGTTTACAGCAACGAGGGGGGGTGGTGTTATAACCCCCACAATGACCACGGGGAAACCATTGTTTACTCCCCCCATGGGACCTGTGGAATAGAAGATTCCCAGATAGGGGGCAGAGGTCACCCAGCTGGGCACAGAAACACTTGCCCAGACAGGAGCCGGTGAGTTGAGTTGTCAGCTCGGACTGGACTGGGAGAGAGTTAGTGCCCGGGCAGAATGTTGTATATAGTTCAATAAATCCTCGTTCCACCATCACTGCCTTCCTGACTTCACTAAACTGGCGATGAGGATGAAACAAAACTCCAGACTCGATTGTGGACCCGCCTCGCCGCTCGGTAAATTGATATCCTGGAGTGTCTGGACACGCCAGCTCCAGGTCCTGAGGTGGGCAGTGTGTCAAATTGGCAGTACCCAAGTGCCTGGGTCGCTTCTGGGTGCCAGGGTACCAACTTGCCCAGAGCCCAGCCACCCAGAGGCTCCCAATCCCCTGGGACACCCCCCCCCCCCAAGTGCCAGTATGCCATGTTCCCGTTTGTGGAGTCCGGTACTAACTGGCGCTCGCTCGGGATCTCCAAGGTGAGGCGGTTGTGTACCGCGCCTCGGTAACTCCACCGAGTGCATTGCCTGACCACAGCACTTTAGTATGCAGATTAGCCAGATCTGGGTCCCGCCCGTTGTGGCCTGATCAAGTGATCACAATGTCTTGCGAGATCCCGTTAGATCCCACAAGGAGTGGCGAGCCTGGTGAATTCCGGAAGAAGCCTTTCCCGGGATGTACCGGCTGCGTCCTGTATCGATTCCAGTGGCACATGGCAGGAAGGTCGCGCCCCTTTGACACAGGCCTGGATGACGAGAGGCAGAGGCAGTACGCTGAACACAGGAGGTACTCGTCCGGGCTGGGGGTACTTTGGGGAAGACCGTCACACATCCCCGAATTTGGAATTGTAAAAAGTCTCAGTTGTCCAACCTCACTGAACTCCAATTGTTTCATGAGCTGGTCGTGTTTGTAGCTGAACATTACCCTCGGTGATGATGCTCGATTTAACCCAGAGATGTGGCCTCCAGATGAATTGGTCACTGACGTCTCAACCTGCCTGATGGGTCCAGCGGAGCATTGAGAGTTCAGGACATCCCTCGCCGGAATGCTGAGGGACAGGCGGGTTCGAAGGATAAACAATAACCAATCAGAGGATGCTGCTGGTGGAGATGGGGAGGGGGAGGGTGTGTGAGTGGGGAGGGGGGTGTGAGTGGGGGAGGGGATTGAGGGGGGAGGGGGTGTGAGTGGGGAGGGGGTGTGAGTGGGGGAGGGGGTGTGAGAGGGTGTGAGAGGGGGAGGGGGTGTGAGAGGGGTAGGGGGTGTGAGTGGGAGGGGGTGTGAGAGGGGGAGGGGGTTTGAGAGGGGGAGGGGGTGTGAGAGGGGGGAGGGGGTGTGAGAGGGGGAGGGGGTGTGAGTGGGTGAGGGAGTGTGAGAGGGGGAGGGGGGTGTGAGAGGGGGGAAGGGGTGTGAGTGGGGGAGGGGGTGAGAGGGGGAGGGGAGTGAGTGGGGAGGGGAGATGGTGTGAGTGTGGAGGGGGTGTGAGAGGGGGGAAGGGGTGTGAGTGGGGGAGGGGGTGAGAGGGGGAGGGGTGTGTGAGAGGGGGAAGGGGTGTGAGTGGGGGAGGGGGTGAGAGGGGAGGGTGTGTGAGAGGGGGTGTGAGTGGGGGAGGGGGTGAGAGGGGGAAGGGGTGTGAGAGGGGGAGGGGGTGTGAGAGGGGAGGGGCTGTGAGAGGGGAGGGGAAGGGGGTGTGAGAGGGGGAGGGGGTGTGAGAGGGGAGGGGGCGTGAGAGGGGGAAGGGGTGTGAGAGGGGAGGGGGTGTGAGAGGGAGGGGGTGTGAGAGGGGGCGGGAATGTGAGAGGGGGAGGGGGGGGTGAGAGGGGGAGGGATGTGAGAGGGGGAGGGGGTGTGAGAGGGAGGGGGGTGAGAGGGGGAGGGGATATAAGAGGGGGAGGGGGTGTGAGTGGGGGAGGGGTGAGTGAGTAGGGAGGGGGGAGAGGGGGAGGGGTGTGAGGTGGAAGGGGTGTGAGTGGGAGGGGGAGTGTGAGAGGGGGAGGGGGTGTGAGAGGGGGAGGGGGATGTGAGATGGGGAGGGGGTGTGAGGGGAGGGGGTGAGAGGGGAGGGTGTGAGAGGGGGAGGGGTGAGTGAGTGGGAGGGGAGAGGGGTGTGTGAGTGTGAGGGGGAGGGGTGAGTGAGTGGGGGAGGGGGGTGGTGAGTGAGGTGTGAGGGGAGGGGTGTGAGGTGGGAAGGGGTGTGTGAGAGGGGAGGGGGAGGTGTGAGAGGTGGAGGGGGTAGTGAGGGTGGAGGGGTGAGTGTGGAGTGGAGGGGGGTGTGAGTGGGGGTGGGTGTGTGAGAGGGGGAGGGGAGTGGTGGGGAGGGTGTGAGAGGGGAGGGGATGTGAGTGGGGGAGGGGGTGTTGTGGAGGGAGTGTGGGGTGGAGGGGTGGAGTGTGAGAGGGGGAGGGGTTGTGTGAGTGGGGTGAGGGAGTGTGAGAGGGGGAGGGGGTGTGAGAGGGGGGAGGGGGTGGTGTGGGAGGTGAGGGGAGGGGGTGAGGGGGAGTGAGTGGGGAGGGGAGTGTGTGTGAGAGGGGGAAGTGGGTGTGAGTGGGGGGAGGTGTGAGAGGGGGAGGGGTGTGAGAGGGGGAGGGGGTGTGAGTGTGGGAGGGGGTGTGAGAGTGGGGAGGGGGTGAGAGGGTGGTGTGAGAGGGGTGTGAGGAGGGGGAGGGAAGTGGAGAGGGGTGAGAGGGAGTGAGAGGGGGAGGGGTGTGAGAGGGGAGGGGTGTGAGGTGTGAGGGGAGGGGTGAGTGAGAGGGGGAGGAGGGGGTGTGACGTGGGGAGGGGGTGTGAGGGGGAGGGGGTGTGAGAGGGGGAGGGGTGTGAGAGGGGGAGGGGGTGTGAGAGGAGGGGGTGTGAGAGGGAGGGTGTGGAGGGGTGAGTGAGGGTGTGAGAGGGGGAGGGATGTGAGAGGGGGAGAGGGGGAGGTGAGTGGGGAGGGGGTGTGAGGGAGGGGTGTGAGAGGGGGAGGGGGTGTGAGAGGGGGAGGGGGTGTGAGAGGGGGAGGGGTGTGAGAGGGGGAGGGGGTGTGAGAGGGGGAGGGGTGGGAGGGGGTGAGAGGGGGAGGGGGTGTGAGGAGGGTGGAGGGGCGTGATGGGGAGGGGGTGAGAGGGGGAGGGGTGTGAGAGGGGGAGGGGAGGGAGAGGGAGGGGGTGAAGGGGAGGGGTGTGAGAGGGGAGGGGGCGTGAGGAGGGGAAGGGGTGTGAGAGGGGAGGGGTGTGAGAGGGGAGGGGGGAGGGAGAGGGAGGTGAGAGGGGAGGTGGTGAGAGGGGGAGGGGTTGAGGGAGGTGTGGAGGAGGGGGTGAGTGGGGAGGGAGTGAGGGAGGGGAGTGAGAGGGAGGGGGTGTGAGAGGGAGGGAGTGGTGAGGTGTGAGAGGGGGAGGGAGGTGTGAGTGGGGAGGGGTGAGAGGGGAGTGAGGAGGGGTGTGAGGAGGTGTGAGGGGAGGGGTGAGTGAGGGGGAGGGGAGTGAGGGGAGGGGGTGTGAGAGGGGGAGGGGGTGTGAGGGAGGGTGTGAGTGGGGAGGGGGTAGTGTGTGGGGGAGGGGGTGAGAGGGGAGGGGGTGTAGAGGGTGGGGGAAGGGTGTGAGTGAGTGGGGGAGGGGGTGTGAGGGGAGGGAGTGAGGGGGTGTGAGTGGGGAGGGTTGGGAGGGTGGGGGAGGGGTGGTGTGTGAGGGTGGGAGGGGTGTGAGTGGGAGGGGGTGTGAGGGGGAGGGGAGTGGGGGAGGGGTGTGAGGGAGGGTGTGAGGGGGTGTGAGGGGAGGGTGTGAGGGGGGGGTGTGGTGAGGGGGAGGGGTGTGAGTGGGGAGGGGGTGTGGAGGGAGGTGTGGAGGGGAGGGGTGTGGGAGGGGAGGGGGTGTGGAGGGTGGGAGGGGTGTGAGTGGGGAGGGGGTGTGAGGGTGGTGAGGGGAGGGGTGGAGGTGGGAGGGGGTGTGATGGGGGTGGGTGGAGGGTGTGAGTGGGGGAGGGGGTGTGAGTGGGTGGGAGGTGTGAGGAGGGTGAGGGGAGGGTGTGAGGGGAGGGGGTGTGAGGGGGGTGTGAGGGGTGGGGTGTGAGTGGGGGAGGGGGTGAGGTGAGGGAGTGGGGGAGGGGGTGTGAGGGTGTGAGGGGGAGGGGTGTGAGTGGGGGAGGGAGGTGTGAGTGGACTTTCCCCACTGCCCTGCACTTTCCCCACTGCCCTGCACTTTCCCCACTGCCCTGCACTTTCCCCACTGCCCTGCACTTTCCCCACTGCCCTGCACTTTCCTCATTGCCCTGCACTTTCCCCACTGCCCTGCTCTTTCCCCACTGCCCTGCACTTTCCCCACTGCCCTGCACTGTTCCCCACTGCCCTGCACTTTCCCCATTGCCCTGCACTTTCCCCACTGCCCTGCACTTTCCCCACTGCCCTGCACTTTCCCCACTGCCCTGCACTTTCCCCACTGCCCTGCACTTTCCCCATTGCCCTGCACTTTCGCCACTGCCCTGCACTTTCCCCACTGCCCTGCATTCTCCCCATTGCCCTGCACGTACCCCACTGCCCTGCACTTTCACCACTGCCCTGCACTTTCCCCACTGCCCTGCACTTTCCCCAATGCCCTGCACTTTCCCATTGCCCTGCACTTTCCCCGTTGCCCTGCATTTTCCCCACTGCCCTGCACTTTCCCCACTGCCCTGCACTTTCCCCACTGCCCTGCACTTTCCACACTGCCCTGCACTTCCCCACTGCCCTGCACTTTCCCCCTGCCCTGCACTTTCCCCATGTCCCTGCACTTTCCCCTGTGCCCTGCACTTTCCTCACTGCCCTGCACTTTTCCCCACTGCCCTGCACTTTCCCCACTGCCCTGCACTTTCCCCACTGCCCTGCACTCTCCCCACTGCCCTGCACTTTCCCCCCTGCCCTGCACTTTCCCCATTGCCCTGCACTTTCCCCACTGCCCTGCACTTTCCCCACTGCCCTGCACTTTCCCACCTGCCTGCACTTTCCCCACTGCCCTGCACTTTCCCCACTGCCCTGCACTTTCCCCCCTGCCCTGCACTTCCCCATTGCCCTGCACTTTCCCCACTGCCCTGCACTTTCCCCACTGCCCAGCACTTTCCCACTGCCCTGCACTTTCCTCACTGCCCAGCACTTTGCCCACTGCCCTGCACTTTCCCCATTGCCTGCACGTTCCCCACTGCCCCTGCACTTTCCTCATTGCCATGCAATTTCCCCATTGCCCTGCACTTTCCCCACTGCCCTGCACTTTCCCACTGCCCTGCACTTTCCCCACTGCCCTGCACTTTACCCATTGCCCTGCACTTTCCCACTGCCCTGCACTTTCCCCCCCTGCCCTACACTTTCCCCACTGCCCTGCACTTTTCCCACTGCCCTGCACTTTCCCCACTGCCCTGCACTTTCCCCATTGCCCTGCACTTTCCCCACTGCCCTGCACTTTCCCCATTGCCCTGCACTTTCCCCACTGCCCTGCACTTTCCCCACTGCCCTGCACTTTCCCCACTGCCCTGCACTTTACCCATTGCCCTGCACTTTCCCCACTGCCCTGCACTTTCCCCCCCTGCCCTACACTTTCCCCACTGCCCTGCACTTTTCCCACTGCCCTGCACTTTCCCACTGCCCTGCACTTTCCCCATTGCCCTGCACTTTCCCCACTGCCCTGCACTTTCCCCATTGCCCTGCACTTTCCCCACTGCCCTGCACTTTCTCCATTGCCCTGCACTTTCCCCACTGCCCTGCACTTTCCCCACTGCCCTGCATTCTCCCCATTGTCCTGCACGTACCCCTCTGCCTGCATTTCCCCACTGCCCTGCACTTTCCCCACTGCCCTGCACTTTCCCCAATGCCCTGCACTTTCCCCATTGCCCTGCACTTTCCCCGTTGCCCTGCACTTTCTCCACTGCCCTGCACTTTCCCCACTGCCCTGCACTTTCCCCACTGCTCTGCACTTTCCCCACTGCCCTGCACTTTACCCACTGCCCTGCACTTTCCCCACTGCCCTGCACTTTCCCCACTGCCCTGCACTTTCCCCACTGCCCTGCACTTTCCCCACTGCCCTGCACTTTCCCCACTGCCCTGCACTTTCCCCCAGCTGCCCTGCTGCACTTTCCCCACTGCCCTGCACTTTCCTACTGCCCTGCACTTTCCCACTGCCCTGCACTTTCCCCACTGCCCTGCACTTTCCCCACTGCCCTGCACTTTCCCCCCTGCCCTTCCACTTGCCCCTGCACTTTCCCCACTGCCCTGCACTTCCCATGCCCTGCACTTCCCACTGCCCTGCACTTTCATGCCCTGCACTCCCCATGCCTGCACTTTCCCCACTTGCCCTGCACTTTCCCACTGCCCTGCACTTTCCCCACTGCCCTGCACTTTCCCCACTCTGCCCCTGCACTTTCCCCACTGCCCTGCACTTTCCCCACTGCCCTGCACTTTCCCCACTGCCCTGCACTTTCCCCATCTGCCCTGCACTTTCCCCCCCAGCCCTGCACTTTCCCCACTGCCCTGCACTTTCCCCACTGCCCTGCACTTTCCCCACTGCCCTGCACTTTCCCCATTGCCCTGCACTTTCCCCACTGCCCTGCACTTTCCCCCACTGCCCTGCACTTTCCCCACTGCCCTGCACTTTCCCCACTGCTGCCTGCACTTTCCCCACTGCCCTGCACTTTCCCCACTGCCCTGCACTATCCCCACTGCCCTGCACTTTCCCCACTGCCCTGCACTTTCCCCATTGCCCTGCACTTTCCTCATTGCCCTGCACTTTCCCCACTGCGCTGCACTTTCCCCACCGCCCTGCACTTTCCCCATTGCCCTGCACTTTCCCCACTGCCCTGCACTTTCCCACTGCCCTGCACTTTCCCCATTGGCCCTGCACTTTCCCCACTGCCCTGCACTTTCCTCATTGCCTGCACTTTCCCCACTGCCCTGTAGTTTCCCCACTGCCCTGCACTTTCCCCACTGCCCTGCACTTTCCCCACTGCCCTGCACTTTCCTCATTGCCCTGCACTTTCCCCACTGCCCTGCACTTTCCCCATGGCCCTGCACTTTCCCCACTGCCCTGCACTTTCCCCACTGCCCTGCACTTTCCCCACTGCCCTGCACTTTCCTCACTGCCCTGCACTTTCCCCATTGCCCTGCACTTTCCCCACTGCCCAGCACTTTCCCCACTGCGCTGCACTTTCCCCCACTGCCCTGCACTTTCCCCATTGCCCTGCACTTACCCAACCCATTGCACTGCACTTTCCCCACTGCCCTGCACTTTCCCCACTGCCCTGCACTTTCCCCACTGCCCAGCACTTTCCTCATTGCCCTGCACTTTCCCCACTGCCCTGAACTTTCCCCACTGCCCTGCACTTTCCCCATTGCCCTGCACTTACCCCATTGCCCTGCCCTTTCCTCATTGCCCTGCACTTTCCCACTGCCCTGCACTTTCCCCATTGCCCTGCACTTACCCCATTGCACTGCACTTTCCCCACTGCCCTGCACTTTCCCACTGCCCTGCACTATCCCACTGCCCTGCACTTTCCCCACTGCCCTGCACTTTCCCCATTGCGCTGCACTTTCCTCATTGCCCTGCACTTTCCCCACTGCCCTGCACTTTCCCCACCGCCCTGCACTTTCCCCATTGCCCTGCACGTTCCCCACTGCCCTGCACTTTCCCCACTGCCCTGCACTTTCCCCACTGCCCTGCACTTTCCTCATTGCCCTGCACTTTCCCCACTGCCCTGCACTTTCCCCATGGCCCTGCACTTTCCCCACTGCCCTGCACTTTCCCCACTGCCCTGCACTTTCCCCACTGCCCTGCACTTTCCTCACTGCCCTGCACTTTCCCCATTGCCCTGCACTTTCCCCACTGCCCAGCACTTTCCCCACTGCGCTGCACTTTCCCCACTGCCCTGCACTTTCCCCATTG
Organism: Scyliorhinus torazame; assembly: GCF_047496885.1. Lineage (NCBI taxonomy): Eukaryota > Metazoa > Chordata > Chondrichthyes > Carcharhiniformes > Scyliorhinidae > Scyliorhinus > Scyliorhinus torazame. The sequence continues at coordinate 166,634,421 of NC_092724.1, forward strand.
CCCTGCACTTACCCCATTGCACTGCACTTTCCCCACTGCCCTGCACTTTCCCCACTGCCCTGCACTTTCCCCACTGCCCTGCACTTTCCTCATTGCCCTGCACTTTCCCCACTACCCTGCACTTTCCCCACTGCCCTGCACTTTCCCCATTGCCCTGCACTTACCCCATTGCCCTGCCCTTTCCTCATTGCCCTGCACTTTCCCCATTGCCCTGCACGTTCCCCAATGCCCTGCACTTTCCCCACTGCCCTGCACTTTCCCCATTGCCCTGCACTTTCCCCACTGCCCTGCACTTTCCTCATTGCCCTGCACTTTCCCCACTGCCCTGCACCTTCCCCACTGCCCTGCACTTTCCCCACTGCCCTGCACTTTGCCCACTGCCCTGCACTTTCCTCATTGCCCTGCACTTTCCCCACTGCCCTGCACTTTCCCCATTGCCCTGCACTTTCCTCACTGCCCTGCACTTTCCCCACTGCCCTGCACTTTCCCCACTGCACTGCACTTTCCCCATTGCCCTGCACTTTCCCCACTGCCATGCAATTTCCCCATTGCCCTGCACTTTCCCCATTGCCTTGCACTTTCCCCATTGCCCTGCACTTTCCCCACTGCCCTGCACTTTCCTCATTGCCCTGCACTTTCCCCACTGCCCTGCACTTTCCCCACTGCCCTGCACTTTCCCCACTGCCCTGCACTTTCCCCCACTGCCCTGCACTTTCCCCATTGCCCTGCACTTTCCCCACTGCCCTGCACTTTCCCCACTGCCCTGCACTTTCCCCACTGCCCTGCACTTTCCCCACTGCCCTGCACTTTCCCCACTGCCCTGCACTTTCGCCACTGCCCTGCACTTTGCCCCACTGCCCTGCATTCTCCCCATTGCCCTGCACGTACCCCACTGCCCTGCACTTTCACCACTGCCCTGCACTTTCCCCACTGCCCTGCACTTTCCCCAATGCCCTGCACTTTCCCCATTGCCCTGCACTTTCCCCGTTGCCCTGCATTTTCCCCACTGCCCTGCACTTTCCCCACTGCCCTGCACTTTCCCCACTGCCCTGCACTTTCCACACTGCCCTGCACTTTCCCCACTGCCCTGCACTTTCCCCACTGCCCTGCACTTTCCCCACTGCCCTGCACTTTGCCCACTGCCCTGCACTTTCCTCATTGCCCTGCACTTTCCCCACTGCCCTGCACTTTCCCCATTGCCCTGCACGTTCCTCACTGCCCTGCACTTTCCCCACTGCCCTGCACTTTCCCCACTGCACTGCACTTTCCCCATTGCCCTGCACTTTCCCCACTGCCATGCAATTTCCCCATTGCCCCTGCACTTTCCCCATTGCCTTGCACTTTCCCCATTGCCCTGCACTTTCCCCACTGCCCTGCACTTTCCTCATTGCCCTGCACTTTCCCCACTGCCCTGCACTTTCCCCACTGCCCTGCACTTTCCCCACTGCCCTGCACTTTCCCCACTGCCCTGCACTTTCCCCATTGCCCTGCACTTTCCCCACTGCCCTGCACTTTCCCCACTGCCCTGCACTTTCCCCACTGCCCTGCACTTTCCCCACTGCCCTGCACTTTCCCCATTGCCCTGCACTTTCGCCACTGCCCTGCACTTTCCCACTGCCCTGCATTCTCCCCATTGCCCTGCACGTACCCCACTGCCCTGCACTTTCACCACTGCCCTGCACTTTCCCCACTGCCCTGCACTTTCCCCAATGCCCTGCACTTTCCCCATTGCCCTGCACTTTCCCCGTTGCCCTGCATTTTCCCCACTGCCCTGCACTTTCCCCACTGCCCTGCACTTTCCCCACTGCCCTGCACTTTCCACACTGCCCTGCACTTTCCCCACTGCCCTGCACTTTCCCCCCTGCCCTGCACTTTCCCCATTGCCCTGCACTTTCCCCTGTGCCCTGCACTTTCCTCACTGCCCTGCACTTTCCCCACTGCGCTGCACTTTCCCCACTGCCCTGCACTTTCCCCACTGCCCTGCACTCTCCCCACTGCCCTGCACATTCCCCCCTGCCCTGCACTTTCCCCATTGCCCTGCACTTTCCCCACTGCCCTGCACTTTCCCCACTGCCCTGCACTTTCCCACCTGCCCTGCACTTTCCCCACTGCCCTGCACTTTCCCCACTGCCCTGCACTTTCCCCACTGCCCTGCACTTTCCCCATTGCCCTGCACTTTCCCCACTGCCCTGCACTTTCCCCACTGCCCAGCACTTTCCCCACTGCCCTGCACTTTCCTCACTGCCCAGCACTTTGCCCACTGCCCTGCACTTTCCCCATTGCCCTGCACGTTCCCCACTGCCCTGCACTTTCCCCATTGCCCTGCACTTTCCCCACTGCCCTGCACTTTCCTCATTGCCATGCAATTTCCCCATTGCCCTGCACTTTCCCCACTGCCCTGCACTTTCCCCACTGCCCTGCACTTTCCCCACTGCCCTGCACTTTACCCATTGCCCTGCACTTTCCCCACTGCCCTGCACTTTCCCCCCCTGCCCTACACTTTCCCCACTGCCCTGCACTTTTCCCACTGCCCTGCACTTTCCCCACTGCCCTGCACTTTCCCCATTGCCCTGCACTTTCCCCACTGCCCTGCACTTTCCCCATTGCCCTGCACTTTCCCCACTGCCCTGCACTTTCCCCACTGCCCTGCACTTTCACCATTGCCCTGCACTTTCCCCACTGCCCTGCACTTTCCCCACTGCCCTGCATTCTCCCCATTGTCCTGCACGTACCCCTCTGCCCTGCATTTTCCCCACTGCCCTGCACTTTCCCCACTGCCCTGCACTTTCCCCAATGCCCTGCACTTTCCCCATTGCCCTGCACTTTCCCCGTTGCCCTGCACTTTCCCCACTGCCCTGCACTTTCCCCACTGCCCTGCACTTTCCCCACTGCCCTGCACTTTCCCCACTGCCCTGCACTTTACCCACTGCCCTGCACTTTCCCCACTGCCCTGCACTTTCCCCACTGCCCTGCACTTTCCCCACTGCCCTGCACTTTCCCCACTGCCCTGCACTTTCCCCCCTGCCCTGCACTTTCCCCATTGCCCTGCACTTTCCCCACTGCCCTGCACTTTCCTCACTGCCCTGCACTTTCCCCACTGCCCTGCACTTTCCCCACTGCCCTGCACTTTCCCCCCTGCCCTGCACTTTCCCCCCTGCCCTGCACTTTCCCCATTGCCCTGCACTTTCCCCACTGCCCTGCACTTTCCCCACTGCCCTGCACTTTCCTCACTGCCCAGCACTTTTCCCACTGCCCTGCACTTTCCCCATTGCACTGCACTTTCCCCACTGCCCTGCACTTTCCCCATTGCCCTGCACTTTCCCCACTGCCCTGCACTTTCCTCATTGCCATGCAATTTCCCCATTGCCCTGCACTTTCCCCACTGCCCTGCACTTTCCCCACTGCCCTGCACTTTCCCCACTGCCCTGCACTTTCCCCATTGCCCTGCACTTTCCCCACTGCCCTGCACTTTCCCCCCAGCCCTGCACTTTCCCCACTGCCCTGCACTTTCCCCACTGCCCTGCACTTTCCCCACTGCCCTGCACTTTCCCCATTGCCCTGCACTTTCCCCACTGCCCTGCACTTTCCCCCCCTGCCCTGCACTTTCCCCACTGCCCTGCACTTTCCCCACTGCCCTGCACTTTCCCCACTGCCCTGCACTTTCCCCACTGCCCTGCACTATCCCCACTGCCCTGCACTTTCCCCACTGCCCTGCACTTTCCCCATTGCCCTGCACTTTCCTCATTGCCCTGCACTTTCCCCACTGCCCTGCACTTTCCCCACCGCCCTGCACTTTCCCCATTGCCTTGCACGTTCCCCACTGCCCTGCACTTTCCCCACTGCCCTGCACTTTGCCCATTGCCCTGCACTTTCCCCACTGCCCTGCACTTTCCTCATTGGCCTGCACTTTCCCCACTGCCCTGCAGTTTCCCCACTGCCCTGCACTTTCCCCACTGCCCTGCACTTTCCCCACTGCCCTGCACTTTCCTCATTGCCCTGCACTTTCCCCACTGCCCTGCACTTTCCCCATGGCCCTGCACTTTCCCCACTGCCCTGCAATTTCCCCACTGCCCTGCACTTTCCCCACTGCCCTGCACTTTCCTCACTGCCCTGCACTTTCCCCATTGCCCTGCACTTTCCCCACTGCCCAGCACTTTCCCCACTGCGCTGCACTTTCCCCACTGCCCTGCACTTTCCCCATTGCCCTGCACTTACCCCATTGCACTGCACTTTCCCCACTGCCCTGCACTTTCCCCACTGCCCTGCACTTTCCCCACTGCCCTGCACTTTCCTCATTGCCCTGCACTTTCCCCACTGCCCTGCACTTTCCCACTGCCCTGCACTTTCCCCATTGCCCTGCACTTACCCCATTGCCCTGCCCTTTCCTCATTGCCCTGCACTTTCCCCATTGCCCTGCACGTTCCCCAATGCCCTGCACTTTCCCCACTGCCCTGCACTTTCCCCATTGCCCTGCACTTTCCCCACTGCCCTGCACTTTCCTCATTGCCCTGCACTTTCCCCACTGCCCTGCACCTTCCCCACTGCCCTGCACTTTCCCCACTGCCCTGCACTTTCCCCACTGCCCTGCACTTTCCTCATTGCCCTGCACTTTCCCCACTGCCCTGCACTTTCCCCATTGCCCTGCACTTTCCTCACTGCCCTGCACTTTCCCCACTGCCCTGCACTTTCCCCACTGCACTGCACTTTCCCCATTGCCCTGCACTTTCCCCACTGCCATGCAATTTCCCCATTGCCCTGCACTTTCCCCATTGCCTTGCACTTTCCCCATTGCCCTGCACTTTCCCCACTGCCCTGCACTTTCCCCATTGCCCTGCACTTTCCCCACTGTCCTGCACTTTCCCCACTGCCCTGCACTTTCCACATTGCCCTGCACTTACCCCATTGCCCTGCACTTTCCTCATTGCCCTGCACTTTCCTCATTGCCCTGCACTTTCCCCATTGCCCTGCACGTTCCCCACTGCCCTGCACTTTGCCCACTGCCCTGCACTTTCCCCACTGCCCTGCACATTCCCCACTGCCCTGCACTTTCCCCACTGCCCTGCACTTTCCTCATTGCCCTGCACTTTCCCCACTGCCCTGCACTTTCCCCATTGCCCTGCACTTTCCTCACTGCCCTGCACTTTCCCCACTGCCCTGCACTTTCCCCACTGCCCTGCACTTTCCCCACTGCCCTGCACGTTCCCCACTGCCCTGCACTTTCCCCATTGCCCTGCACTTTCCCCATTGCCCTGCACTTTCCCCATTGCCATGCACTTTCCCCACTGCCCTGCACTTTCCCCATTGCTCTGCACTTTCCCCACTGCCCTGCACTTTCCCCACTGCCCTGCACTTTCCCCATTGCCCTGCACTTTCCCCATTGCCCTGCACTTTCCCCACTGCCCTGCACTTTCCCCATTGCCCTGCACTTTCCCCACTGCCCTGCACGTTCCCCGCTGCCCTGCACTTTCCCCACTGCCCTGCACTTTCCCCATTGCCCTGCACTTTCCCCACTGCCCTGCACTTTCCTCATTGCCCTGCACTTTCCCCACTGCCCTGCACCTTCCCCACGGCCCTGCACTTTCCCCACTGCCCTGCACTTTCCCCACTGCCCTGCACTTTCCTCATTGCCCTGCACTTTCCCCACTGCCCTGCACTTTCCCCACTGCCCTGCACTTTCCCCATTGCCCTGCACTCTCCCCACTGCCCTGCACTTTCCTCATTGCCCTGCACTTTCCCCACTGCCCTGCACTTTCCCCACTGCCCTGCACTTTCCCCACTGCCCTGCACTTTCCCCACTGCCCTGCACTTTCCTCATTGCCCTGCACTTTCCCCACTGCCCTGCACTTTCCCCACTGCCCTGCACTTTCCCCACTGCCCTGCACTTTCCTCATTGCCCTGCACTTTCCCCACTGCCCTGCACTTTCCCCATTGCCCTGCACTTTCCCCACTGCCCTGCACTTTCCCCACTGCCCTGCACTTTCCCCACTGCCCTGCACTTTCCTCACTGCCCTGCACTTTCCTCATTGCCCTGCACTTTCCCCACTGCCCTGCACTTTCCCCACTGACCTGCACTTTCCCCATTGCCCTGCACTTACCCCATTGCCCTGCCCTTTCCTCATTGCCCTGCACTTTCCCCATTGCCCTGCACGTTCCCCACTGCCCTGCACTTTCCCCACTGCCCTGCACTTTCCCCATTGCCCTGCACTTTCCCCACTGCCCTGCACTTTCCTCATTGCCCTGCACTTTCCCCACTGCCCTGCACCTTCCCCACTGCCCTGCACTTTCCCCACTGCCCTGCACTTTCCCCACTGCCCTGCACTTTCCTCATTGCCCTGCACTTTCCCCACTGCCCTGCACTTTCCCCATTGCCCTGCACTTTCCTCACTGCCCTGCACTTTCCCCACTGCCCTGCACTTTCCCCACTGCCCTGCACTTTCCCCATTGCCCTGCACTTTCCCCACTGCCATGCAATTTCCCCATTGCCCTGCACTTTCCCCATTGCCTTGCACTTTCCCCATTGCCCTGCACTTTCCCCACTGCCCTGCACTTTCCCCATTACCCTGCACTTTCCCCACTGTCCTGCACTTTCCCCACTGCCCTGCACTTTCCCCACTGCCCTGCACTTTCCCCATTGCCCTGCACTTTCCCCACTGTCCTGCACTTTCCCCACTGCCCTGCACTTTCCCCATTGCCCTGCACTTTCCCCATTGCCCTGCACTTTCCCCATTGCCCTGCACTTTCCCCATTGCCCTGCACTTTCCCCATTGCCCTGCACTTTCACCACTGCCCTGCACTTTCCCCACTGCCCTGCACTTTCCCCACTGCCCTGTACTTTCCCCATTGCCCTGCACTTTCCCCACTGCCATGCAATTTCCCCATTGCCCTGCACTTTCCCCATTGCCTTGCACTTTCCCCATTGCCCTGCACTTTCCCCACTGCCCTGCACTTTCCCCATTGCCCTGCACTTTCCCCACTGTCCTGCACTTTCCCCACTGCCCTGCACTTTCCCCATTGCCCTGCACTTTCCCCATTGCCCTGCACTTTCCCCATTGCCCTGCACTTTCCCCATTGCCCTGCACTTTCCCCACTGCCCTGCACTTTCCCCATTGCCCTCCACTTCCCCCACTGCCTTGCACTTTCCCCATTGCCCTGCACTTTCCCCATTGCCCTGCACTTTCCCCATTGCCCTGCACTTTCCCCACTGTCCGGCACTTTCCCCATTGCCCTGCACTTCCCCCACTGCCCTGCACTTTCCCCCCTGCCCTGCACTTTCCCCATTGCCCTGCACTTTCCCCACTGCCCTGCACTTTCCCCACTGCCCTGCACTTTCCCCACTGCCCTGCACTTTCCCCCCTGCCCTGCACTTTCCCCATTGCCCTGCACTTTCCCCACTGCCCTGCACTTTCCCCACTGCCCTGCACTTTCCCCACTGCCCTGCACTTTCCTCACTGCCCAGCACTTTCCCCACTGCCCTGCACTTTCCCCATTGCCCTGCACTTTCCCCACTGCCCTGCACTTTCCCCATTGCCCTGCACTTTCCCCACTGCCCTGAACTTTCCTCATTGCCATGCAATTTCCCCATTGCCCTGCACTTTCCCCACTGCCCTGCACTTTCCCCACTGCCCTGCACTTTCCCCACTGCCCTGCACTTTCCCCATTGCCCTGCACTTTCCCCACTGCCCTGCACTTTCCCCCCCTGCCCTGCACTTTCACCACTGCCCTGCACTTTCCCCACTGCCCTGTACTTTCCCCATTGCCCTGCACTTACCCCACTGCACTGCACTTTGACCATTGCCCTGCACTTTCCCCACTGCCCTGCACTTTCCCCACTGCCCTGCACTTTCCCCATTGCCCTGCACTTTCCCCACTGCCCTGCACTTTCCCCACTGCCCTGCACTTTCCCCATTGCCCTGCACTTTCCCCACTGCCCTGCACTTTCCTCACTGCCCTGCACTTTCCCCATTGCCCTGCACTTTCCCCACTGCCCTGCACTTTCCCCATTGCCTTGCACTTTCCCCACTGCCCTGCACTTTCGCCACTGCCCTGCACTTTCCCCATTGCCCTGCACCTTCCCCATTGCCCTGCACTTTCCCCACTGCCCTGCACTTTCCCCATTGCCCTGCACCTTCCCCATTGCCCTGCACTTTCCCCACTGCCCTGCACTTTCCCCATTGCCCTGCACTTTCGCCACTGCCCTGCACTTTCCCCATTGCCCTGCACCTTCCCCATTGCCCTGCACTTTCCCCACTGCCCTGCACTTTCCCCATTGCCCTGCACTTTCCACACTGCCCTGCACTTTCCCCACTGCCCTGCACTTTCCCCACTGCCCTGCACTTTCCTCACTGCCCTGCACTTTCCCCATTGCCCTGCACATTCCCCACTGCCCAGCACTTTCACCACTGCCCTGCACTTTCCCCACTGCCCTGCACTTTCCCCATTGCCCTGCACTTTCCCCACTGCCCTGCACTTTCCCCACTGCCCTGCAGTTTCCCCAGTGCCCTGCACTTTCCTCACTGCCCTGCACTTTCCCCATTGCCCTGCACATTCCCCACTGCCCAGCACTTTCACCACTGCCCTGCACTTTCCCCGTTGCCCTGCACTTTCCCCACTGCCCTGCACTTTCCCCACTGCCCTGCACTTTCCCCACTGCCCTGCACTTTCCTCATTGCCCTGCACTTTCCCCACTGCCCTGCACTTTCCCCACTGCCCTGCACTTTCCCCACTGCCCTGCACTTTCCTCACTGCCCTGCACTTTCCCCATTGCCCTGCACTTTCCCCATTGCCCTGCACTTTCCCCACTGCCCTGCACTTTCCTCATTGCCCTGCACTTTTCTCATTGCCCTGCACTTTCCCCATTGCCCTGCACGTTCCCCACTGCCCTGCACTTTCCCCACTGCCCTGCACTTTCCCCATTGCCCTGCACTTTCCCCACTGCCCTGCACTTTCCTCATTGCCCTGCACTTTCCCCACTGCCCTGCACTTTCCCCACTGCCCTGCACTTTCCCCATTGCCCTGCACTTTCCCCACTGCCCTGCACTTTCCTCATTGCCATGCAATTTCCCCATTGCCCTGCACTTTCCCCACTGCCCTGCACTTTCCCCACTGCCCTGCACTTTCCCCACTGCCCTGCACTTTCCCCATTGCCCTGCACTTTCCCCACTGCCCTGCACTTTCCCCATTGCCCTGCACGTTCCCCACTGCCCTGCACTTTGCCCACTGCCCTGCACTTTCCCCACTGCCCTGCACATTCCCCACTGCCCTGCACTTTCCCCACTGCCCTGCACTTTCCTCATTGCCCTGCACTTTCCCCACTGCCCTGCACTTTCCCCATTGCCCTGCACTTTCCTCACTGCCCTGCACTTTCCCCACTGCCCTGCACTTTCCCCACTGCCCTGCACTTTCCCCACTGCCCTGCACGTTCCCCACTGCCCTGCACTTTCCCCATTGCCCTGCACTTTCCCCATTGCCCTGCACTTTCCCCATTGCCATGCACTTTCCCCACTGCCCTGCACTTTCCCCATTGCTCTGCACTTTCCCCACTGCCCTGCACTTTCCCCACTGCCCTGCACTTTCCCCATTGCCCTGCACTTTCCCCATTGCCCTGCACTTTCCCCACTGCCCTGCACTTTCCCCATTGCCCTGCACTTTCCCCACTGCCCTGCACGTTCCCCGCTGCCCTGCACTTTCCCCACTGCCCTGCACTTTCCCCATTGCCCTGCACTTTCCCCACTGCCCTGCACTTTCCTCATTGCCCTGCACTTTCCCCACTGCCCTGCACCTTCCCCACGGCCCTGCACTTTCCCCACTGCCCTGCACTTTCCCCACTGCCCTGCACTTTCCTCATTGCCCTGCACTTTCCCCACTGCCCTGCACTTTCCCCACTGCCCTGCACTTTCCCCATTGCCCTGCACTCTCCCCACTGCCCTGCACTTTCCTCATTGCCCTGCACTTTCCCCACTGCCCTGCACTTTCCCCACTGCCCTGCACTTTCCCCACTGCCCTGCACTTTCCCCACTGCCCTGCACTTTCCTCATTGCCCTGCACTTTCCCCACTGCCCTGCACTTTCCCCACTGCCCTGCACTTTCCCCACTGCCCTGCACTTTCCTCATTGCCCTGCACTTTCCCCACTGCCCTGCACTTTCCCCATTGCCCTGCACTTTCCCCACTGCCCTGCACTTTCCCCACTGCCCTGCACTTTCCCCACTGCCCTGCACTTTCCTCACTGCCCTGCACTTTCCTCATTGCCCTGCACTTTCCCCACTGCCCTGCACTTTCCCCACTGACCTGCACTTTCCCCATTGCCCTGCACTTACCCCATTGCCCTGCCCTTTCCTCATTGCCCTGCACTTTCCCCATTGCCCTGCACGTTCCCCACTGCCCTGCACTTTCCCCACTGCCCTGCACTTTCCCCATTGCCCTGCACTTTCCCCACTGCCCTGCACTTTCCTCATTGCCCTGCACTTTCCCCACTGCCCTGCACCTTCCCCACTGCCCTGCACTTTCCCCACTGCCCTGCACTTTCCCCACTGCCCTGCACTTTCCTCATTGCCCTGCACTTTCCCCACTGCCCTGCACTTTCCCCATTGCCCTGCACTTTCCTCACTGCCCTGCACTTTCCCCACTGCCCTGCACTTTCCCCACTGCCCTGCACTTTCCCCATTGCCCTGCACTTTCCCCACTGCCATGCAATTTCCCCATTGCCCTGCACTTTCCCCATTGCCTTGCACTTTCCCCATTGCCCTGCACTTTCCCCACTGCCCTGCACTTTCCCCATTACCCTGCACTTTCCCCACTGTCCTGCACTTTCCCCACTGCCCTGCACTTTCCCCACTGCCCTGCACTTTCCCCATTGCCCTGCACTTTCCCCACTGTCCTGCACTTTCCCCACTGCCCTGCACTTTCCCCATTGCCCTGCACTTTCCCCATTGCCCTGCACTTTCCCCATTGCCCTGCACTTTCCCCATTGCCCTGCACTTTCCCCATTGCCCTGCACTTTCACCACTGCCCTGCACTTTCCCCACTGCCCTGCACTTTCCCCACTGCCCTGTACTTTCCCCATTGCCCTGCACTTTCCCCACTGCCATGCAATTTCCCCATTGCCCTGCACTTTCCCCATTGCCTTGCACTTTCCCCATTGCCCTGCACTTTCCCCACTGCCCTGCACTTTCCCCATTGCCCTGCACTTTCCCCACTGTCCTGCACTTTCCCCACTGCCCTGCACTTTCCCCATTGCCCTGCACTTTCCCCATTGCCCTGCACTTTCCCCATTGCCCTGCACTTTCCCCATTGCCCTGCACTTTCCCCACTGCCCTGCACTTTCCCCATTGCCCTCCACTTCCCCCACTGCCTTGCACTTTCCCCATTGCCCTGCACTTTCCCCATTGCCCTGCACTTTCCCCATTGCCCTGCACTTTCCCCACTGTCCGGCACTTTCCCCATTGCCCTGCACTTCCCCCACTGCCCTGCACTTTCCCCCCTGCCCTGCACTTTCCCCATTGCCCTGCACTTTCCCCACTGCCCTGCACTTTCCCCACTGCCCTGCACTTTCCCCACTGCCCTGCACTTTCCCCCCTGCCCTGCACTTTCCCCATTGCCCTGCACTTTCCCCACTGCCCTGCACTTTCCCCACTGCCCTGCACTTTCCCCACTGCCCTGCACTTTCCTCACTGCCCAGCACTTTCCCCACTGCCCTGCACTTTCCCCATTGCCCTGCACTTTCCCCACTGCCCTGCACTTTCCCCATTGCCCTGCACTTTCCCCACTGCCCTGAACTTTCCTCATTGCCATGCAATTTCCCCATTGCCCTGCACTTTCCCCACTGCCCTGCACTTTCCCCACTGCCCTGCACTTTCCCCACTGCCCTGCACTTTCCCCATTGCCCTGCACTTTCCCCACTGCCCTGCACTTTCCCCCCCTGCCCTGCACTTTCACCACTGCCCTGCACTTTCCCCACTGCCCTGTACTTTCCCCATTGCCCTGCACTTACCCCACTGCACTGCACTTTGACCATTGCCCTGCACTTTCCCCACTGCCCTGCACTTTCCCCACTGCCCTGCACTTTCCCCATTGCCCTGCACTTTCCCCACTGCCCTGCACTTTCCCCACTGCCCTGCACTTTCCCCATTGCCCTGCACTTTCCCCACTGCCCTGCACTTTCCTCACTGCCCTGCACTTTCCCCATTGCCCTGCACTTTCCCCACTGCCCTGCACTTTCCCCATTGCCTTGCACTTTCCCCACTGCCCTGCACTTTCGCCACTGCCCTGCACTTTCCCCATTGCCCTGCACCTTCCCCATTGCCCTGCACTTTCCCCACTGCCCTGCACTTTCCCCATTGCCCTGCACCTTCCCCATTGCCCTGCACTTTCCCCACTGCCCTGCACTTTCCCCATTGCCCTGCACTTTCGCCACTGCCCTGCACTTTCCCCATTGCCCTGCACCTTCCCCATTGCCCTGCACTTTCCCCACTGCCCTGCACTTTCCCCATTGCCCTGCACTTTCCACACTGCCCTGCACTTTCCCCACTGCCCTGCACTTTCCCCACTGCCCTGCACTTTCCTCACTGCCCTGCACTTTCCCCATTGCCCTGCACATTCCCCACTGCCCAGCACTTTCACCACTGCCCTGCACTTTCCCCACTGCCCTGCACTTTCCCCATTGCCCTGCACTTTCCCCACTGCCCTGCACTTTCCCCACTGCCCTGCAGTTTCCCCAGTGCCCTGCACTTTCCTCACTGCCCTGCACTTTCCCCATTGCCCTGCACATTCCCCACTGCCCAGCACTTTCACCACTGCCCTGCACTTTCCCCGTTGCCCTGCACTTTCCCCACTGCCCTGCACTTTCCCCACTGCCCTGCACTTTCCCCACTGCCCTGCACTTTCCTCATTGCCCTGCACTTTCCCCACTGCCCTGCACTTTCCCCACTGCCCTGCACTTTCCCCACTGCCCTGCACTTTCCTCACTGCCCTGCACTTTCCCCATTGCCCTGCACTTTCCCCATTGCCCTGCACTTTCCCCACTGCCCTGCACTTTCCTCATTGCCCTGCACTTTTCTCATTGCCCTGCACTTTCCCCATTGCCCTGCACGTTCCCCACTGCCCTGCACTTTCCCCACTGCCCTGCACTTTCCCCATTGCCCTGCACTTTCCCCACTGCCCTGCACTTTCCTCATTGCCCTGCACTTTCCCCACTGCCCTGCACTTTCCCCACTGCCCTGCACTTTCCCCATTGCCCTGCACTTTCCCCACTGCCCTGCACTTTCCTCATTGCCATGCAATTTCCCCATTGCCCTGCACTTTCCCCACTGCCCTGCACTTTCCCCACTGCCCTGCACTTTCCCCACTGCCCTGCACTTTCCCCATTGCCCTGCACTTTCCCCACTGCCCTGCACTTTCCCCCCCTGCCCTGCACTTTCCCCACTGCCCTGCACTTTCCCCACTGCCCTGCACTTTCCCCACTGCCCTGTACTTTCCCCATTGCCCTGCACTTACCCCACTGCCCTGCACTTTCCCCATTGCCCTGCATTTTCCCCACTGCCCTGCACTTTCCCCACTGCCCTGCACTTTCCCCATTGCCCTGCAGTTTCCCCACTGCCCTGCATTTCCCCACTGCCCTGCACTTTCCCCATTGCCCTGCACTTTCCCCGTTGCCCTGCACTTTCCCCACTGCCCTGCACTTTCCCCACTGCCCTGCACTTTCCCCACTGCCCTGCACTTTCCCCATTGCCCTGCAGTTTCCCCACTGCCCTGCACATTCCCCACTGCCCAGCACTTTCACCACTGCCCTGCACTTTCCCCGTTGCCCTGCACTTTCCCCACTGCCCTGCACTTTCCCCACTGCCCTGCACTTTCCCCACTGCCCTGCACTTTCCTCATTGCCCTGCACTTTCCCCACTGCCCTGCACTTTCCCCACTGCCCTGCACTTTCCACATTGCCCTGCACTTACCCCATTGCCCTGCACTTTCCTCATTGCCCTGCACTTTTCTCATTGCCCTGCACTTTCCCCATTGCCCTGCACGTTCCCCACTGCCCTGCACTTTCCCCACTGCCCTGCACTTTCCCCATTGCCCTGCACTTTCCCCACTGCCCTGCACTTTCCTCATTGCCCTGCACTTTCCCCACTGCCCTGCACTTTCCCCACTGCCCTGCACTTTCCCCATTGCCCTGCACTTTCCCCACTGCCCTGCACTTTCCTCATTGCCATGCAATTTCCCCATTGCCCTGCACTTTCCCCACTGCCCTGCACTTTCCCCACTGCCCTGCACTTTCCCCACTGCCCTGCACTTTCCCCATTGCCCTGCACTTTCCCCACTGCCCTGCACTTTCCCCCCCTGCCCTGCACTTTCCCCACTGCCCTGCACTTTCCCCACTGCCCTGCACTTTCCCCACTGCCCTGTACTTTCCCCATTGCCCTGCACTTACCCCACTGCCCTGCACTTTCCCCATTGCCCTGCATTTTCCCCACTGCCCTGCACTTTCCCCACTGCCCTGCACTTTCCCCATTGCCCTGCAGTTTCCCCACTGCCCTGCACTTTCCCCACTGCCCTGCACTTTCCCCATTGCCCTGCATTTCCCCACTGCCCTGCACTTTCCTCACTGCCCTGCACTTTCCCCATTGCCCGGCACTTTCCCCACTGCCCTGCACTTTCGCCATTGCCCTGCACTTTCCCCACTGCCCTGCACTTTCCCCACTGCCCTGCACTTTCCCCATTGCCCTGCACCTTCCCCATTGCCCTGCACTTTCCCCACTTCCCTGCACTTTCCCCATTGCCCTGCACTTTCCCCACTGCCCTGCACTTTCCCCACTGCCCTGCACTTTCCCCACTGCCCTGCACTTTCCTCACTCCCCTGCACTTTCCCCATTGCCCTGCACTTTCCCCACTGCCCAGCACTTTCCCCACTGCCCTGCACTTTCCCCACTGCCCTGCACTTTCCCCATTGCCCTGCACTTTCCCCACTGCCCTGCACTTTCCCCACTGCCCTGCACTTTCCCCACTGCCCTGCACTTTCCTCACTGCCCTGCACTTTCCCCATTGCCCTGCACTTTCCCCACTGCCCAGCACTTTCACCACTGCCCTGCACTTTCCCCACTGCCCTGCACTTTCCCCATTGCCCTGCACTTACCCCGCTGCCCTGCACTTTCCCCACTGCCCTGCACTTTCCCCACTGCCCTGCACTTTCCCCACTGCCCTGCACTTTCCCCATTGCCCTGCACTTTCCCCACTGCCCTGCACTTTCGCCACTGCCCTGCACTTTCCCCATTGCCCTGCACCTTCCCCATTGCCCTGCACTTTCCCCACTGCCCTGCACTTTCCCCATTGCCCTGCACTTTCCCCACTGCCCTGCACTTTCCCCACTGCCCTGCACTTTCCCCACTGCCCTGCACTTTCCTCACTGCCCTGCACTTTCCCCATTGCCCTGCACTTTCCCCACTGCCCAGCACTTTCACCACTGCCCTGCACTTTCCCCACTGCCCTGCACTTTCCCCATTGCCCTGCACTTACCCCGTTGCCCTGCACTTTCCCCACTGCCCTGCACTTTCCCCACTGCCCTGCACTTTCCCCACTGCCCTGCACTTTCCTCATTGCCCTGCACTTTCCCCACTGCCCTGCACTTTCCCCACTGCCCTGCACTTTCCACATTGCCCTGCACTTTCCCCATTGCCCTGCACTTTCCTCATTGCCCTGCACTTTTCTCATTGCCCTGCACTTTCCCCATTGCCCTGCACGTTCCCCACTGCCCTGCACTTTCCCCCCCTGCCCTGCACTTTCCCCACTGCCCTGCACTTTCCCCACTGCCCTGCACTTTCCCCACTGCCCTGTACTTTCCCCATTGCCCTGCACTTACCCCACTGCCCTGCACTTTCCCCATTGCCCTGCATTTTCCCCACTGCCCTGCACTTTCCCCACTGCCCTGCACTTTCCCCATTGCCCTGCAGTTTCCCCACTGCCCTGCACTTTCCCCACTGCCCTGCACTTTCCCCATTGCCCTGCACTTTCCCCACTGCCCTGCACTTTCCTCACTGCCCTGCACTTTCCCCATTGCCCGGCACTTTCCCCACTGCCCTGCACTTTCCCCATTGCCCTGCACTTTCCCCACTGCCCTGCACTTTCCCCACTGCCCTGCACTTTCCCCATTGCCCTGCACCTTCCCCATTGCCCTGCACTTTCCCCACTTCCCTGCACTTTCCCCATTGCCCTGCACTTTCCCCACTGCCCTGCACTTTCCCCACTGCCCTGCACTTTCCCCACTGCCCTGCACTTTCCTCACTCCCCTGCACTTTCCCCATTGCCCTGCACTTTCCCCACTGCCCAGCACTTTCCCCACTGCCCTACACTTTCCCCATTGCCCTGCACTTTCCCCATTGCCCTGCACTTTCCCCACTGCCCTGCACTTTCCCCACTGCCCTGCACTTTCCCCACTGCCCTGCACTTTCCTCACTGCCCTGCACTTTCCCCATTGCCCTGCACGTTCCCCACTGCCCAGCACTTTCACCACTGCCCTGCACTTTCCCCACTGCCCTGCACTTTCCCCATTGCCCTGCACTTACCCCGTTGCCCTGCACTTTCCCCACTGCCCTGCACTTTCCCCACTGCCCTGCACTTTCCCCACTGCCCTGCACTTTCCCCATTGCCCTGCACTTTCCCCACTGCCCTGCACTTTCGCCACTGCCCTGCACTTTCCCCATTGCCCTGCACCTTCCCCATTGCCCTGCACTTTCCCCACTGCCCTGCACTTTCCCCATTGCCCTGCACTTTCCCCACTGCCCTGCACTTTCCCCACTGCCCTGCACTTTCCCCACTGCCCTGCACTTTCCTCACTGCCCTGCACTTTCCCCATTGCCCTGCACTTTCCCCACTGCCCAGCACTTTCACCACTGCCCTGCACTTTCCCCACTGCCCTGCACTTTCCCCATTGCCCTGCACTTACCCCGTTGCCCTGCACTTTCCCCACTGCCCTGCACTTTCCCCACTGCCCTGCACTTTCCTCATTGCCCTGCACTTTCCCCACTGCCCTGCACTTTCCCCACTGCCCTGCACTTTCCACATTGCCCTGCACTTTCCCCATTGCCCTGCACTTTCCTCATTGCCCTGCACTTTTCTCATTGCCCTGCACTTTCCCCATTGCCCTGCACGTTCCCCACTGCCCTGCACTTTCCCCCCCTGCCCTGCACTTTCCCCACTGCCCTGCACTTTCCCCACTGCCCTGCACTTTCCCCACTGCCCTGTACTTTCCCCATTGCCCTGCACTTACCCCACTGCCCTGCACTTTCCCCATTGCCCTGCATTTTCCCCACTGCCCTGCACTTTCCCCACTGCCCTGCACTTTCCCCATTGCCCTGCAGTTTCCCCACTGCCCTGCACTTTCCCCACTGCCCTGCACTTTCCCCATTGCCCTGCACTTTCCCCACTGCCCTGCACTTTCCTCACTGCCCTGCACTTTCCCCATTGCCCGGCACTTTCCCCACTGCCCTGCACTTTCCCCATTGCCCTGCACTTTCCCCACTGCCCTGCACTTTCCCCACTGCCCTGCACTTTCCCCATTGCCCTGCACCTTCCCCATTGCCCTGCACTTTCCCCACTTCCCTGCACTTTCCCCATTGCCCTGCACTTTCCCCACTGCCCTGCACTTTCCCCACTGCCCTGCACTTTCCCCACTGCCCTGCACTTTCCTCACTCCCCTGCACTTTCCCCATTGCCCTGCACTTTCCCCACTGCCCAGCACTTTCCCCACTGCCCTGCACTTTCCCCACTGCCCTGCACTTTCCCCATTGCCCTGCACTTTCCCCACTGCCCTGCACTTTCCCCACTGCCCTGCACTTTCCCCACTGCCCTGCACTTTCCTCACTGCCCTGCACTTTCCCCATTGCCCTGCACTTTCCCCACTGCCCAGCACTTTCACCACTGCCCTGCACTTTCCCCACTGCCCTGCACTTTCCCCATTGCCCTGCACTTACCCCGTTGCCCTGCACTTTCCCCACTGCCCTGCACTTTCCCCACTGCCCTGCACTTTCCCCACTGCCCTGCACTTTCCCCATTGCCCTGCACTTTCCCCACTGCCCTGCACTTTCGCCACTGCCCTGCACTTTCCCCATTGCCCTGCACCTTCCCCATTGCCCTGCACTTTCCCCACTGCCCTGCACTTTCCCCATTGCCCTGCACTTTCCCCACTGCCCTGCACTTTCCCCACTGCCCTGCACTTTCCCCACTGCCCTGCACTTTCCTCATTGCCCTGCACTTTCCCCACTGCCCTGCACTTTCCCCACTGCCCTGCACTTTCCACATTGCCCTGCACTTTCCCCATTGCCCTGCACTTTCCTCATTGCCCTGCACTTTTCTCATTGCCCTGCACTTTCCCCATTGCCCTGCACGTTCCCCACTGCCCTGCACTTTCCCCACTGCCCTGCACTTTCCCCATTGCCCTGCACTTTCCCCACTGCCCTGCACTTTCCTCATTGCCCTGCACTTTCCCCACTGCCCTGTACTTTCCCCACTGCCCTGCACTTTCCCCATTGCCCTGCACTTTCCCCACTGCCCTGCACTTTCCTCATTGCCATGCAATTTCCCCATTGCCCTGCAGTTTCCCCACTGCCCTGCACTTTCCCCACTGCCCTGCACTTTCCCCACTGCCCTGCACTTTCCCCATTGCCCTGCACTTTCCCCACTGCCCTGCACTTTCCCCCCCTGCCCTGCACTTTCCCCACTGCCCTGCACTTTCCCCACTGCCCTGCACTTTCCCCACTGCCCTGTACTTTCCCCACTGCCCTGCACTTTCCCCCCTGCCCTGCACTTTCCCCAGTGCCCTGCACTTTCCCCACTGCCCTGCACTTTCCTCACTGCCCTGCACTTTCCCCACTGCCCTGCACTTTCCCCACTGCCCTGCACTTTCCCCACTGCCCTGCACTTTCCCCATTGCCCTGCATTTTCCCCACTGCCCTGCACTTTCCCCACTGCCCTGCACTTTCCCCATTGCCCTGCACTTTCCCCACTGCCCTGCACTTTCCCCACTGCCCTGCACTTTCCCCATTGCCCTGCACTTTCCCCACTGCCCTGCACTTTCCTCACTGCCCTGCACTTTCCCCATTGCCCGGCACTTTCCCCACTGCCCTGCACTTTCCCCATTGCCCTGCACTTTCCCCACTGCCCTGCACTTTCCCCACTGCCCTGCACTTTCCCCATTGCCCTGCACCTTCCCCATTGCCCTGCACTTTCCCCACTGCCCTGCACTTTCCCCATTGCCCTGCACTTTCCCCACTGCCCTGCACTTTCCCCACTGCCCTGCACTTTCCCCACTGCCCTGCACTTTCCTCACTCCCCTGCACTTTCCCCATTGCCCTGCACTTTCCCCACTGCCCAGCACTTTCCCCACTGCCCTGCACTTTCCCCACTGCCCTGCACTTTCCCCATTGCCCTGCACTTTCCCCACTGCCCTGCACTTTCCCCACTGCCCTGCACTTTCCTCATTGCCCTGCACTTACCCCATTGCCCTGCACTTTCCTCATTGCCCTGCACTTTCCTCATTGCCCTGCACTTTCCCCATTGCCCTGCACGTTCCCCACTGCCCTGCACTTTCCCCACTGCCTTGCACTTTCCCCATTGCCCTGCACTTTCCCCACTGCCCTGCACTTTCCTCATTGCCCTGCACTTTCCCCACTGCCCTGCACTTTCCCCACTGCCCTGCACTTTCCCCACTGCCCTGCACTTTCCCTATTGCCCTGCACTTTACCCACTGCCCTTCACTTTCCCCACTGCCCTGCACTTTCCCCACTGCCTTGCACTTTCCCCATTGCCCTGCACTTTCCCCACTGCCCTGCACTTTCCTCATTGCCCTGCACTTTCCCCACTGCCCTGCACTTTCCCCACTGCCCTGCACTTTCCCCACTGCCCTGCACTTTCACCACTGCCCTGCACTTTCCCCACTGCCCTGCACTTTCCCCATTGCCCTGCACTTACCCCAATGCCCTGCACTTTCCCCACTGCCCTGCACTTTCCCCACTGCCCTGCACTTTCCCCACTGCCCTGCACTTTCCTCATTGCCCTGCACTTTCCCCACTGCCCTGCACTTTCCCCACTGCCCTGCACTTTCCCCACTGCCCTGCACTTTCCTCATTGCCCTGCACTTACCCCATTGCCCTGCACTTTCCCCACTGCCCTGCACTTTCCCCACTGCCCTGCACTTACCCCATTGCCCTGCACTTTCCTCATTGCCCTGCACTTTTCTCATTGCCCTGCACTTTCCCCATTGCCCTGCACGTTCCCCATTGCCCTGCACTTTCCCCACTGCCCTGCACTTTCCCCATTGCCCTGCACTTTCCCCACTGCCCTGCACTTTTCTCATTGCCCTGCACTTTCCCCATTGCCCTGCACGTTCCCCACTGCCCTGCACTTTCCCCATTGCCCTGCACGTTCCCCACTGCCCTGCACTTTCCCCACTGCCCTGCACTTTCCCCATTGCCCTGCACTTTCCCCACTGCCCTGCACTTTCCTCATTGCCCTGCACTTTCCCCACTGCCCTGCACTTTCCCCACTGCCCTGCACTTTCCCCATTGCCCTGCACTTTCCCCACTGCCCTGCACTTTCCTCATTGCCATGCAATTTCCCCATTGCCCTGCACTTTCCCCACTGCCCTGCACTTTCCCCACTGCCCTGCACTTTCCCCACTGCCCTGCACTTTCCCCATTGCCCTGCACTTTCCCCACTGCCCTGCACTTTCCCCCCCTGCCCTGCACTTTCCCCACTGCCCTGCACTTTCCCCACTGCCCTGCACTTTCCCCACTGCCCTGTACTTTCCCCATTGCCCTGCACTTACCCCACTGCCCTGCACTTTCCCCATTGCCCTGCATTTTCCCCACTGCCCTGCACTTTCCCCACTGCCCTGAACTTTCCCCATTGCCCTGCAGTTTCCCCACTGCCCTGCACTTTCCCCACTGCCCTGCACTTTCCCCATTGCCCTGCACTTTCCCCACTGCCCTGCACTTTCCTCACTGCCCTGCACTTTCCCCATTGCCCGGCACTTTCCCCACTGCCCTGCACTTTCGCCATTGCCCTGCACTTTCCCCACTGCCCTGCACTTTCCCCACTGCCCTGCACTTTCCCCATTGCCCTGCACCTTCCCCATTGCCCTGCACTTTCCCCACTTCCCTGCACTTTCCCCATTGCCCTGCACTTTCCCCACTGCCCTGCACTTTCCCCACTGCCCTGCACTTTCCCCACTGCCCTGCACTTTCCTCACTCCCCTGCACTTTCCCCATTGCCCTGCACTTTCCCCACTGCCCAGCACTTTCCCCACTGCCCTGCACTTTCCCCACTGCCCTGCACTTTCCCCATTGCCCTGCACTTTCCCCACTGCCCTGCACTTTCCCCACTGCCCTGCACTTTCCCCACTGCCCTGCACTTTCCTCACTGCCCTGCACTTTCCCCATTGCCCTGCACTTTCCCCACTGCCCAGCACTTTCCCCATTGCCCTGCACGTTCCCCACTGCCCTGCACTTTCCCCCCCTGCCCTGCACTTTCCCCACTGCCCTGCACTTTCCCCACTGCCCTGCACTTTCCCCACTGCCCTGTACTTTCCCCATTGCCCTGCACTTACCCCACTGCCCTGCACTTTCCCCATTGCCCTGCATTTTCCCCACTGCCCTGCACTTTCCCCACTGCCCTGCACTTTCCCCATTGCCCTGCAGTTTCCCCACTGCCCTGCACTTTCCCCACTGCCCTGCACTTTCCCCATTGCCCTGCACTTTCCCCACTGCCCTGCACTTTCCTCACTGCCCTGCACTTTCCCCATTGCCCGGCACTTTCCCCACTGCCCTGCACTTTCCCCATTGCCCTGCACTTTCCCCACTGCCCTGCACTTTCCCCACTGCCCTGCACTTTCCCCATTGCCCTGCACCTTCCCCATTGCCCTGCACTTTCCCCACTTCCCTGCACTTTCCCCATTGCCCTGCACTTTCCCCACTGCCCTGCACTTTCCCCACTGCCCTGCACTTTCCCCACTGCCCTGCACTTTCCTCACTCCCCTGCACTTTCCCCATTGCCCTGCACTTTCCCCACTGCCCAGCACTTTCCCCACTGCCCTGCACTTTCCCCACTGCCCTGCACTTTCCCCATTGCCCTGCACTTTCCCCACTGCCCTGCACTTTCCCCACTGCCCTGCACTTTCCCCACTGCCCTGCACTTTCCCCATTGCCCTGCACTTTCCCCACTGCCCAGCACTTTCACCACTGCCCTGCACTTTCCCCACTGCCCTGCACTTTCCCCATTGCCCTGCACTTACCCCGTTGCCCTGCACTTTCCCCACTGCCCTGCACTTTCCCCACTGCTCTGCACTTTCCCCACTGCCCTGCACTTTCCCCATTGCCCTGCACTTTCCCCACTGCCCTGCACTTTCGCCACTGCCCTGCACTTTCCCCATTGCCCTGCACCTTCCCCATTGCCCTGCACTTTCCCCACTGCCCTGCACTTTCCCCATTGCCCTGCACTTTCCCCACTGCCCTGCACTTTCCCCACTGCCCTGCACTTTCCCCACTGCCCTGCACTTTCCTCACTGCCCTGCACTTTCCCCATTGCCCTGCACTTTCCCCACTGCCCAGCACTTTCACCACTGCCCTGCACTTTCCCCACTGCCCTGCACTTTCCCCATTGCCCTGCACTTACCCCGTTGCCCTGCACTTTCCCCACTGCCCTGCACTTTCCCCACTGCCCTGCACTTTCCCCACTGCCCTGCACTTTCCTCATTGCCCTGCACTTTCCCCACTGCCCTGCACTTTCCCCACTGCCCTGCACTTTCCACATTGCCCTGCACTTTCCCCATTGCCCTGCACTTTCCTCATTGCCCTGCACTTTTCTCATTGCCCTGCACTTTCCCCATTGCCCTGCACGTTCCCCACTGCCCTGCACTTTCCCCACTGCCCTGCACTTTCCCCATTGCCCTGCACTTTCCCCACTGCCCTGCACTTTCCTCATTGCCCTGCACTTTCCCCACTGCCCTGCACTTTCCCCACTGCCCTGCACTTTCCCCATTGCCCTGCACTTTCCCCACTGCCCTGCACTTTCCTCATTGCCATGCAATTTCCCCATTGCCCTGCAGTTTCCCCACTGCCCTGCACTTTCCCCACTGCCCTGCACTTTCCCCACTGCCCTGCACTTTCCCCATTGCCCTGCACTTTCCCCACTGCCCTGCACTTTCCCCCCCTGCCCTGCACTTTCCCCACTGCCCTGCACTTTCCCCACTGCCCTGCACTTTCCCCACTGCCCTGTACTTTCCCCACTGCCCTGCACTTTCCCCCCTGCCCTGCACTTTCCCCATTGCCCTGCACTTTCCCCACTGCCCTGCACTTTCCTCACTGCCCTGCACTTTCCCCACTGCCCTGCACTTTCCCCACTGCCCTGCACTTTCCCCATTGCCCTGCATTTTCCCCACTGCCCTGCACTTTCCCCACTGCCCTGCACTTTCCCCATTGCCCTGCACTTTCCCCACTGCCCTGCACTTTCCCCACTGCCCTGCACTTTCCCCATTGCCCTGCACTTTCCCCACTGCCCTGCACTTTCCTCACTGCCCTGCACTTTCCCCATTGCCCGGCACTTTCCCCACTGCCCTGCACTTTCCCCATTGCCCTGCACTTTCCCCACTGCCCTGCACTTTCCCCACTGCCCTGCACTTTCCCCATTGCCCTGCACCTTCCCCATTGCCCTGCACTTTCCCCACTGCCCTGCACTTTCCCCATTGCCCTGCACTTTCCCCACTGCCATGCACTTTCCCCACTGCCCTGCACTTTCCCCACTGCCCTGCACTTTCCTCACTCCCCTGCACTTTCCCCATTGCCCTGCACTTTCCCCACTGCCCAGCACTTTCCCCACTGCCCTGCACTTTCCCCACTGCCCTGCACTTTCCCCATTGCCCTGCACTTTCCCCACTGCCCTGCACTTTCCCCACTGCCCTGCACTTTCCTCATTGCCCTGCACTTACCCCATTGCCCTGCACTTTCCTCATTGCCCTGCACTTTCCTCATTGCCCTGCACTTTCCCCATTGCCCTGCACGTTCCCCACTGCCCTGCACTTTCCCCACTGCCTTGCACTTTCCCCATTGCCCTGCACTTTCCCCACTGCCCTGCACTTTCCTCATTGCCCTGCACTTTCCCTATTGTCCTGCACTTTACCCACTGCCCTTCACTTTCCCCACTGCCCTGCACTTTCCCCACTGCCTTGCACTTTCCCCATTGCCCTGCACTTTCCCCACTGCCCTGCACTTTCCTCATTGCCCTGCACTTTCCCCACTGCCCTGCACTTTCCCCACTGCCCTGCACTTTCCCCACTGCCCTGCACTTTCACCACTGCCCTGCACTTTCCCCACTGCCCTGCACTTTCCCCATTGCCCTGCACTTACCCCAATGCCCTGCACTTTCCCCACTGCCCTGCACTTTCCCCACTGCCCTGCACTTTCCCCACTGCCCTGCACTTTCCTCATTGCCCTGCACTTTCCCCACTGCCCTGCACTTTCCCCACTGCCCTGCACTTTCCCCACTGCCCTGCACTTTCCTCATTGCCCTGCACTTACCCCATTGCCCTGCACTTTCCCCACTGCCCTGCACTTTCCCCACTGCCCTGCACTTACCCCATTGCCCTGCACTTTCCTCATTGCCCTGCACTTTTCTCATTGCCCTGCACTTTCCCCATTGCCCTGCACGTTCCCCACTGCCCTGCACTTTCCCCACTGCCCTGCACTTTCCCCATTGCCCTGCACTTTCCCCACTGCCCTGCACTTTCCTCATTGCCCTGCACTTTCCCCACTGCCCTGCACTTTCCCCACTGCCCTGCACTTTCCCCATTGCCCTGCACTTTCCCCACTGCCCTGCACTTTCCTCATTGCCATGCAATTTCCCCATTGCCCTGCACTTTCCCCACTGCCCTGCACTTTCCCCACTGCCCTGCACTTTCCCCATTGCCCTGCACTTTCCCCACTGCCCTGCACTTTCCCCCCCTGCCCTGCACTTTCCCCACTGCCCTGCACTTTCCCCACTGCCCTGCACTTTCCCCACTGCCCTGTACTTTCCCCATTGCCCTGCACTTACCCCACTGCCCTGCACTTTCCCCATTGCCCTGCATTTTCCCCACTGCCCTGCACTTTCCCCACTGCCCTGCACTTTCCCCATTGCCCTGCAGTTTCCCCACTGCCCTGCACTTTCCCCACTGCCCTGCACTTTCCCCATTGCCCTGCACTTTCCCCACTGCCCTGCACTTTCCTCACTGCCCTGCACTTTCCCCATTGCCCGGCACTTTCCCCACTGCCCTGCACTTTCCCCATTGCCCTGCACTTTCCCCACTGCCCTGCACTTTCCCCACTGCCCTGCACTTTCCCCATTGCCCTGCACCTTCCCCATTGCCCTGCACTTTCCCCACTGCCCTGCACTTTCCCCAGTGCCCTGCACTTTCCCCACTGGCCTGCACTTTCCCCACTGCCCTGCACTTTCCCCACTGCCCTGCACTTTCCTCACTCCCCTGCACTTTCCCCATTGCCCTGCACTTTCCCCACTGCCCAGCACTTTCCCCACTGCCCTGCACTTTCCCCACTGCCCTGCACTTTCCCCATTGCCCTGCACTTTCCCCACTGCCCTGCACTTTCCCCACTGCCCTGCACTTTCCTCATTGCCCTGCACTTACCCCATTGCCCTGCACTTTCCTCATTGCCCTGCACTTTCCTCATTGCCCTGCACTTTCCCCATTGCCCTGCACGTTCCCCACTGCCCTGCACTTTCCCCACTGCCTTGCACTTTCCCCATTGCCCTGCAATTTCCCCACTGCCCTGCACTTTCCTCATTGCCCTGCACTTTCCCCATTGCCCTGCACTTTCCCCACTGCCCTGCACTTTCCCCACTGCCCTGCACTTTCCCCACTGCCCTGCACTTTCCTCACTCCCCTGCACTTTCCCCATTGCCCTGCACTTTCCCCACTGCCCAGCACTTTCCCCACTGCCCTGCACTTTCCCCACTGCCCTGCACTTTCCCCATTGCCCTGCACTTACCCCATTGCCCTGCACTTTCCCCACTGCCCTGCACTTTCCCCACTGCCCTGCACTTTCCCCACTGCCCTGCACTTTCAACATTGCCCTGCACTTACCCCATTGCCCTGCACTTTCCTCATTGCCCTGCACTTTCCTCATTGCCCTGCACTTTCCCCATTGCCCTGCACGTTCCCCACTGCCCTGCACTTTCCCCACTGCCTTGCACTTTCCCCATTGCCCTGCACTTTCCCCACTGCCCTGCACTTTCCTCATTGCCCTGCACTTTCCCCACTGCCCTGCACTTTCCCCACTGCCCTGCACTTTCCCCACTGCCTTGCACTTTCCCCACTGCCCTGCACTTTCCCCAGTGCCCTGCACTTTCCTCATTGCCCTGCACTTTCCCCACTGCCCTGAACTTTCCCCATTGCCCTGCACTTTCCTCACTGCCCTGCACTTTCCCCATTGCTCTGCACTTTCCCCACTGCCCTGCACTTTCCCCATTGCCCTGCACTTTCCCCACTGCCATGCAATTTCCCCATTGCCCTGCACTTTCCCCATTGCCCTGCACTTTCCCCATTGCCCTGCACTTTCCCCACTGCCCTGCACTTTCCCCATTGCCCTGCACTTTCCCCACTGCCCTGCACTTTCCCCACTGCCCTGCACTTTCCCCACTGCCCTGCACTTTCCCCATTGCCCTGCACTTTCCCCATTGTCCTGCACTTTCCCCATTGCCCTGCACTTTCCCCACTGCCCTGCACTTTCCCCATTGCCCTGCACTTCCCCCACTGCCTTGCACTTTCCCCATTGCCCTGCACTATCCCCATTGCCCTGCACTTTCCCCATTGCCCTGCACTTTCCCCACTGCCCGGCACTTTCCCCATTGCCCTGCACTTCCCCCACTGCCCTGCACTTTCCCCACTGCCCTGCACTTTCCCCATTGCCCTGCAATTTCCCCACTGCCCTGCACTTTCCCCACTGCCCAGCACTTTCCCCACTGCCCTGCACTTTCCCCACTGCCCTGCACTTTCCCCATTGCCCTGCACTTTCCCCACTGCCCTGCACTTACCCCCCCCGCCCTGCACTTTCCCCACTGCCCTGCACTTTCCCCACTGGCCTGCACCTTCCCCATTGCCCTGCACTTTCCCCACTGCCCTGCACTTTCCCCACTGCCCAGCACTTTCCCCACTGCCCTGCACTTTCCCCACTGCCCAGCACTTTCCCCACTGCCCTGCACTTTCCCCATTGCCCTGCACTTTCCCCACTGCCCAGCACTTTCCCCACTGCCCTGCACTTTCCCCATTGCCCTGCACTTTCCCCACTGCCCTGCACTTTCCCCACTGCCCTGCACTTTCCCCACTGCCCTGCACTTTCCCCACTGCCCTGCACTTTCCCCACTGCCCTGCACTTTCCCCATTGCCCTGCACTTTCCCCATTGCCCTGCACTTAACCCATTGCCCTGCACTTACCCTATTGCCCTGCACTTTCCCCACTGCCCTGCACTTTCCCCATTGCCCTGCACTTTCCCCATTGCCCTGCACTTTCCCCATTGCCCTGCCCTTTCCCCACTGCCCTGCACTTTCCCCATTGCCCTGCATTTTCCCCATTGCCCTGCACTTTCCCCACTGCCCTGCACTTTCCCCACTGCCCTGCACTTTCTCCACTGCCCTGCACTTTCCCCATTGCCCTGCACTTACCCCACTGCCCTGCACTTTCCCCATTGCCCTGCACTTTCCCCATTGCCCTGCACTTTCCCCATTGCCCTGCACTTTCCCCATTGCCCTGCACTTTCCCCACTGCCCTGCACTTTCCCCATTGCCCTGCACTTTCCCCACTGCCCTGCACTTTCCCCACTGCCCAGCACTTTCCCCACTGCCCTGCACTTTCCCCAATGCCCTGCACTTTCCCCATTGCCCTGCACTTTCCCCACTGCCCTGCACTTTCCCCACTGCTCTGCACTTTCCCCACTGCCCTGCACTTTCCCCACTGCCCTGCACTTTCACCATTGCCCTGCACTTTCCCCACTGCCCTGCACTTTCCCCACTGCCCTGCACTTTCCCCACTGCCCTGCACATACCCCCCATTGCCCTGCACTTTCCCCACTGCCCTGCACTTTCCCGACTGCCCTGCACTTTCCCCATTGCCCTGCTCTTACCCCATTGCCCTGCACTTTCCCCACTGCCCTGCACTTTCCCCACTGCCCTGCACTTTCCCCATTGCCCTGCACTTTCCCCATTGCCCTGCACTTTCCCCACTGCCCTGCACTTTCCCCACTACCCTGCACTTTCCCCGTTGCCCTGCATTTTCCCCACTGCCCTGCACTTTCCCCACTGCCCTGCACTTTCCCCATTGCCCTGCACTTTCCCCACTGCCCTGCACTTCCCCCCCTGCCCTGCACTTTCCCCACTGCCCTGCACTTTCCCCATTGCCCTGCACTTTCCCCACTGCCATGCACTTCCCCCCCATTGCCCTGCACTTTCCCCACTGCCCTGCACTTTCCCCACTGCCCTGCACTTTCCCCATTGCCCTGCTCTTACCCCATTGCCCTGCACTTTCCCCACTGCCCTGCACTTTCCCCACTGCCCTGCACTTTCCCCATTGCCCTGCACTTTCCCCATTGCCCTGCACTTTCCCCACTGCCCTGCACTTTCCCCACTACCCTGCACTTTCCCCGTTGCCCTGCATTTTCCCCACTGCCCTGCACTTTCCCCGCTGCCCTGCACTTTCCCCACTGCCCTGCACTTTCCCCACTGCCCTGCACTTTCCCCACTGCCCTGCACTTTCCCCACTGCCCTGCACTTTCCCCACTGCCCTGCACTTTCCCCCCTGCCCTGCACTTTCCCCATTGCCCTGCACTTTCCCCACTGCCCTGCACTTTCCTCACTGCCCTGCACTTTCCCCACTGCCCTGCACTTTCCCCACTGCCCTGCACTTTCCCCACTGCCCTGCACTTTCCCCACTGCCCTGCACTTTCCCCCCTGCCCTGCACTTTCCCCACTGCCCTGCACTTTCCCCACTGCCCTGCACTTTCTCCACTGCCCTGCACTTCCCCCCCATTGCCCTGCACTTTCCCCACTGCCCTGCACTTTCCCCACTGCCCTGCACTTTCCCCATTGCCCTGCTCTTACCCCATTGCCCTGCACTTTCCCCACTGCCCTGCACTTTCCCCACTGCCCTGCACTTTCCCCATTGCCCTGCACTTTCCCCATTGCCCTGCACTTTCCCCACTGCCCTGCACTTTCCCCACTACCCTGCACTTTCCCCGTTGCCCTGCATTTTCCCCACTGCCCTGCACTTTCCCCACTGCCCTGCACTTTCCCCATTGCCCTGCACTTTCCCCACTGCCCTGCACTTCCCCCCCTGCCCTGCACTTTCCCCACTGCCCTGCACTTTCCCCATTGCCCTGCACTTTCCCCACTGCCCAGCACTTACCCCCCCCGCCCTGCACTTTCCCCACTGCCCTGCACTTTCCCCACTGGCCTGCACCTTCCCCATTGCCCTGCACTTTCCCCACTGCCCTGCACTTTCCCCACTGCCCAGCACTTTCCCCACTGCCCTGCACTTTCCCCACTGCCCAGCACTTTCCCCACTGCCCTGCACTTTCCCCATTGCCCTGCACTTTCCCCACTGCCCAGCACTTTCCCCACTGCCCTGCACTTTCCCCATTGCCCTGCACTTTCCCCACTGCCCTGCACTTTCCCCACTGCCCTGCACTTTCCCCACTGCCCTGCACTTTCCCCACTGCCCTGCACTTTCCCCACTGCCCTGCACTTTCCCCATTGCCCTGCACTTTCCCCATTGCCCTGCACTTAACCCATTGCCCTGCACTTACCCTATTGCCCTGCACTTTCCCCACTGCCCTGCACTTTCCCCATTGCCCTGCACTTTCCCCATTGCCCTGCACTTTCCCCATTGCCCTGCCCTTTCCCCACTGCCCTGCACTTTCCCCATTGCCCTGCATTTTCCCCATTGCCCTGCACTTTCCCCACTGCCCTGCACTTTCCCCACTGCCCTGCACTTTCTCCACTGCCCTGCACTTTCCCCATTGCCCTGCACTTACCCCACTGCCCTGCACTTTCCCCATTGCCCTGCACTTTCCCCATTGCCCTGCACTTTCCCCATTGCCCTGCACTTTCCCCATTGCCCTGCACTTTCCCCACTGCCCTGCACTTTCCCCATTGCCCTGCACTTTCCCCACTGCCCTGCACTTTCCCCACTGCCCAGCACTTTCCCCACTGCCCTGCACTTTCCCCAATGCCCTGCACTTTCCCCATTGCCCTGCACTTTCCCCACTGCCCTGCACTTTCCCCACTGCTCTGCACTTTCCCCACTGCCCTGCACTTTCCCCACTGCCCTGCACTTTCACCATTGCCCTGCACTTTCCCCACTGCCCTGCACTTTCCCCACTGCCCTGCACTTTCCCCCCATTGCCCTGCACTTTCCCCACTGCCCTGCACTTTCCCGACTGCCCTGCACTTTCCCCATTGCCCTGCTCTTACCCCATTGCCCTGCACTTTCCCCACTGCCCTGCACTTTCCCCACTGCCCTGCACTTTCCCCATTGCCCTGCACTTTCCCCATTGCCCTGCACTTTCCCCACTGCCCTGCACTTTCCCCACTACCCTGCACTTTCCCCGTTGCCCTGCATTTTCCCCACTGCCCTGCACTTTCCCCACTGCCCTGCACTTTCCCCATTGCCCTGCACTTTCCCCACTGCCCTGCACTTCCCCCCCTGCCCTGCACTTTCCCCACTGCCCTGCACTTTCCCCATTGCCCTGCACTTTCCCCACTGCCATGCACTTCCCCCCCATTGCCCTGCACTTTCCCCACTGCCCTGCACTTTCCCCACTGCCCTGCACTTTCCCCATTGCCCTGCTCTTACCCCATTGCCCTGCACTTTCCCCACTGCCCTGCACTTTCCCCACTGCCCTGCACTTTCCCCATTGCCCTGCACTTTCCCCATTGCCCTGCACTTTCCCCACTGCCCTGCACTTTCCCCACTACCCTGCACTTTCCCCGTTGCCCTGCATTTTCCCCACTGCCCTGCACTTTCCCCGCTGCCCTGCACTTTCCCCACTGCCCTGCACTTTCCCCACTGCCCTGCACTTTCCCCACTGCCCTGCACTTTCCCCACTGCCCTGCACTTTCCCCACTGCCCTGCACTTTCCCCCCTGCCCTGCACTTTCCCCATTGCCCTGCACTTTCCCCACTGCCCTGCACTTTCCTCACTGCCCTGCACTTTCCCCACTGCCCTGCACTTTCCCCACTGCCCTGCACTTTCCCCACTGCCCTGCACTTTCCCCACTGCCCTGCACTTTCCCCCCTGCCCTGCACTTTCCCCACTGCCCTGCACTTTCCCCACTGCCCTGCACTTTCTCCACTGCCCTGCACTTCCCCCCCATTGCCCTGCACTTTCCCCACTGCCCTGCACTTTCCCCACTGCCCTGCACTTTCCCCATTGCCCTGCTCTTACCCCATTGCCCTGCACTTTCCCCACTGCCCTGCACTTTCCCCACTGCCCTGCACTTTCCCCATTGCCCTGCACTTTCCCCATTGCCCTGCACTTTCCCCACTGCCCTGCACTTTCCCCACTACCCTGCACTTTCCCCGTTGCCCTGCATTTTCCCCACTGCCCTGCACTTTCCCCACTGCCCTGCACTTTCCCCATTGCCCTGCACTTTCCCCACTGCCCTGCACTTCCCCCCCTGCCCTGCACTTTCCCCACTGCCCTGCACTTTCCCCATTGCCCTGCACTTTCCCCACTGCCCTGCACTTCCCCCCCATTGCCCTGCACTTTCCCCACTGCCCTGCACTTTCCCCACTGCCCTGCACTTTCCCCATTGCCCTGCTCTTACCCCATTGCCCTGCACTTTCCCCACTGCCCTGCACTTTCCCCACTGCCCTGCACTTTCCCCATTGCCCTGCACTTTCCCCATTGCCCTGCACTTTCCCCACTGCCCTGCACTTTCCCCACTACCCTGCACTTTCCCCGTTGCCCTGCATTTTCCCCACTGCCCTGCACTTTCCCCGCTGCCCTGCACTTTCCCCACTGCCCTGCACTTTCCCCACTTCCCTGCACTTTCCCCACTGCCCTGCACTTTCCCCACTGCCCTGCACTTTCCCCACTGCCCTGCACTTTCCCCCCTGCCCTGCACTTTCCCCATTGCCCTGCACTTTCCCCACTGCCCTGCACTTTCCTCACTGCCCTGCACTTTCCCCACTGCCCTGCACTTTCCCCACTGCCCTGCACTTTCCCCACTGCCCTGCACTTTCCCCACTGCCCTGCACTTTCCCCCCTGCCCTGCACTTTCCCCATTGCCCTGCACTTTCCCCACTGCCCTGCACTTTCCCCACTGCCCTGCACTTTCCCCCCTGCCCTGCACTTTCCCCATTGCCCTGCACTTTCCCCACTGCCCTGCACTTTCCCCACTGCCCTGCACTTTCCCCACTGCCCTGCACTTTCCCCACTGCCCTGCACTTTCCCCCCTGCCCTGCACTTTCCCCAATGCCCTGCACTTTCCCCACTGCCCTGCACTTTCCCCACTGCCCTGCACTTTCCCCACTGCCCTGCACTTTCCCCCCTGCCCTGCACTTTCCCCATTGCCCTGCACTTTCCCCACTGCCCTGCACTTACCCCCCCTGCCCTGCACTTACCCCATTGCCCTGCACTTTCCCCATTGCCCTGCAACCTTTCAAGTGTTTATCCAATTCCTGTTTGAAAGTTATTATTGAATCTGCTTGGGTCGCACATTCCACATTAAACAATTCACTGCAAAAATACCTTTCTTCATATTGGCGCAGATTCTTTTCTCAATCAATTTGTATCTGAACAGCCCCCAGTGGTTACTGACTGAGTCAATGGAAAAAAACTCTCCGTATTCACTCAATCCCTTCATGATTTTGTTATTTTTAAAATAGATTTAGAGTACCCAATGAATTGTTTCCCAATTAAGGGGCAATTTAGCCTGGCCAATCCACCTACCCTGCACATCTTTGTGTTGTGAGGGTGAGACCCACGCAAACACGGGGAGAATGTGCAAACTCCACACGGACAGTGACCCAGAGCTGGGATCGAACCTGGGACCTCGCCGCCGTGAGGCAGCGGTGCTAACCACTGCGCCGCCGTGCTGGCCCTTTCAGGAATCTGCTTTCACTGAACTATTGCTCTGAGGACAGTCAGTTCAAATCAAACCCGGCTGTTTCGATGCATCACAGACAGCTCATTCTAGCTCCTATTCCTGCAGCTCCAGCCCGACCCTTCAGTTCCAGTTACTGTCACTGACCCCGCTCCAGTCTAGCTTCTGTTCAGCTCTTGTATCAATTGTTCCACACTCAAGCAGTATTAGATTTTAAGAGCTGTTTGTGTTTGTGGGGACGGTTTGCGCGTTGATTAAAAGGGTGACCCCGCTGTCCTGACCGCACCTTGGAGCAGAGCCGTCCTCTAAGTGTGAGCTTGATGACTGCTGAGCGAGGTGCCATGTTACCCCAGTTGATATGCGTTAAGTCCTTTGCGGAGACATTAATGATCTGAGCACACAGCTGTGGCCCGTGCTCCCCTGTAAATGAGGCATTTGTTTTCTGCTTACAGTGTTGCCTCCCACAATCCCTGTAAGATTTACTAATTAATTACCCCATCAGCCGGGCTTTACCTGCCGTCAGCTTGCTATTGTTGGAAGTCACACATAACGTTTACCAGGAGGCGAGACTCCGTTGCTTGGCAACTCAAGAGTTACATCACCTGCGCAAACATTAATAGTGCCCTGAGATTGCGTTTCCATTCGTCCCTAAATGCGTTTGAAATATTGCTGGTGAGAATAGCTTCAAGTATGTTCAAAAATACATTGATTCGGGCGCGATTTAACCAGAGGGAATCCATGTTGAGTTTTGGGAGCGTTAATCCGGGCGGACGGTTTTCCCACTGAAGCTGCTGTTCGGGCCATTTCAGGAAAGGCTCCTTGTTGATCGGGGCCCCATTTTGGCTCGGTGGCCCAATCTTTCCCCCCACCCCATGTGTGACTCCCCCTCCCCTCCCCAAACCTGGGCAGGCCCCCGGGAACACGCCCGTCCACCTGGTAAGACCCCTCAGGCCCGATCCCTGGCAGCACCAGCCTGCCGTGTCCCCAGCCGTCCGGGTCTCGAACGGCCTGAGAAAGCCCCCCCCAGGTGTCATTACGTTTGTGGAGACTCGCACTAAACGGCGCCCTGGCGTTACGTCCCGGGTGCCGGGATAATCCTGCAAACGCATATTTAAATTAGCCTAACGGTTCATTTAAATATGCTGACCTTGGTCACGCCCTGTGAAGGAGGGCGAGATACAAATCACGACATCTCGCGGGACTCCGTTAAAGCTGGTGAGACTTTGAACGCGCGAATCACGCGAGAGACCTCTTGCGAGATTCAAGGACATTCCAATACCACATCAAGCACGATGAGGCTGTTCAACTGCACCCTTCACCTCCACTTTCAGACCTGCTGCCCGGATCCTCCCAGTCCTTGAGATATCAGAAATCTTGGCTGCGATTCTCTGTCCCGCCAGCCACGTTTTCCGGCACCGGCAGCGGGATTCTCCGTTTGTGCCGCCGACCAATGGGGTTTCCCATTGTGACCACCTCATGTCGTCGGAACAACCGCAGATATGGTGCGCTACCGGTGGGCAGGAGGAGCCCGCTGATGGAGAATCCCGCTACTATCTATCTCAGTCTTGAATGTACTCAGTGATGGAGCATCCACAACGCTCTGGCGAAGACAACTCTCTTAGTGAAGAAATCGCTCCTCATCTCAGTCCAAATGATTGACCCATTCCCGAGACTGTGCCCCAGTGTTCCAGACTTGCCAGCCAGGCGAAGCAAGCTCTTCGTGTCTGACCTGTTAATCCTCTTCCAATCTTGTATGTTTCAATGTGATCACCTCTCGGAGATTTAAGGTCTAATTTACTCAGTCTTTTGTAGGAAAATTCACTGACCCCAGGGACCAATCCCACCTCCAGTGCAAGTACATCCTTCCTCAGATATGGAGACCAAAACTGTGCTAGGTATCCAGGTACGGCCTGATACAATTATCGGAAGACTTCTTTATTCTTGTTCTTTCATCCATTATAATAAAGACCAAATTGCCATCTGCCTTCCTGATTGCTGACTGTACCTGTGGGATCATTCCATATTCTCCAATTCTCCAATTCTGGAATTTTATAGCAGATATAAAGCAATAAAATGGAATATAACATATGGCAAATTTCCTAGTACATTCTTAGCACTGGAATAAGTAACATTCTTGGTTTTCTATGTGTGAGGTGAGGCCGGGATGTGGACCATAGAATTCCATTTATCAAGAAGGTTGTGGAAGAAGAAGGTGGTTGTTTCCATTTGGCAGTAGAATAGAAGCTTTGTGTGGTATTGATGCAGAGAAGGGCTTGGCAATAATGGCATGATGGTGGAGTAAAGAAGGGAGGTGTACACTGGACTGATAAACTAGCCATTGTCAGAGCTCCCACATCCTAGACCCCATCGCAGTCCTCGTCTACATGTCGCCCATCAGAGACATCATCCAAAAACATATCAGGTTGCACATTTATATGCTGAAAACTAACTAACTAACCATGACCTCTCTCGACTTTCCTATGGCTCTGTGTTGTCACACTGATTGGCCAACAATGCTGATGTCAAAATTGCCTCTAGTTAATAATAATAATCTTTACTAGTGTCACTCCTGGGGTGCTTGTCTTTAGTTCCTGTCACAAGCTCTGGCCTGACCCTGGTCACTGTCTCAGACTGAAACAGACCAATCAAAACCTTTGAGTTTGAGTTGAGCTCCACATCTCAAGGACACCTACCAACTGCTCCTAACCTACCTTTAACCTTTAACCTTCTCTGCTGTAATGAGCAGATACAATGTTCTGGTCTACCCTCATCCCAGTGATTATTCCTGTGAACCTGTTGCATTCTGTCGCCATGGCCTGCTCATCCTCCCTGAAGTGAAGCACCGACTTCGAATTGTGTCTAACCAATATCTAATCATTATATAATCAATATGAAATCCTTATGCCACTATCAACACCTTCTTTAGTCTTTAACACTACGTTAACCCATTCTGTTTAGTGCCCATAACATCTTTGTCAAACCTCTCTGAGCTCCCACCATCCAGACCCGCCATCCAAGGGACCACCTCCGAGGAGACACAACAGTGAGGCTATCACATCCCTCTTCCAGCAGCGCAGAGACACTCACCTCGCAGGGCGACATTAGTGGTCAGGCTTCTGGGGCACAATCTAGTGAGCACCACACAATTGCTGAGGCAGGAGGCAGGAATATTCAAGGGAGACAGAAATCGGACGTCTGCTGGGTCCCAGGACACAGCTGGATCCCAGGTCACAGCTGGATCCCAGGTCACAGCTGGATCCCAGGACACAGCTGGATCCCAGGTCACAGCTGGATCCCAAGACACAGCTGGATCCCAGGTCACAGCTGGGTCCCAGGTCACAGCTGGATCCCAGGACACAGCTGGGTCCCAGGTCACAGCTGGATCCCAGGACACAGCTGGATCCCAGGTCACAGCTGGATCCCAGGTCACAGCTGGGTCCCAGGACACAGCTGGGTCCCAGCCAGAGGCACAGCCACTGAAGAAGGTTCTTCCAGAGTTGATGCAGATGATAAGATACAGCCGTGAGATTCAGGAGGGGCGTCAGCGACATTTCAACAACTGAAAGGCCGATTGGAGGAGTCCCAAAGGCTTCAGGCGCAGGCGATGGTGGCACTGAGGCCAACACGGCGATGGTGGCCACCACAGTGAAAACCCTGCAGCACGATGTCCTCATGAGAAGTGGTGACAAAGGTATGGCTCAGTCTGTGAAGGCCATGGTGGAGAGTCTCGGCATCGTGACCCAGTCGCTGAGGGACGTGTCCCTGACCCAGGTGGGCATTGCCGGGGCACTGCCGGGGCACTGCAGAGCACGGCCCAGTCGCTGAGGGACGTGTCCCCGACCCAGGTGGACATTGCCGGGGCACTGCCGGGGCACTGCAGAGCACGGCCCAGTCGCTGAGGGACGTGTCCCCGACCCAGGTGGACATTGCCGGGGCACTGCCGGGCACTGCAGAGCACGGCCCAGTCGCTGAGGGACGTGTCCCCGACCCAGGTGGACATTGCCGGGGCACTGCCGGGCACTGCCGGGCACTGCCCAGTCGCTGAGGGACGTGTCCCCGACCCAGGTGGGCATTGCCGGGACACTGCCGGGGCACTGCGGCCCAGTCGCTGAGGGACGTGTCCCCGACCCAGGTGGGCATTGCCGGGGCACTGCCGGGCACTGCAGAGCACAGCCCAGTCGCTGAGGGACGTGTCCCCGACCCAGGTGGGCATTGCCGGGGCACTGCCGGGCACTGCAGAGCACAGCCCAGTCGCTGAGGGACGTGTCCCCGACCCAGGTGGGCATTGCCGGGGCACTGCAGAGCACGGCCCAGTCGCTGAGGAGCATCGGTCAGGGTGTCGACACTGTGGTGCGGGCGACAGGGAGCCGCCAGGACTGGCAGTGCCAGGCAGCACAGAGGCCTCTGGAGCTCACTCCAGCTGCCTGTCTGTCCCATTGAGTCCCCAACGGCCCTACGGGCACCGTCAGGGAGGAGGAGGCGCTGGATGCCAACCCGGGGCCTGCCACCAAGGGGAGTACGGCAGTCTCTATTTCTTCCAAATGCCCCCCCCCCTCCTGACAGGGCAGCGGGCAGAACAGGGTGGCACGGCGATGCCAGTCATACTGGTAAGTCGGCTGGGGTGACCCGGCGCGGTAAGCAGCAAGCTACCTCCATTGCTGATCTGCATCCTGGGGACACTCCTCGACGTGGCAGGAAGCCACGAAGGATTGAGAGGAGCACGGAGTGGGCACTGGGGGAGGGGGCGGAGGCAGGGGTCACTATCTGGCGGAATGGAAATCTGCCCCGGTAAAATGTTCACTATTAAAACATGTCACAACTCATACACGTGAAGGCTCTGTCTCTTTAATCTTCACAATGGGCCTGCCCGCACCCCCACCCCCTGCTGCCTTCCGCGTCGGGCGCAATGCAGTCGCTGAATCGCACCCGTTAACCCCGCTTTACTCTCTACAGAGGGGCTGGTTTAGCACAGCGGGCTAAACAGCTGGCTCGTAATGCAGAGCAAGGCCAGCAGCACTGTTCAATTCCCGTACCAGCCTCCCCGAACAGGCACCGGAATGTGGCGACTAGGGGCTTTTCACAGCAACTTCATTGAAGCCT
This sequence comes from Scyliorhinus torazame, assembly GCF_047496885.1. Taxonomy (NCBI): domain Eukaryota; kingdom Metazoa; phylum Chordata; class Chondrichthyes; order Carcharhiniformes; family Scyliorhinidae; genus Scyliorhinus; species Scyliorhinus torazame. The sequence goes on from NC_092724.1 coordinate 166,672,648, forward strand.
GCTTGTGACAATAAGCGATTATTATTATTATTATTACAGATGCTGCGAGACCTGCTGAGTTTTCCAAGCATTTTCTGGTTTTCTTTTTCAGTGTTCCAGCATCTGTAGCAATTTGCTTCTATGTTAAACTCAGAGCTTGGTCGGTTGTGGGGGAGGTCTGAAAGGCTTCTTCACAAAAAGTCCAGTGGAGCTCACTCCCACAAAATGCTGTGAAGCTGCGGGCAGGGCGGGGGACATCTGTGATCTGGAGCTGTGTTGGGTAAATGGAATTGAGGTGCAGATGAACCTAGAGCCAGTTGAATAATGTGTGATGAATTTCAGATGTGCTGTATCAGAGGGTATTTGGTGCAATAAGGGTTAAAAGCCTGAGTTAGTATGTGTGATTGCTGCAGTCATGTTTCGTAAGAATCTTGGTTTGAAAGGTAGGGAGCCAGGGGTGCAATTAAAGCATTGTAAAAGGCTTAGGATAATGGAATTTAATTTTGATTAAGGGCATTCCCTGTGGAGTTAATTTGATTTCAGCTTGGTAAGATGATGTCATTGCTGGATGGAGCTAAGGCATCAGGCATTTTGAGAAAGCAGGTCAGATTCGAGCTGAATAAAGCTGTGCCCAGAAGTGAAGCAGTTTTGCTCTCACCGCAGTTCAATTAACAGAGATTAACAGTATTTAAAGCAGTGCAGACTTGTCTGAGGACAAGGGCGTGCTGAAACAAGCTGCAAAGCATCTTCTAAAAAAATACTGCCAGAGTTTCTGCATGGGCCTGACAGGAGTCAGATCTTTTCTTTAAAGCAGTATAAAGGGATCTTTCTTTCTCAAAGAACGTCCCTGTAAAGGAGGCATTGCTATGCGCAAGTGGTGGTTGAAGTGGATTGAGAGTGGACATTTTTTTTTCTTTTTCTTTGAGAGAGAATAAAGATGGCAATTAAGGGTATTGTATTCACTGTATTGATTAGTCTTGTTAAGGGGCAATTGAACCTATTTTCAGGGGGTTATGTTAAAGATTTTAATACTGTGTTAGTACCATGGGCAGGATTCTCCATTTCAGAGACTAAGTATTTAGCCGGGACAGAATCGGTCGACTTCTCCGACTGCAAAATTGGCCCTATTCCCGGATCAATTTCAGAATTGTTAATGGGCTAGCATTGGCACCAGGTAAAACACAACTGAATCCAATGAAAAACGGTTTTAGATTCACTGATGTCTGGATTGGCAATTGAGAGGCTGACAAGCTGCAGCCGCAGACACACATTACACTCCCCACACACACTCATCCCAGCCGCACACACACATTACACTCCCCACACACACTCATCTCAGACGCACACACACATTACACTCCCCACACACACTCATCCCAGCCGCACACACACATTACACTCCCCACACACACTCATCCCAACCGCACACACACATTACACTCCCCACACACACTCATCTCAGACGCACACACACATTACACTCCCCACACACACTCATCCCAGCCGCACACACACATTACACTCCCCACACACACTCATCCCAACCGCACACACACATTACACTCCCCACACACACTCATCCCAGCCGCACACACACATTACACTCCCCACACACACTCATCCCAGCCGCACACACACATTACACTCCCCACACACACTCATCCCAACCGCACACACACATTACACTCCCCACACACACTCATCCCAGCCGCACACACACATTACACTCCCCACACACACTCATCCCAGCCGCACACACACATTACACTCCCCACACACACTCATCCCAACCGCACACACACATTACATTCCACACACACTCATCCCAGCTGCACATACACATTACACTCCACACACACTCTCATCCCAGCCGTACACACACATTACACTCCCCACACACACTCATCTCAGACGCACACACACATTACACTCCCCACACACACTCATCCCAGCCGCACACACACATTACACTCCCCACACACACTCATCCCAGCCGCACATACACATTACACTCCCCACACACACTCATCCCAGCCGCATACACACATTACACTCCCCACACACACTCATCCCAGCCGCACACACACATTACACTCCCCACACACACTCATCCCAGCCGCACACACACATTACACTCCCCACACACACTCATCCCAGCCGCACATACACATTAAACTCCCCACACACACTCATCCCAGCCGCACACACACATTACACTCCCCACACACACTCATCCCAGCCGCACACACACATTACACTCCCCACACACACTCATCCCAGACACACACACACATTACACTACCCACACACACTCATCCCAGCCGCACATACACATTACACTCCCCACACACACTCATCCCAGCCGCACACACACATTACACTCCCCACACACACTCAGCCCAGCCGCACACACACATTACACTCCCCACACACACTCATCCCAGACACACACACACATTACACTCCCCACACACACTCATCCCAGCCGCACATACACATTACACTCCCCACACACACTCATCCCAGCCGCACACACACATTACACTCCCCACACACAGTCATCCCAGCCGCACACACACATTACACTCCCCACACACACTCATCCCAGCCGCACACACACATTACACTCCCCACACACACTCATCCCAGCCGCACACACACATTACACTCCCCACACACACTCATCCCAGCCGCACACACACATTACACTCCCCACACACACTCATCCAAGCAGCACAAACACATTACACTCCCCACACACACTCATCCCAGCCACACACACACATTACACTCCCCACACACACTCATCCCAGCCGCACACACACATTACACTCCCCACACACACTCATCCCAGCCGCACACACACATTACACTCCCCACACACACTCATCCCAGCCGCACACACACATTATACTCCCCACACACACTCATCCCAGCCGCACACACACATTACACTCCCCACACACACTCATCCCAGCCACACACACACATTACACGCCCCACACACACTCATCCCAGCCACACACACACATTACACTCCCCACACACACTCATCCCAGCCGCACATACACATTACACTCCCCACACACACTCATCCCAGCCGCACACACACATTACACTCCCCACACACACTCACCCCAGCCACACACACACATTACACTCGCCACTCACACTCACCCCAGCCACACACACACATTACACTCCCCACACACACTCATCCCAGCCGCACACATACATTACACTCCCCACTCACACTCATCCCAGCCGCACACACATTACACTCCCCACACACACTCATCCCAGCCGCACACACACATTACACTCCCCACACACACTCATCCCAGCCGCACACACACATTACACTCCCCACACACACTCATCCCAGCCGCCCACACACATTACACTCCCCACACACACTCATCCCAGCCACACACACATATTACACTCCCCACACACACTCATCCCAGCCACGCACACACATTACACTCCCCATACACACTCATCCCAGCCGCACATACACATTACACTCCCCACACACACTCATCCCAGCCGCACACACATATTACACTCCCCACACACACTCACCCCAGCCACACACACACATTACACTCGCCACTCACACTCACCCCAGCCACACACACATTACACTCCCCACACACACTCATCCCAGCCGCACACACACATTACACTCCCCACTCACACTCATCCCAGCCGCACACACATTACACTCCCCACACACACTCACCCCAGCCGCACACACACATTACACTCCCCACATACACTCACCCCAGCCGCACAGACACATTACACTCCCCACACACACTCATCCGAGCCGCACACACACATTACACTCCCCACACACACTCATCCCAGCCGCACACACACATTACACACCCCACACACACTCATCCCAGCCGCACACACACATTACACTCCCCACACACACTCATCCCAGCCGCACACACACATTACACTCCCCACACACACTCATCCCAGCCGCACACACACATTACACACCCCACGCACACTCATCCCAGCCGCACACACACATTACACTCCCCAAACACACTCATCCGAGCCGCACACACACATTACACTCCCCATACACACTCATCCCAGCCGCACACACACATTACACTCCCCACACACACTCATCCCAGCCGCACATACACAGTACACTCCCCACACACACTCATCCCAGCCGCACACACACATTACACTCCCCACACACACTCACCCCAGCCACACACACACATTACACTCCCCACACACACTCACCCCAGCCACACACACACATTACACTCCCCACACACACTCATCCCAGCCGCACACACACATTACACTCCCCATACACACTCACCCCAGCCGCACACACACATTACACTCCCCACACACACATCCCAGCCGCACACACACATTACACTCCCCACACACACTCATCCCAGCCACACACACACATTACACTCCCCACACACACTCATCCCAGCCACACACACACATTACACTCCCCACACACACTCACCCCAGCGGCACAGACACATTACACTCCCCACACACACTCATCCCAGCCGCACACACACATTACACTCCCCACACACACTCATCCCAGCTTCACACACACATTACACTCCCCCCCACACACACTCATTCCAGCCGCACACACACATTACACTCCCCACACACACCCATCCCAGCCGCACACACACATTACACTCCCCACACACACTCATCCCAGCCAGACACACACATTACACTCCCCACACACACTCATCCCAGCCGCACACACACATTACACTCCCCACACACACTCATCCCAGCCGCACACACACATTACACTCCCCACACACACTCACCCCAGCCGCACAGACACATTACAGTCCCCACACACACTCATCCCAGCCGCACACACACATTACACTCCCCACACACACTCATCCCAGCCGCACACACACATTACACCCCCCACACACACTCATCCCAGCCGCACACACTACACTCCCCACACACACTCATCCCAGCCACACACACACATTACACTCCCCACACACACTCATCCCAGCCGCACATACACATTACACTCCCCACACACACTCATCCCAGGCACACACACACATTACACTCCCCACACACACTCATCCCAGCCGCACATAAACATTACACACCCCACACACACTCATCCCAGCCGCACACACACATTACACTCCCCACACACACTCATCCCAGCCGCACACACACATTACACTCCCCACACACACTCATCCCAGTCGCACACTCACATTACACTCCCCACACACACTCATCCCAGGCACACACACACATTACACTCCCCACACACACACATCCCAGCCGCACAAAAACATTACACACCCCACACACACTCATCCCAGCCGCACACACACATTACACTCCCCACACACACTCATCCCAGCCGCACACACACATTACACTCCCCACACACACTCATTCCAGCCGCACACACACATTACACTCCCCACACACACTCATCCCGGCCGCACACACACATTACACTCCCCACACACACTCATCCAAGCCGCACACACACATTACACTCCCCACACACACTCATCCCAGCCGCACACACACATTACACTCCCCACACACACTCATCCCAGCCGCACACACACATTACACTCCCCACACACAGTCATCCCAGCCGCACACACACATTACACTCTCCACACAAACTCATCCCAGCCGCACACACACATTACACTCCCCACACACACTCATCCCAGCCGCACACACACATTACACTCCCCACACACACTCATCCCAGCCGCACACACACATTACACTCCCCACACACATTCGTCCCAGCCGCACACACACATTACACTCCCCACACACGCTCAATCCAGCCGCACACACACATTACACTCCCCACACACACTCATCCCAGCCACACACACACATTACACTCCTCACACACACTCATCCCAGCCGCACACACACATTACACTCCCCACACACACTCATCCCAGCCGCACACACACATTACACTCCCCACACACACTCACCCCAGCCACACACACACATTACACCCCCACACACACTCATCCCAGCCGCACACACACATTACACTCCCCAAACACACCATCCCAGCCGCACACACACATTACACTCCCCACACACACTCATCCCAGCCACACACACACATTACACTCCCCACGCACACTCATCCCAGCCGCACACACACATTACACTCCCCACACACACTCATCCCAGCCGCACACACACATTAATCTCCCCACCCACACTCATCCCAGCCGCACACACACATTACACTCTCCACACACACTCACCCCAGCCGCACACACACATTACACTCACCACACACACTCATCCCAGCCGCTCATACACTTTACACTCCCCACACACATTCATCCCAGCCGCACACACACATTACACTCCCCACACACACTCACCCCAGCCGCACACACACATTACACTCCCCACACACCCTCATCCCAGCCTCACACACACATTACACTCCCCCCCCACACACACTCATCCCAGCCGCACACACACATTACACTCCCCACACACACTCATCCCAGCCGCACACACACATTACACTCCCCACACACACTCATCCCAGCCGCACACACACATTACACTCCCCACACACACTCATCCCAGCAGACACACACATAACACTCCCCACACACACTCCTCCCAGCCGCACACACACATTACACTCCCCACACACACTCATCCCAGCCGCACACACACATTACACTCCCCACACACACTCATCCCAGCCACACACACACATTACACTCCCCACACACACTCACCCCAGCCGCACAGACACATTACACTCCCCACACACACTCACCCCAGCCGCACACACACATTACACTCCCCACACACACTCATCCCAGCCGCACACACACATTACACCCCCCACACACACTCATCCCAGCCGCACACACACTACACTCCCCACACACACTCATCCCAGCCGCACACACTTTACACTCCCCACACACACTCATCCCAGCCACACACACACATTACACTCCCCACACACACTCATCCCAGCCGCACATACACATTACACTCCCCACACACACTCATCCCAGGCACACACACACATTACACTCCCCACACACACTCATCCCAGCCGCACATAAACATTACACACCCCACACACACTCATCCCAGCCGCACACACACATTACACTCCCCACACACGCTCATCCCAGCCGCACACACACATTACACTCCCCACACACACTCATCCCAGTCGCACACTCACATTACACCCCCCACACACACTCATCCCAGGCACACACACACATTACACTCCCCACACACACACATCCCAGCCGCACATAAACATTACACACCCCACACACACTCATCCCAGCCGCACACACACATTACACTCCCCACACACACTCATCCCAGCCGCACACACACATTACACTCCCCACACACACTCATCCCAGCCGCACACACACATTACACTCCTCACACACACTCATCCCAGCCGCACACACACATTACACTCCCCACACACACTCATCCCAGCCGCACACACACATTACACTCCCCACACACACTCACCCCAGCCACACACACACATTACACCCCCACACACACTCATCCCAGCCGCACACACACATTACACTCCCCAAACACACCATCCCAGCCGCACACACACATTACACTCCCCACACACACTCATCCCAGCCACACACACACATTACAATCCCCACGCACACTCATCCCAGCCGCACACACACATTACACTCCCCACACACACTCATCCCAGCCGCACACACACATTAATCTCCCCACACACACTCATCCCAGCCGCACACACACATTACACTCTCCACACACACTCACCCCAGCCGCACATACACATTACATTCACCACACACACTCATCCCAGCCGCACACACACTTTACACTCCCCACACACATTCATCCCAGCCGCACACACACATTACACTCACCACACACACTCACCCCAGCCGCACACACACATTACACTCCCCACACACACACATTCCAGCCGCACACACACATTACACTCCCCACACACACATTACACTCCCCACAAACACTCATCCCAGCCGCACACACACATAACACTCCCCACACACACTCATCCCAGCCGCACACACACATTACACTCCCCACACACACTCATCCCAGCCGCACACACACATTACACTCCCCACACACACTCATCCCAGCCGCACACACACATTACACTCCCCACACACACTCATCCCAGCCGCACACACACATTACACTCCCCACACACACTCATCCCAGCCGCACACACACATTACACTCCCCACACACACTCATCCCAGCCGCACACACACATTACGCTCCCCACACACACTCATCCCAGCCCCACACACACATTACACTCCCCACACACACTCATCCCAGCCGCACATACACATTACATTCACCACACACACTCATCCCAGCCGCACACACACATTACACTCCCCACACACACTCATCCCAGCCGCACAAACATTACACTCCACACACACACTCATCCCAGCCGCACACACACATTACACTCGCCACACGCACTCATCCCAGCCGCACAGACACATTACACTCCCCACACACACTCATCCCAGCCGCACACACACATTACACTCCCCACACACACTCATCCCAGCCGCACACACACATTACACTCCCCACACACTCTCATCCCAGCCGCACACACACATTACACTCCCCACACACACTCATCCCAGCCGCAGACACACATTACGCTCCCCACACACACTCATCCCAGCCCCACACACACATTACACTCCCCACACACAATCATCCCAGCCGCACACACACATTACACTCCCAACACACACTCATCCCAGCCGCACACACACATTACACTCCCCACACACACTCATCCCAGCCGCACACACACATTACACTCCCCGCACACACTCATCCCAGCCGCACACAGACAGTACACTCCCCACACACACTCATCCCAGCCGCACACACACATTACACTCCCCACACACACTCATCCCAGCCGCACACACACATTACACTCCCCACACACACTCATCCCAGCCGCACACACACATTACACTCCCCACACACACTCATCCCAGCCGCACACACACATTACGCTCCCCACACACACTCATCCCAGCCCCACACACACATTACACTCCCCACACACACTCATCCCAGCCGCACATACACATTACATTCACCACACACACTCATCCCAGCCGCACACACACATTACACTCCCCACACACACTCATCCCAGCCGCACAAACATTACACTCCACACACACACTCATCCCAGCCGCACACACACATTACACTCGCCACACGCACTCATCCCAGCCGCACAGACACATTACACTCCCCACACACACTCATCCCAGCCGCACACACACATTACACTCCCCACACACACTCATCCCAGCCGCACACACACATTACACTCCACACACACATTCATCCCAGCCGCACACACACATTACACTCCCCGCACACACTCATCCCAGCCGCAGACACACATTACGCTCCCCACACACACTCATCCCAGCCGCACACACACATTACACTCCCCACACACACTCACCCCAGCCACGCACACACATTACACTCCCCACACACACTCATCCCAGCCGCACACACACATTACACTCCCCGCACACACTCATCCCAGACACACACACATTACACTCCCCACACACACCATCCCAGCCACACACACACATTACACTCCCCACACACACTCATCCCAGCCGCACACACACATTACACTCTCCACACACACTCATCCCAGCCGCACACACACATTACACTCCCCACACACATTCATCCCAACCGCACACACACATTACACTCCCCACACACACTCATCCCAGCCGCACATACACATTACATTCACCACACACACTCATCCCAGCCACACACACACTTTACACTCCCCACACACACTCAACCCAGCCGCACACACACATTACACTCCCCACACACACTCACCCCAGCCGCACACACACATTACACTCCCCACACACACTCATCCCAGCCGCACATACACATTACATTCACCACACACACTCATCCCAGCCGCACACACACATTACACTCCCCACACACACTCATCCCAGCCGCACACACACATTACACTCCCTACACACACTCATCCCAGCCGCACACACATTACACTCCCCACCCACACTCATCCCTGCCGCACACACACATTACACTCCCCACACACACTCATCCCAGCCGCACACACACATTACACTCCCCACACACACTCATCCCAGCCACACACACACATTACACTCCCCACACACGCTCATCCCAGCCGCACACACACATTACACTCCCCACATACACCATCCCAGCCGCACACACACATTACACTCCCCACACACACTCATCCCAGCCGCACACACACATCGCACTCCCCACACACACTCATCCCAGCCGCACACACACATTACTCTCTCCACACACACTCATCCCAGCCGCACACACACATTACACTCCCCACACACACTCACCCCATCCGCACACACACATTACACTCCCCACACACACTCATCCCTGCCGCACACACACATTACGCTCCCCACTCACACTCATCCTAGCCGCACACACACATTACACTCCACACACACACTCATCCTAGCCGCACACACACATTACACTCTGCACACACACTCATCCCAGCCGCACACAAACATTACACTCCCCACACACACTCATCCCAGCCGCACACACACATTACACTCCCCACACACACTCATCCCAGCCACACACACACATTACACTCCCCACACACACTCATCCCAGCCGCACACACACATTACACTCCCCACACACACTCATCCCAGCCGCACACACACATTACACTCCCCACACACACTCATCCCAGCCGCACACACACATTGCACTCGCCACACACACTCATCCCAGCCACACACACACATTACACTCCCCACACACGCTCATCCCAGCCGCACACACACATTACACTCCCCACATACACCATCCTAGCCGCACACACACATTACACTCCCCACACACACTCATTCCAGCCACACACACACATTACACTCCCCACACACACTCATGCCAGCCGCACACATACATTACACTCCCCACACACACTCATCCCAGCCGCACAAACATTACACTCCACACACACACTCATCCCATCCGCACACACACATTACACTCGCCACACACCCTCATCCCAGCCGCACACACACATTACACTCCCCACACACACTCATCCCAGTCGCACAAACACATTACACTCCCCACACACACTCATCCCAGCCGCACACACACATTACACTCCCCACACACACTCATCCCAGCCGCACACACATTACACTCCACACACACACTCATCCCATCCGCACACACACATTTCACTCCCCACACACACTCATCCCAGACACACACACACATTACACTCCCCACACACACTCATCCCAGCCGCACACACACATTACGCTCCCCACACACACTCATCCCAGCCGCACACACACATTACACTCCCCACACACACTCACCCCAGCCGGACATACACATTACATTCACCACACACACTCATCCCAGCCGCACACACACTTTACACTCCCCACACACACTCAACCCAGCCGCACACACACATTACACTCCCCACACACACTCACCCCAGCCGTACACACACATTACACTCCCCACACACACTCATCCCAGCCGCACACACACATTACACTCCCCACTCACACTCATCCCAGCCGCACACACACATTACACTCCCCACACACTCACCCCAGCCACACACACACATTACACTCCCCACACACACTCATCCCAACCGCACACAAACATTACACTCCCCACACACACTCATCCCAGCCGCACACACACATTACACTCCCCACACACACTCATCCCAGCCGCACACACACAATACACTCCCCACACACATTCACCCCAGCCGCGCACACACATTACACTCCCCACACACACTCATCCCAACCGCACACACACATTACACTCCCCACACACACTCATCCCAGCCGCGCACACACATTACACTCCCCACACACACTCACCCCATCCGCACACACACATTTCACTCCCCACACACACTCATCCCAGCCGCACACACACATTACACTCCCCACTCACACTCATCCTAGCCGCACACACACATTACACTCCCCACACACACTCATCCCAGCCGCACACACACATTACACTCGCCACACACACTCATCCCAGCCGCACACAAACATTACACTCCCCACACACACTCATCCCAGCCAACACACACACATTACACTCCCCACACACACTCATCCCAGCCGCACACACACATTACACTCCCCACACACACTCATCCCAGCCGCACACACACATTACACTCTCCACACACACTCATCCCAGCCGCACACACACATTACACTCCCCACACACATTCATCCCAACCGCACACACACATTACACTCCCCACACACACTCATCCCAGCCGCACATACACATTACATTCACCACACACACTCATCCCAGCCACACACACACTTTACACTCCCCACACACACTCAACCCAGCCGCACACACACATTACACTCCCCACACACACTCACCCCAGCCGCACACACACATTACACTCCCCACACACACTCATCCCAGCCGCACATACACATTACATTCACCACACACACTCATCCCAGCCGCACACACACATTACACTCCCCACACACACTCATCCCAGCCGCACACACACATTACACTCCCTACACACACTCATCCCAGCCGCACACACATTACACTCCCCACCCACACTCATCCCTGCCGCACACACACATTACACTCCCCACACACACTCATCCCAGCCGCACACACACATTACACTCCCCACACACACTCATCCCAGCCACACACACACATTACACTCCCCACACACGCTCATCCCAGCCGCACACACACATTACACTCCCCACATACACCATCCCAGCCGCACACACACATTACACTCCCCACACACACTCATCCCAGCCGCACACACACATCGCACTCCCCACACACACTCATCCCAGCCGCACACACACATTACTCTCTCCACACACACTCATCCCAGCCGCACACACACATTACACTCCCCACACACACTCATCCCTGCCGCACACACACATTACGCTCCCCACTCACACTCATCCTAGCCGCACACACACATTACACTCCACACACACACTCATCCTAGCCGCACACACACATTACACTCTGCACACACACTCATCCCAGCCGCACACAAACATTACACTCCCCACACACACTCATCCCAGCCGCACACACACATTACACTCCCCACACACACTCATCCCAGCCACACACACACATTACACTCCCCACACACACTCATCCCAGCCGCACACACACATTACACTCCCCACACACACTCATCCCAGCCGCACACACACATTACACTCCCCACACACACTCATCCCAGCCGCACACACACATTGCACTCGCCACACACACTCATCCCAGCCACACACACACATTACACTCCCCACACACGCTCATCCCAGCCGCACACACACATTACACTCCCCACATACACCATCCTAGCCGCACACACACATTACACTCCCCACACACACTCATTCCAGCCACACACACACATTACACTCCCCACACACACTCATGCCAGCCGCACACATACATTACACTCCCCACACACACTCATCCCAGCCGCACAAACATTACACTCCACACACACACTCATCCCATCCGCACACACACATTACACTCGCCACACACCCTCATCCCAGCCTCACACACACATTACACTCCCCACACACACTCATCCCAGTCGCACAAACACATTACACTCCCCACACACACTCATCCCAGCCGCACACACACATTACACTCCCCACACACACTCATCCCAGCCGCACACACATTACACTCCACACACACACTCATCCCATCCGCACACACACATTTCACTCCCCACACACACTCATCCCAGACACACACACACATTACACTCCCCACACACACTCATCCCAGCCGCACACACACATTACGCTCCCCACACACACTCATCCCAGCCGCACACACACATTACACTCCCCACACACACTCACCCCAGCCGGACATACACATTACATTCACCACACACACTCATCCCAGCCGCACACACACTTTACACTCCCCACACACACTCAACCCAGCCGCACACACACATTACACTCCCCACACACACTCACCCCAGCCGTACACACACATTACACTCCCCACACACACTCATCCCAGCCGCACACACACATTACACTCCCCACTCACACTCATCCCAGCCGCACACACACATTACACTCCCCACACACTCACCCCAGCCACACACACACATTACACTCCCCACACACACTCATCCCAACCGCACACAAACATTACACTCCCCACACACACTCATCCCAGCCGCACACACACATTACACTCCCCACACACACTCATCCCAGACACACACACACATTACACGCCCCACACACACTCATCCCAACCGCACACACACATTACACTCCCCACACACACTCATCCCAGCCGCGCACACACATTACACTCCCCACACACACTCACCCCATCCGCACACACACATTTCACTCCCCACACACACTCATCCCAGCCGCACACACACATTACACTCCCCACTCACACTCATCCTAGCCGCACACACACATTACACTCCCCACACACACTCATCCCAGCCGCTCACACACATTACACTCGCCACACACACTCATCCCAGCCGCACACAAACATTACACTCCCCACACACACTCATCCCAGCCGCACACACACATTACACTCCCCACACACACTCACCCCAGCCGCACAGACACATTACACTCCCCACACCCACTCATCCCAGCCGCACACACACATTACACTCCCCACACACACTCATCCCAGCCGCACACACACATTACACTCCCCACACACACGCATCCCAGCCGCACACACACATTACACTCCCCACACACACTCATCCCAGCTGCACACACACATTACACTCCCCACACACACCCATCCTAGCCGCACACACACATTACACTCCCCACACACTCACCCCAGCCACACACACACATTACACTCCCCACACACACTCATCCCAACCGCACACAAACATTACACTCCCCACACACACTCATCCCAGCCGCACACACACATTACACTCCCCACACACACTCATCCCAGCCGCACACACACATTGCACTCGCCACACACACTCATCCCAGCCACACACACACATTACACTCCCCACACACGCTCATCCCAGCCGCACACACACATTACACTCCCCACATACACCATCCTAGCCGCACACACACATTGCACTCCCCACACACACTCATTCCAGCCACACACACACATTACACTCCCCACACACACTCATGCCAGCCGCACACATACATTACACTCCCCACACACACTCATCCCAGCCGCACAAACATTACACTCCACACACACACTCATCCCATCCGCACACACACATTACACTCGCCACACACCCTCATCCCAGCCGCACACACACATTACACTCCCCACACACACTCATCCCAGTCGCACAAACACATTACACTCCCCACACACACTCATCCCAGCCGCACACACACATTACACTCCCCACACACACTCATCCCAGCCGCACACACATTACACTCCACACACACACTCATCCCATCCGCACACACACATTTCACTCCCCACACACACTCATCCCAGACACACACACACATTACACTCCCCACACACACTCACCCCAGCCGGACATACACATTACATTCACCACACACACTCATCCCAGCCGCACACACACTTTACACTCCCCACACACTCAACCCAGCCGCACACACACATTACACTCCCCACACACACTCACCCCAGCCGTACACACACATTACACTCCCCACACACACTCATCCCAGCCGCACACACACATTACACTCCCCACTCACACTCATCCCAGCCGCACACACACATTACACTCCCCACACACTCACCCCAGCCACACACACACATTACACTCCCCACACACACTCATCCCAACAGCACACAAACATTACACTCCCCACACACACTCATCCCAGCCGCACACACACATTACACTCCCCACACACACTCATCCCAGCCGCACACACACAATACACTCCCCACACACATTCACCCCAGCCGCGCACACACATTACACTCCCCACACACACTCATCCCAGCCGCGCACACACATTACACTCCCCACACACACTCATCCCAGCCGCACACACACATTACACTCCCCACACACACTCATCCCAACCGCACACACACATTACACTCCCCACACACACTCATCCCAGCCGCGCACACACATTACACTCCCCACACACACTCACCCCATCCGCACACACACATTTCACTCCCCACACACACTCATCCCAGCCGCACACACACATTACACTCCCCACTCACACTCATCCTAGCCGCACACACACATTACACTCCCCACACACACTCATCCCAGCCGCACACACACATTACACTCCCCACACACACTCATCCCAGCCGCACACAAACATTACACTCCCCACACACACTCATCCCAGCCGCACACACACATTACACTCCCCACACACACTCACCCCAGCCGCACAGACACATTACACTCCCCACACCCACTCATCCCAGCCGCACACACACATTACACTCCCCACACACACTCATCCCAGCCGCACACACACATTACACTCCCCACACACACGCATCCCAGCCGCACACACACATTACACTCCCCACACACACTCATCCCAGCTGCACACACACATTACACTCCCCACACACACCCATCCTAGCCGCACACACAAATTACACTCCCCACACACACTCATCCCAGCCGCACACACACATTACACTCCCCACACACACTCATCCCAGCCGCACACACACATTACACTCCCCACACACACTCATCCCAGCCGCACACACACATTACACTACCCACACACCCTCATCCCAGCCGCACACACACATTACACTCCCCACACACACCATCCCAGCCGCACACACACATTACACTCCCCCCACACACTCACCCCAGCCACACACACATATTACACTCGCACACACACTCATTCCAGCCACACACACACATTACACTCCACACACCCACTCATCCCAGCCGCGCACACACATTACACTCCCCACACACACTCATCCCAGCCGCACACACACATTACACTCCCCACACACACTCATCCCTGCCGCACACACACATTACACTCCCCACACACACTCGTCCCAGCCGCACACAGACATTACACTCCCCACACACACTCATCCCAGCCGCACACACACATTACACTCCCCACACACACTCATCCCAGCCGCACACACACATTACACTCCCCACACACACTCATCCCAGCCGCACACTCACATTACACTCACCACACACACTCATCCCAGCCGCACACACACATTACACTCCCCACACCCACTCATCCCAGCCACACACACACATTACACTCCCCACACACACTCATCCCAGCCGCACACACACATTACACTCCCCACACACACTCATCCCAGCCGCACACACACATTACACTCCCCACACATATTCATCCCAGCCGCACACACACATTACACCCCCCACACACACTCATCCCAGCCGCACACACCCATTACACTCCCCACACACACTCATCCCAGCCGCACACACACATTACACTCCCCACACACACTCATCCCAGCCGCACACACACATTACACTCCCCACACACACTCATCCCAGCCGCACACACACATTACACTCCCCACACACACTCATCACAGCCGCACACACACATTTCACTCCCTACACACACTCATCCCAGCCACACACACACACTGCACTCCCCACACACACTCATCCCAGCCGCACACACACATTACACTCCCCACACACACTCATCCCAGCCGCACACACACATTACACTCCCCACACACACTCATCCCAGCCGCACACACACATTGCACTCCCCACACACACTCATCCCAGCCACACACACACATTACACTCCCCACACACACTCATCCCAGCCGCGCACACACATTACACTCTCCACACACACTCCTCCCAGCCGCACATACACATTACACTCCCCACACACACTCATCCCAGCCACACACACACATTACACTCCCCACACCCACTCATCCCAGCCGCACACACACATTACACTCCCCACACACACTCATCCCAGCTGCACACACACATTACACTCCCCACACACACTCATCCCAGCCGCACACACACATTACACTCCCCACACACACTCATCCCAGCCGCACACACACATTACACTCAACACACACACTCATCCCAACCGCACACACACATTACACTCCCCACACACTCTCATCCCAGCCGCACACACACATCACACTCCCCACACACACTCATCCCAGCCGCACACACACATTACACTCCCCACACACACTCATCCCAGCCGCACACACACATTACACTCCCCACACACACTCATCCCAGCCTCACACACACATTACACTCCCCACACACACTCATCCCTGCCGCACACACACATTACACTCCCCACACACACTCATCCCAGCCGCACACACACATTACACTCCCCGCACACACTCATCCCAGCCGCACACACACATTACACTCCCCACACACACTCATCCCAGCCACACACACACATTACACTCAACACACACACTCATCCCAGCCGCACACACACATTACACTCCCCGCACACACTCATCCCAGCCGCACACACACATTACACTCCCCACACACACTCATCCCAGCCGCACACACACATTACACTCCCCACACACACTCATCCCAGCCACACACACACATTACACTCCCCACACACGCTCATCCCAGCCGCACACACACATTACACTCACCACACACCCTCATCCGAGCCGCACACACACATCGCACTCCCCACACACACTCATCCCAGCCGCACACACACATTACTCTCTCCACACACACTCATCCCAGCCGCACACACACATTACACTCCCCACACACACTCACCCCAGCCGCACAGACACATTGCACTCCCCACACCCACTCATCCCAGCCGCACACACACATTACACTCCCCACACACACTCATCCCAGCCGCACACACACATTACACTCCCCACACACACTCATCCCAGCCGCACACACACATTACACTCCCCACACACACTCATCCCAGCCGCACACACACATTACACTCTCCGCACACACACACCCCAGCCGCACACACACATTACACCCCCCACACACACGCATCCCAGCCGCACACACACATTACACTCCCCACACACACTCATCCCAGCCGCACACACACATTACACTCCCCACACACACTCATCCCAGCTGCATACACACATTAAACTCCCCACACACACTCATCCCAGCCGCACACACACATTACACTCCCCACACACACTCACCCCAGCCACACACACACATTACACTCCCCACACACACTCACCCCAGCCACACACACACATTACACTCCCCACACACACTCATCCCAGCCCACACACATTACACTCCCCTCACACACTCATCCCAGCCGCACACACACATTACACTCCCCACACACACTCATCCCAGCCTCACACACACATTACACTCCCCACACACACTCACCCCAGCCGCACACACACATTACACTTCCCACACACACTCATCCCAGCCGCACACACACATTACACTCCCCACACACACTCATCCCAGCCGCGCACACACATTACACTCCCCACACACACTCATCCCAGCCGCACACACACATTATACTCCCCACACACACTCATCCCAGCCGCACACACACATTACACTCCCCACACACACTCATCCCAGCCGCACACACACATTACACTCCCCACACACACTCATCCCAGCCACACACACACATTACACTCCCCACACACACTCATCCCAGCCACACACACACATTACACTCCCCACACACACTCACCCCAGTCGCACACACACATTACACTCCCCACACACACTCATCCCAAGCCGCACACACACATTACACTCCCCACACACACTCATCCCAGCCGCACACACTCATTACACTCCCCACACACACTCATTACACTCCCCACACACTCTCATCCCAGCCGCACACACACATTACACTCCCCTCACACACTCATCCCAGCCACACACACACATTACACTCCCCACACACACTCATCCCAGCCACACACACACATTACACTCCCCACACACACTCATCCCAGCCACACACACACATTACACTCCCCACACACACTCATCCCAGCCGCACACACACATTACACTCCCCACACACACTCATTACACTCCCCACACACTCTCATCCCAGCCGCACACACTCATTACACTCCCCACACACTCTTATCCCAGCCGCACACACACATTACACTCCCCACACACACTCATCCCAGCCACACACACACATTACACTCCCCACACACACTCTTCCCAGCCACACACACACATTACACTCCCCACACACACTCACCCCAGCCGCACACACATTACACTCCCCACACACACTCATTACACTCCCCACACACTCTCATCCCAGCCGCACACACACATTACACTCCCCTCACACACTCATCCCAGCCACACACACACATTACACTCCCCACACACACTCATCCCAGCCACACACACACATTACACTCCCCACACACACTCATCCCAGCCACACACACACATTACACTCCCCACACACACTCATCCCAGCCGCACACACACATTACACTCCCCACACACACTCATTACACTCCCCACACACTCTCATCCCAGCCGCACACACTCATTACACTCCCCACACACACTCATCCCAGCCACACACACACATTACACTCAACACACACACTCATCCCAGCCGCACACACACATTACACTCCCCACACACACTCATCCCAGCCACACACACACATTACACTCCCCTCACACACTCATCCCAGCCACACACACACATTAAACTCCCCACACACACTCATCCCAGCCACACACACACATTACACTCCCCACACACACTCATCCCAGCCACACACACACATTACACTCCCCACACACACTCATCCCAGCCGCACACACACATTACACTCCCCACACACACTCATTACACTCCCCACACACTCTCATCCCAGCCGCACACACTCATTACACTCCCCACACACACTCATCCCAGCCACACACACACATTACACTCAACACACACACTCATCCCAGCCGCACACACACATTACACTCCCCACACACACTCATCCCAGCCACACACACACATTACACTCCCCACACACGCTCATCCCAGCCGCACACACACATTACACTCCCCACACACCCTCATCCGAGCCGCACACACACATCGCACTCCCCACACACACTCATCCCAGCCGCACACACACATTACTCTCTCCACACACACTCATCCCAGCCGCACACACACATTACACTCCCCACACACACTCATCCCAGCCGCACACACACATTAAACTCCCCACACACACTCATCCCAGCCGCACACACACATTACACTCCCCACTCACACTCGTCCCAGCCGCACACACACATTACACTCCCCACACACACTCATCCCAGCCGCACACACACATTACACTCCCCACACACACTCATCCCAGCCGCACACACACATTACACTCCCCACACACACTCATCCCAGCCGCACACTCACATTACACTCACCACACACACTCATCCCAGCCGCACACACACATTACACTCCCCACACCCACTCATCCCAGCCACACACACACATTACACTCCCCACACACACTCATCCCAGCCGCACACACACATTACACTCCCCACACACACTCATCCCAGCCGCACACACACATTACACTCCCCACACACATTCATCCCAGCCGCACACACACATTACACCCCCCACACACACTCATCCCAGCCGCACACAAACATTACACTCCCCACACACACTCATCCCAGCCGCACACACACATCGCACTCCCCACACACACTCATCCCAGCCACACACACACATTACACTCAACACACACACTCATCCCAGCCGCACACACACATTACACTCCCCGCACACACTCATCCCAGCCGCACACACACATTACACTCCCCACACACACTCATCCCAGCCGCACACACACATTACACTCCCCACACACCCTCATCCGAGCCGCACACACACATCGCACTCCCCACACACACTCATCCCAGCCGCACACACACATTACACTCCCCACACACACTCATCCCAGCCGCACACACACATCGCACTCCCCACACACACTCATCCCAGCCGCACACACACATTACACTCCCCACACACACTCATCCCAGCCGCACACACACATTACACGCCCCACACACACTCATCCCAGCCGCACACACACATTACACGCCCCACACACACTCATCCCAGCCACACACACACATTACTCTCTCCACACACACTCATCCCAGCCGCACACACACATCACACTCCCCACACACACTCATCCCATCCGCACACACACATTAAACTCCCCACACACACTCATCCCAGCCGCACACACACATTACACTCCCCACTCACACTCATCCCAGCCGCACACACACATTACACTCCCCACACACACTCATCCCAGCCGCACACACGCATTACACTCCCCACACACACTCATCCCAGCCGCACACTCACATTACACTCACCACACACACTCATCCCAGCCGCACACACACATTACACTCCCCACACCCACTCATCCCAGCCACACACACACATTACACTCCCCACACACACTCATCCCAGCCGCACACACACATTACACTCCCCACACACACTCATCCCAGCCGCACACACACATTACACTCCCCACACACATTCATCCCAGCCGCACACACACATTACACCCCCCACACACACTCATCCCAGCCGCACACACACATTACACTCCCCACACACACTCATCCCAGCCGCACACACACATCGCACTCCCCACACACACTCATCCCAGCCGCACACACACATTACACTCCCCACACACACTCATCCCAGCCGCACACACACATTACACTCCCCACGCACACTCATCCCAGCCGCACACACACATTACACTCCCCACACACACTCATCCCAGCCGCACACACACATTACGCTCCCCACTCACACTCATCCTAGCCGCACACACACATTACACTCCCCACACACACTCATCCCAGCCGCACACACACATTACACTCGCCACTCACACTCACCCCAGCCACACACACACATTACACTCCCCACACACACTCATCCCAACCGCACACACACATTACACTCCCCACACACACTCATCCCAGCCGCACACACACATTACACTCCCCACACACACTCATCCCAGCCGCACACACACATTACACTCCCCACACACATTCATCCCAGCCGCACACACACATTACACTCCCCACACACACTCATCCCAGCCGCACACACACATTACACTCCCCACACACACTCATCCCAGCCGCACACAAACATTACACTCCCCACACACACTCATCCCAGCCGCACACACACATTACACTCCCCACACACACTCATCCCAGCCGCACACACACATTACACTCTCCGCACACACTCACCCCAGCCGCACACACACATTACACTCCCCACACACACGCATCCCAGCCGCACACACACATTACACTCCCCACACACACTCATCCCAGCCGCACACACACATTACACTCCCCACACACACTCATCCCAGCCGCACACAAACATTACACTCCCCACACACACTCATCCCAGCCGCACACACTAATTACACTCCCCACACACACTCACCCCAGCCGCACAGACACATTACACTCCCCACACCCACTCATCCCAGCCGCACACACACATTACACTCCCCACACACACTCATCCCAGCCGCACACACACATTACACTCCCCACACACACTCATCCCAGCCGCACACACACATTACACTCCCCACACACACTCATCCCAGCCGCACACACACATTACACTCTCCGCACACACTCACCCCAGCCGCACACACACATTACACCCCCCACACACACGCATCCCAGCCGCACACACACATTACACTCCCCACACACACTCATCCCAGCCGCACACACACATTACACTCCCCACACACACTCATCCCAGCCGCACACACACATTACACTCCCCACACACACTCATCCCAGCCGCACACACACATTACACTCCCCACACACACTCACCCCAGCCACACACACACATTACACTCCCCACACACACTCATCCCAGCCGCACACACACATTACACTCCCCACACACACTCATCCCAGCCGCGCACACACATTACACTCCCCACACACACTCATCCCAACCGCACACACACATTACACTCCCCACACACACTCATCCCAGCCGCGCACACACATTACACTCCCCACACACACTCACCCCATCCGCACACACACATTTCACTCCCCACACACACTCATCCCAGCCGCACACACACATTACACTCCCCACTCACACTCATCCTAGCCGCACACACACATTACACTCCCCACACACACTCATCCCAGCCGCACACAAACATTACACTCCCCACACACACTCATCCCAGCCGCACACACACATTACACTCCCCACACACACTCACCCCAGCCGCACAGACACATTACACTCCCCACACCCACTCATCCCAGCCGCACACACACATTACACTCCCCACACACACTCATCCCAGCCGCACACACACATTACACTCCCCACACACACGCATCCCAGCCGCACACACACATTACACTCCCCACACACACTCATCCCAGCTGCACACACACATTACACTCCCCACACACACCCATCCTAGCCGCACACACAAATTACACTCCCCACACACACTCATCCCAGCCGCACACACACATTACACTCCCCACACACACTCATCCCAGCCGCACACACACATTACACTCCCCACACACACTCATCCCAGCCGCACACACACATTACACTACCCACACACCCTCATCCCAGCCGCACACACACATTACACTCCCCACACACACCATCCCAGCCGCACACACACATTACACTCCCCCCACACACTCACCCCAGCCACACACACATATTACACTCCCCACACACACTCATCCCAGCCACACACACACATTACACTCCCCACACACACTCATCCCAGCCACACACACACATTACACTCCCCACACACACTCACCCCAGTCGCACACACACATTACACTCCCCACACACACTCATCCCAGCCGCACACACACATTACACTCCCCACACACACTCATCCCAGCCGCACACACACATTACACTCTCCGCACACACTCACCCCAGCCGCACACACACATTACACCCCCCACACACACGCATCCCAGCCGCACACACACATTACACTCCCCACACACACTCATCCCAGCCGCACACACACATTACACTCCCCACACACACTCATCCCAGCCGCACACACACATTACACTCCCCACACACACTCATCCCAGCCGCACACACACATTACACTCCCCACACACACTCACCCCAGCCACACACACACATTACACTCCCCATACACACTCACCCCAGCCACACACACACATTACACTCCCCACACACACTCATCCCAGCCCACACACATTACACTCCCCTCACACACTCATCCCAGCCGCACACACACATTACACTCCCCACACACACTCATCCCAGCCTCACACACATTACACTCCCCACACACACTCACCCCAGCCGCACACACACATTACACTTCCCACACACACTCATCCCAGCCGCACACACACATTACACTCCCCACACACACTCATCCCAGCCGCGCACACACATTACACTCCCCACACACACTCATCCCAGCCGCACACACACATTACACTCCCCACACACACTCATCCCAGCCGCACACACACATTACACTCCCCACACACACTCATCCCAGCCGCACACACACATTACACTCCCCACACACACTCATCCCAGCCACACACACACATTACACTCCCCACACACACTCATCCCAGCCACACACACACATTACACTCCCCACACACACTCACCCCAGTCGCACACACACATTACACTCCCCACACGCACTCATCCCAAGCCGCACACACACATTACACTCCCCACACACACTCATCCCAGCCGCACACACACATTACACTCCCCACACACACTCATTACACTCCCCACACACTCTCATCCCAGCCGCACACACACATTACACTCCCCTCACACACTCATCCCAGCCACACACACACATTACACTCCCCACACACACTCATCCCAGCCACACACACACATTACACTCCCCACACACACTCATCCCAGCCACACACACACATTACACTCCCCACACACCCTCATCCCAGCCGCACACACACATTACACTCCCCACACACACTCATTACACTCCCCACACACTCTCATCCCAGCCGCACACACACATTACACTCCCCACACACACTCATCCCAGCCGCACACAAACATTACACTCCCCACACACACTCATCCCAGCCGCACACACTAATTACACTCCCCACACACACTCACCCCAGCCGCACAGACACATTACACTCCCCACACCCACTCATCCCAGCCGCACACACACATTACACTCCCCACACACACTCATCCCAGCCGCACACACACATTACACTCCCCACACACACTCATCCCAGCCGCACACACACATTACACTCCCCACACACACTCATCCCAGCCGCACACACACATTACACTCTCCGCACACACTCACCCCAGCCGCACACACACATTACACCCCCCACACACACGCATCCCAGCCGCACACACACATTACACTCCCCACACACACTCATCCCAGCCGCACACACACATTACACTCCCCACACACACTCATCCCAGCCGCACACACACATTACACTCCCCACACACACTCATCCCAGCCGCACACACACATTACACTCCCCACACACACTCACCCCAGCCACACACACACATTACACTCCCCACACACACTCACCCCAGCCACACACACACATTACACTCCCCACACACACTCATCCCAGCCCACACACATTACACTCCCCTCACACACTCATCCCAGCCGCACACACACATTACACTCCCCACACACACTCATCCCAGCCTCACACACACATTACACTCCCCACACACACTCACCCCAGCCGCACACACACATTACACTTCCCACACACACTCATCCCAGCCGCACACACACATTACACTCCCCACACACACTCATCCCAGCCGCGCACACACATTACACTCCCCACACACACTCATCCCAGCCGCACACACACATTACACTCCCCACACACACTCATCCCAGCCGCACACACACATTACACTCCCCACACACACTCATCCCAGCCGCACACACACATTACACTCCCCACACACACTCATCCCAGCCACACACACACATTACACTCCCCACACACACTCATCCCAGCCACACACACACATTACACTCCCCACACACACTCACCCCAGTCGCACACACACATTACACTCCCCACACGCACTCATCCCAAGCCGCACACACACATTACACTCCCCACACACACTCATCCCAGCCGCACACACACATTACACTCCCCACACACACTCATTACACTCCCCACACACTCTCATCCCAGCCGCACACACACATTACACTCCCCTCACACACTCATCCCAGCCACACACACACATTACACTCCCCACACACACTCATCCCAGCCACACACACACATTACACTCCCCACACACACTCATCCCAGCCACACACACACATTACACTCCCCACACACACTCATCCCAGCCGCACACACACATTACACTCCCCACACCCACTCATCCCAGCCACACACACACATTACACTCCCCACACACACTCATCCCAGCCGCACACACACATTACACTCCCCACACACACTCATCCCAGCCGCACACACACATTACACTCCCCACACATATTCATCCCAGCCGCACACACACATTACACCCCCCACACACACTCATCCCAGCCGCACACACCCATTACACTCCCCACACACACTCATCCCAGCCGCACACACACATTACACTCCCCACACACACTCATCCCAGCCGCACACACACATTACACTCCCCACACACACTCATCCCAGCCGCACACACACATTACACTCCCCACACACACTCATCACAGCCGCACACACACATTTCACTCCCTACACACACTCATCCCAGCCACACACACACACTGCACTCCCCACACACACTCATCCCAGCCGCACACACACATTACACTCCCCACACACACTCATCCCAGCCGCACACACACATTACACTCCCCACACACACTCATCCCAGCCGCACACACACATTGCACTCCCCACACACACTCATCCCAGCCACACACACACATTACACTCCCCACACACACTCATCCCAGCCGCGCACACACATTACACTATCCACACACACTCCTCCCAGCCGCACATACACATTACACTCCCCACACACACTCATCCCAGCCACACACACACATTACACTCCCCACACCCACTCATCCCAGCCGCACACACACATTACACTCCCCACACACACTCATCCCAGCTGCACACACACATTACACTCCCCACACACACTCATCCCAGCCGCACACACACATTACACTCCCCACACACACTCATCCCAGCCGCACACACACATTACACTCAACACACACACTCATCCCAACCGCACACACACATTACACTCCCCACACACTCTCATCCCAGCCGCACACACACATCACACTCCCCACACACACTCATCCCAGCCGCACACACACATTACACTCCCCACACACACTCATCCCAGCCGCACACACACATTACACTCCCCACACACACTCATCCCAGCCTCACACACACATTACACTCCCCACACACACTCATCCCTGCCGCACACACACATTACACTCCCCACACACACTCATCCCAGCCGCACACACACATTACACTCCCCGCACACACTCATCCCAGCCGCACACACACATTACACTCCCCACACACACTCATCCCAGCCACACACACACATTACACTCAACACACACACTCATCCCAGCCGCACACACACATTACACTCCCCGCACACACTCATCCCAGCCGCACACACACATTACACTCCCCACACACACTCATCCCAGCCGCACACACACATTACACTCCCCACACACACTCATCCCAGCCACACACACACATTACACTCCCCACACACGCTCATCCCAGCCGCACACACACATTACACTCCCCACACACCCTCATCCGAGCCGCACACACACATCGCACTCCCCACACACACTCATCCCAGCCGCACACACACATTACTCTCTCCACACACACTCATCCCAGCCGCACACACACATTACACTCCCCACACACACTCACCCCAGCCGCACAGACACATTGCACTCCCCACACCCACTCATCCCAGCCGCACACACACATTACACTCCCCACACACACTCATCCCAGCCGCACACACACATTACACTCCCCACACACACTCATCCCAGCCGCACACACACATTACACTCCCCACACACACTCATCCCAGCCGCACACACACATTACACTCTCCGCACACACACACCCCAGCCGCACACACACATTACACCCCCCACACACACGCATCCCAGCCGCACACACACATTACACTCCCCACACACACTCATCCCAGCCGCACACACACATTACACTCCCCACACACACTCATCCCAGCTGCACACACACATTACACTCCCCACACACACTCATCCCAGCCGCACACACACATTACACTCCCCACACACACTCACCCCAGCCACACACACACATTACACTCCCCACACACACTCACCCCAGCCACACACACACATTACACTCCCCACACACACTCATCCCAGCCCACACACATTACACTCCCCTCACACACTCATCCCAGCCGCACACACACATTACACTCCCCACACACACTCATCCCAGCCTCACACACACATTACACTCCCCACACACACTCACCCCAGCCGCACACACACATTACACTTCCCACACACACTCATCCCAGCCGCACACACACATTACACTCCCCACACACACTCATCCCAGCCGCGCACACACATTACACTCCCCACACACACTCATCCCAGCCGCACACACACATTATACTCCCCACACACACTCATCCCAGCCGCACACACACATTACACTCCCCACACACACTCATCCCAGCCGCACACACACATTACACTCCCCACACACACTCATCCCAGCCAGACACACACATTACACTCCCCACACACACTCATCCCAGCCACACACACACATTACACTCCCCACACACACTCACCCCAGTCGCACACACACATTACACTCCCCACACACACTCATCCCAAGCCGCACACACACATTACACTCCCCACACACACTCATCCCAGCCGCACACACTCATTACACTCCCCACACACACTCATTACACTCCCCACACACTCTCATCCCAGCCGCACACACACATTACACTCCCCTCACACACTCATCCCAGCCACACACACACATTACACTCCCCACACACACTCATCCCAGCCACACACACACATTACACTCCCCACACACACTCATCCCAGCCACACACACACATTACACTCCCCACACACACTCATCCCAGCCGCACACACACATTACACTCCCCACACACACTCATTACACTCCCCACACACTCTCATCCCAGCCGCACACACTCATTACACTCCCCACACACTCTTATCCCAGCCGCACACACACATTACACTCCCCACACACACTCATCCCAGCCACACACACACATTACACTCCCCACACACACTCTTCCCAGCCACACACACACATTACACTCCCCACACACACTCACCCCAGCCGCACACACATTACACTCCCCACACACACTCATTACACTCCCCACACACTCTCATCCCAGCCGCACACACACATTACACTCCCCTCACACACTCATCCCAGCCACACACACACATTACACTCCCCACACACACTCATCCCAGCCACACACACACATTACACTCCCCACACACACTCATCCCAGCCACACACACACATTACACTCCCCACACACACTCATCCCAGCCGCACACACACATTACACTCCCCACACACACTCATTACACTCCCCACACACTCTCATCCCAGCCGCACACACTCATTACACTCCCCACACACACTCATCCCAGCCACACACACACATTACACTCAACACACACACTCATCCCAGCCGCACACACACATTACACTCCCCACACACACTCATCCCAGCCACACACACACATTACACTCCCCTCACACACTCATCCCAGCCACACACACACATTACACTCCCCACACACACTCATCCCAGCCACACACACACATTACACTCCCCACACACACTCATCCCAGCCACACACACACATTACACTCCCCACACACACTCATCCCAGCCGCACACACACATTACACTCCCCACACACACTCATTACACTCCCCACACACTCTCATCCCAGCCGCACACACTCATTACACTCCCCACACACACTCATCCCAGCCACACACACACATTACACTCAACACACACACTCATCCCAGCCGCACACACACATTACACTCCCCAC
This sequence comes from Scyliorhinus torazame, assembly GCF_047496885.1. NCBI lineage: Eukaryota > Metazoa > Chordata > Chondrichthyes > Carcharhiniformes > Scyliorhinidae > Scyliorhinus > Scyliorhinus torazame. Next base: position 166,704,322 of record NC_092724.1, read on the forward strand.
ACACACTCATCCCAGCCACACACACACATTACACTCCCCACACACGCTCATCCCAGCCGCACACACACATTACACTCCCCACACACCCTCATCCGAGCCGCACACACACATCGCACTCCCCACACACACTCATCCCAGCCGCACACACACATTACTCTCTCCACACACACTCATCCCAGCCGCACACACACATTACACTCCCCACACACACTCATCCCAGCCGCACACACACATTAAACTCCCCACACACACTCATCCCAGCCGCACACACACATTACACTCCCCACACACACTCATCCCAGCCGCACACACACATTACACCCCCCACACACACTCATCCCAGCCACACACACACATTACACTCAACACACACACTCATCCCAGCCGCACACACACATTACACTCCCCGCACACACTCATCCCAGCCGCACATACACATTACACTCCCCACACACACTCATCCCAGCCGCACACACACATTACACTCCCCACACACACTCATCCCAGCCGCACACACACATTACACTCCCCACACACACTCATCCCAGCCGCACACACACATTACACTCCCCGCACACACTCATCCCAGCCGCACACACACATTACACTCCCCACACACACTCATCCCAGCAGCACACACACATTACACTCCCCACACACACTCATCCCAGCCGCACACACACATTACACTCCCCACACACACTCATCCCAGCCGCACACACACATTACACTCCCCACACACACTCATCCCAGCAGCACACACACATTACACTCCCCACACACACTCATCCCAGCAGCACACACACATTACACTCCCCACACACACTCATCCCTGCCGCACACACACATTACACTCCCCACACACACTCATCCCAGCCGCACACACACATTACTCTCTCCACACACACTCATCCCAGCCGCACACACACATTACACTCCCCACACACACTCATCCCAGCCGCACACACACATTACACTCGCCACTCACACTCACCCCAGCCACACACACACATTACACTCCCCACACACACTCATCCCAACCGCACACACACATTACACTCCCCACACACACTCATCCCAGCCGCACACACACATTACACTCCCCACACACACTCATCCCAGCCGCACACACACATTACACTCCCCACACACATTCATCCCAGCCGCACACACACATTACACTCCCCACACACACTCATCCCAGCCGCACACACACATTACACTCCCCACACACACTCATCCCAGCCGCACACACACATTACACTCGCCACTCACACTCACCCCTGCCGCACACACACATTACACTCCCCACACACACTCATCCCAGCCGCACACAAACATTACACTCCCCACACACACGCATCCCAGCCGCACACACACATTACACTCCCCACACACACTCATCCCAGCCGCACACACACATTACACTCCCCACACACACTCATCCCAGCCGCACACAAACATTACACTCCCCACACACACTCATCCCAGCCGCACACACTAATTACACTCCCCACACACACTCACCCCAGCCGCACAGACACATTACACTCCCCACACCCACTCATCCCAGCCGCACACACACATTACACTCCCCACACACACTCATCCCAGCCGCACACACACATTACACTCCCCACACACACTCATCCCAGCCGCACACACACATTACACTCCCCACACACACTCATCCCAGCCGCACACACACATTACACTCTCCGCACACACTCACCCCAGCCGCACACACACATTACACCCCCCACACACACGCATCCCAGCCGCACACACACATTACACTCCCCACACACACTCATCCCAGCCGCACACACACATTACACTCCCCACACACACTCATCCCAGCCGCACACACACATTACACTCCCCACACACACTCATCCCAGCCGCACACACACATTACACTCCCCACACACACTCACCCCAGCCACACACACACATTACACTCCCCACACACACTCACCCCAGCCACACACACACATTACACTCCCCACACACACTCATCCCAGCCCACACACATTACACTCCCCTCACACACTCATCCCAGCCGCACACACACATTACACTCCCCACACACACTCATCCCAGCCTCACACACACATTACACTCCCCACACACACTCACCCCAGCCGCACACACACATTACACTTCCCACACACACTCATCCCAGCCGCACACACACATTACACTCCCCACACACACTCATCCCAGCCGCGCACACACATTACACTCCCCACACACACTCATCCCAGCCGCACACACACATTACACTCCCCACACACACTCATCCCAGCCGCACACACACATTACACTCCCCACACACACTCATCCCAGCCGCACACACACATTACACTCCCCACACACACTCATCCCAGCCACACACACACATTACACTCCCCACACACACTCATCCCAGCCACACACACACATTACACTCCCCACACACACTCACCCCAGTCGCACACACACATTACACTCCCCACACGCACTCATCCCAAGCCGCACACACACATTACACTCCCCACACACACTCATCCCAGCCGCACACACACATTACACTCCCCACACACACTCATTACACTCCCCACACACTCTCATCCCAGCCGCACACACACATTACACTCCCCTCACACACTCATCCCAGCCACACACACACATTACACTCCCCACACACACTCATCCCAGCCACACACACACATTACACTCCCCACACACACTCATCCCAGCCACACACACACATTACACTCCCCACACACACTCATCCCAGCCGCACACACACATTACACTCCCCACACACACTCATTACACTCCCCACACACTCTCATCCCAGCCGCACACACTCATTACACTCCCCACACACTCTTATCCCAGCCGCACACACACATTACACTCCCCACACACACTCATCCCAGCCACACACACACATTACACTCCCCACACACACTCTTCCCAGCCACACACACACATTACACTCCCCACACACACTCACCCCAGCCGCACACACATTACACTCCCCACACACACTCATTACACTCCCCACACACTCTCATCCCAGCCGCACACACACATTACACTCCCCTCACACACTCATCCCAGTCACACACACACATTACACTCCCCACACACACTCATCCCAGCCACACACACACATTACACTCCCCACACACACTCATCCCAGCCACACACACACATTACACTCCCCACACACACTCATCCCAGCCGCACACACATTACACTCCCCACACACACTCATTACACTCCCCACACACTCTCATCCCAGCCGCACACACTCATTACACTCCCCACACACTCTTATCCCAGCCGCACACACACATTACACTCCCCACACACACTCACCCCAGCCGCACACACACATTACACTCCCCACACACACTCATCCCAGCCGCACACACACATTACACTCCCCACACACATTCACGGCTGTCTTGCCGGCTGCGGCGATGGTGTTCCGTGCCCGTCCACCACGCCCCCGGTCCCTGGCAGAAACCCCCCCGGCCAGCGGTACAACTGTCAGTCCACTTTGTTGATGTTGGACACCTCCATGCCCCCCTCTCTCTCCCTCAGGAGCGCCTGTTTCCTGATGTGAAATACCACAAGTGAACCTCGCCATCGGTAATTCCTCTGAATGGAGGCAGAGCGCGTGGAGGCCGCGGAGGGTACTGGGTCAGGCCCCCTCATGATATGCCAACGCCGTTCACTGCATGTGCGGAGTAGAACGCACTGACACGGCTGACGTGGCACTGAAGCGTGGCATACTGGGAGTGCCCAGCGCTGGACACCATTTTGGCCTCATGACCGATTCTCCGCCCAAACGCTTTTCCTCGTTTCGGCATCGGTCGATGGAGAATTCCGCCCAATACCGCTATTTGTGTGAGAAATCACTCCTGGCAAAGTGTTCTTCCTCACGGTCTTACAAAACTAAAATAAAATATTCAGGTTTCTATCCAGTATCTTCGCCATTGTTGGTCCGGGATTGTAATAGGTGGGATAGGCTCGAGTGATTGTAATAGGTGGGATGGGCTTGAGGGATTGTAATAGGTGGGATAGGCTCGACAGATTGTAATAGGTGGGATAGGCTTGAGTGATTGTAATAGGTGGGATAGGCCCAAGGGATTGTAATAGGTGGGATAGGCCCAAGGGATTGTAATAGGTGGGATAGGCTCAAGGGATTGTAATAGGTGGGATAGGCTTGAGTGACTGTAATAGGTGGGATAGGCCCAAGGGATTGTAATAGGTGGGATAGGCTCAAGGGATTGTAACAGGTGGGATAGGCTCGAGGGATTGTAATAAGTGGGATAGGCTCGAGGGGCTGAATGGGCTTTTGCTGCTTTTCTATTATTTGCACATTTAGATAAAGTGACCCCAAGATCCAATTATAAATAAATTAAAATACGTCAGAAGACTAACGATGAAGCTGAAGACACCATTCTTTATATCCTTCTCATCCAAATAACGTGGGAGTACTTGTCCCTTTTTCCTGTCCTTTGCCCAATTGCACCATGTGCTTTACTATCAACCAACCTCCTACCTCCCATCTTGTCGATCATCTTTTGAAAATCCACTGAAGCAACATCCACCTGCATTTCCTGTTTCAAAACATCCCGTTACTACCTCAAAAAACCGCAAGGTCTGTCAGAAATTCCTTGCTTTTCATACATTCACACTGCCCTTAATTACGCCAAGTCATTCCAGATGGATATTAATGCTATCCTATCTAAGGCTTGGAGATTATCCCAGACCAATGTTGGCGTAACATTAGCCAGTTTATTCCTTTCTCCCGTTTGAAGAGGTGTGCTACATTGGGAACCCTCCAGTTGTCTGACACAATGTCCAATCCAAGGCTGTTTGAATGAATAGAGACAAATGTTCTGCTCGTTTCTCTGTGACTTCCTTCAGCATTCCAGAACTATTTACCAGGACTCAAATCATTACACACTTTGAATTCCACCATTCATTAGTACTCATTTATCTATTAGTATCCTCTACTAAATATTACTCCATCTCCGTTCACATGTCCATTCCCTGCCAAAGCAAAGCACCTTCAACATTTTCAGATTTTCTAGAACTAGGTGCCTTCATCATCGCTGGCTATAGGAGATAGTGTAGAACCTCTGGCTCTCTCTGATTGGCCCTACACTATCTCTGGCTCTCTCTGATTGGCCCTACACTATCTCTGGCTCTCTCTGATTGGCCCTACACTATCTCTGGCTCTCTCTGATTGGCCCTACACTATCTCTGGCTCTCTCTGATTGGCCCTACACTATCTCTGGCTCTCTCTGATTGGCCCTACACTATCTCTGGCTCTCTCCGATTGGCCCTACACTATCTCTGATTTGCCCTACACTATCTCTGACTACCTCTGATTGGCCCTACACTTTCTCTGACTATCTCCGTTTGGCCCTACACTATCTCCGATTGGCTCTACACTGTCTCTGACAATCACCGGTGATTTCGGTGTTTTCAGTATTTTCGGTGGTGTCGGTGATCATAGATCATAGAATTTACAGTGCAGAAGGAGGCCATTCGGCCCATCGAGTCTGCACCGGCTCTTAGAAAGAGCACCCTACCCAAGGTCAACACCTCCACCCTATCCCCATAACCCAGTAACCCTACCCAACACTAAGGGCAATTTTGGACACTATGGGCAATTTACCATGGCCAATCCACCTAACCTGCACATCTTTGGACTGTGGGAGGAAACCGGAGCACCCGGAGGAAACCCACGCACACACGGGGAGGATGTGCAGACTCCGCACAGACAGTGACCCAAGTCAGGAATCGAACCTGGGACCCTGGAGCTGTGAAGCAATTGTGCTATCCACAATGCTACCGTGCTGCGCACGATGTCGTCGGTGATGTCTGTGTGTTGGTGTTGCCGGTGATGTCGGTGTTGTCGGTAATGTCGGTGTTGCCGGTGATGTCGGTGATGTCGGTGTTGCCGGTGATGTCGGTGTTGCCGGTGATGTCGGTGATGTCGGTGTTGCCTGTGTTGTCGGTGATGTCGGTGATGTCGGTGATGTCGGTGTTGCCTGTGTTGTCGGTGATGTCGGTGTTGTCGGTGATGTCGGTGTTGCCGATTTTGTCACCGTTGTCGGTGATGTCGGTGTTGCCGGTGATGTCGGTGTTGTCGGTGTTGCCGGTGATGTCGGTGTTGTCGGTGATGTCGGTGTTGTCGGTGTTGTCGGTGATGTCGGTGTTGTACGTGATGTCGGTGTTGTCGGTGATGTCGGTGTTGTCGGTGTTGCCGGTGATGCCGGTGTTGTCGGTGATGTCGGTGTTGTCGGTGTTGTCGGTGTTGTCGGTGATGTCGGTGTTGTCGGTGTTGCCGGTGATGCCGATTTTGTCACCGTTGTCGGTGATGTCGGTGTTGCCGGTGATGTCGGTGTTGCCGATTTTGTCACCGTTGTCGGTGATGTCGGTGTTGCCGGTGATGTCGGTGTTGTCGGTGATGTCGGTGATGTCGGTGTTGTCGGTGATGTCGGTGATGTCGGTGTTGCCGGTGATGTCGGTGTTGTCAGTGATGCCGGTGTTGTCAGTGATGTCGGTGTTGTCGGTGATGTCGGTATTGTCGGTGTTGCCGGTGATGTCGGTGTTGTCGGTGTTGCCGGTGATGTCGGTGTTGTCGGTGATGTCGGTGTTGTCGGTGTTGTCGGTGATGTCGGTGTTGTACGTGATGTCGGTGTTGTCGGTGATGTCGGTGTTGTCGGTGTTGCCGGTGATGCCGGTGTTGTCGGTGATGTCGGTGTTGTCGGTGTTGTCGGTGTTGTCGGTGATGTCGGTGTTGTCGGTGTTGCCGGTGATGTCGGTGTTGTCGGTGATGTCGGTGTTGTCGGTGTTGCCGGTGATGTCGGTGTTGTCAGTGATGTCGGTGTTGTCGGTGTTGTCGGTGATGTCGGTGTTGACCGTGTTGTCGGTGATGTCGGTGTTGACCGTGTTATCGGTGATGTCGGTGTTGTACGTGATGTCGGTGATGTCGGTGTTGTACGTGATGTCGGTGTTGTCGGTGATGTCGGTGTTGTCGGTGTTGTCGGTGATGTCGGTGTTGACCGTGTTGTCAGTGATGTCGGTGTTGACCGTGTTGTCGGTGATGTCGGTGTTGACCGTGTTATCGGTGATGTCGGTGTTGTACGTGATGTCGGTGTTGTACGTGATGTCGGTGTTGTCGGTGATGTCGGTGTTGTCGGTGTTGTCGGTGATGTCGGTGTTGTCGGTGTTGTCGGTGATGTCGCTGTTGTCGGTGTTGCCGGTGATGTCGGTGTTGTCGGTGATGTCGGTGTTGTCGGTGTTGTCGGTGATGTCGGTGTTGACCGTGTTGTCAGTGATGTCGGTGTTGACCGTGTTGTCGGTGATGTCGGTGTTGACCGTGTTATCGGTGATGTCGGTGTTGTACGTGATGTCGGTGATGTCGGTGTTGTACGTGATGTCGGTGTTGTCGGTGATGTCGGTGTTGTCGGTGTTGTCGGTGATGTCGGTGTTGACCGTGTTGTCAGTGATGTCGGTGTTGACCGTGTTGTCGGTGATGTCGGTGTTGACCGTGTTATCGGTGATGTCGGTGTTGTACGTGATGTCGGTGTTGTACGTGATGTTGGTGTTGTCGGTGCTGTCGGTGTTGTCGGTGTTGTCGGTGTTGTCGGTGATGTCGGTGTTGTCGGTGATGTCGGTGTTGTCGGTGTTGCCGGTGATGTCGGTGTTGTCGGTGATGTCGGTGTTGTCGGTGTTGTCGGTGATGTCGGTGTTGACCGTGTTGTCAGTGATGTCGGTGATGTCGGTGTTGACCGTGTTGTCAGTGATGTCGGTGTTGACCGTGTTGTCGGTGATGTCGGTGTTGACCGTGTTATCGGTGATGTCGGTGTTGTACGTGATGTCGGTGATGTCGGTGTTGTACGTGATGTCGGTGTTGTCGGTGATGTCGGTGATGTCGGTGTTGTCGATTATGTCAGTTTTGTCGGTGATGTCGGTGTTGTCGGTGATGTCGGTGTTGACCGTGTTGTCAGTGATGTCGGTGTTGACCGTGTTGTCGGTGATGTCGGTGTTGACCGTGTTATCGGTGATGTCGGTGTTGTACGTGATGTCGTTGATGTCGGTGTTGTACGTGATGTCGGTGATGTCGGTGTTGTCGGTGTTGTCGATGATGTCAGTTTTGTCGGTGATGTGAGTGTTGTCAGTGACGTCGTTGTTGTCGGTGATGTCGGTGATGTCGGTTTTGTCGGTGATGTCAGTGATGTCGTTGTTGTCGGTGATGTCGGTGATGTCGGTGTTGTCGGTGAAGTCGGTGTTGTTGGTGATGTCGGTGTTGACCATGTTGTTGGTGTTGTCGGTGATGTCGGTGATCCGTGGAAAGCGACGGGCCCCGACAGAGACCCTGGGCGAGCACTCAGAGCCTGGCGAGTGAATTCGCAGATATCTTCAACACCTCACCCCATCCGCTCTGAGGTCCCCACCTCCTTCAAGAAGACCACCATAATACCAGTACCAAAGAAGAACAAGGTAGCCTGCCTCAACGACTACCGACCGGTGGCCCTTACGTCTGTTATCATGAAATGCATTGAGCGGCAAGTCGTGAGATGTATCACTGCCAGCCTCCCAGACGGTCTCGATCCACTGCAGTTTGCCTATCACCGCAACCGGTCCACAGCAGACGCTATCTCCCTGGAATCTGCAATCAACACTCGAACACCTCGACAACAAGGACACCTATGTAAGACTGCTGTTCATCGACTACAGCTCCGCCTTCGACACCATTATCCCAACAAGACTAATAACCAAACTCTACAACCTTGGACTTGACCCCTCCCTGTGCAGCTGGATCCTCGACTTCCTCACCAACAGACCACAATCTGTCAGGATAGGTAACAGCACCTCCTCCACAATAATCCTCAACACAGGAGCCCCGCAGGGATGTGGGATCAGTCCTCTACTGTACTCCCTATACACACATGACTGTGGGGCAACATTTAACTCCAACTCAATCTATAGGTTTGCGGATGATACGACTGTGGTGGGGCGTATCTCAAACAACGACGAATCAGACTACAGGAGGGAGATAAATCACGTGGTTGCATGGTGTACCGAAAACAACCTCTCTCTAAATGTTGGAAAGACCAAGGAACTGATTATCGACTTCAGGCAGCGTAGCACGACACACACTCCCGTCTGCATCGATGGCTCCGAAGTGGAGGTGGTCGATAGCTTTAAGTTCCTGGGGGTCACCATCACCAACAGTCTGTCCTGGGTCACTCACGTTGATGCAACAGTCAGGAAAGCCCAACAACGTCTCTACTTCCTACGGAAGCTAAAGAAATTTGGCATGTCTGCATCGACTCTCACAAACTTCTACAGATGTGCAATAGAGAATATAATGATTTATGTCAGGTCTTTGAGATTAGCCAATTAGAATATGAGTGCCCTGATTAGTGGCCCAATCAGGGAACCCCTTTCTGTGTACATTCCAGGGATCCTCTGCACTCCCGGTGTGGACAGCAGACTGAATGGTCGTGGTCGTTCCGCTGTTGGGTTTGTAAATAAAAGGGATTCTGGTGATGTGACTTCTGCCTCCAGGACTTATTACAATTTGTAATTTTCTCGAGTCTAAGAACCCCGCCATGTCGCTAACCCACACCCCCGACTTCGGGGGGCTCCGGGTCCTCCATCCCAGAAAGATCCATCTCCGGGCCACCAGGGAGGCAAAGGCCAGGAAGTCGGCCTCTCGCACCCCCTGGGCTCCCGGGTCTTTAACCGATCATTCTTACAAAAATAGCAAAAGTCTTTGTCCCCTGGCCGCTCAATAATTACACTCACCAGGTTTGTAAGTTTAAACACAATTACTGTTTATTTATAACAAGGACTATAATGAAATATGCAGCAGATACAGTTGGTTAACTATTAAGTAATACCTAACTCCCACTTTAACTTGTCCCTACCCTCTACACACACACAACAGACAAACACAGAGCATTGGAAAGGAATTTTAAAAATGCAAGTGAAAGAGAAGAGTCTTTGCTTCATGGTAAAAACTGGGCGGCATGGACTGGTTGGGCCGAAGGGCCTGTTTCCATGCTGTAAACTTCTATGATTCTATGATAATTCTCAGCGTGCTTTCTTCACAGTCAGCTTGTAGATTAAAGTCTCTGTTTTGCAGCTTGTTACTGGTCTTTCTGTAGTTTTAAAATACTGTACTCACAACTTTCCTGGAGAGTCCCTGTTTCATCAAACTTTGCTTTCAGCCTGTGGCCTGTCTTCAGACCCCTGTAGTTTCAGCAAAACAACACCCACAGGCTTATTGGAGAGAGTTAGCTGGAACCTTCTGGCGGGAGTTAGCCAATTCTGGACTTTGCCTGCACAGCCTGTATTGGTTCTGTTTGGCACAGGGCGAAATCGCTGGCTTTGAAAACAGACCAAGGCAGGCCTACAGTTCAATTCCTGTACCAGCCTCCCCGAACAAGCACCGGAATGTGGTGACTAGGGGCTTTTCACAGTAACTTCATTTGAAGCCTACTCGTGACAATAAGCGATTTTCATTTCATTTCATGTTCATTTCCTGTAAATAGGTTCTTCCAGGCTCTGCCGGCTCCGAAACACAGACTTCCTGAAGAACAACAGACAGGAGAGAATCGCAGGACCTTCCTCAGGGCTGCCAGCAGTCAAACTGAAACCTCCTTAGGTCTCTGAACCATCCCACTGGGATAAGATCCAATCACCACCCGTTACCGGGCAGAGTACAACCTTTTGGGCCCATTCATTGGCCACCAGCCAAATCAATCAAACCGCGTCCCAGCCAATCTCTGTCATTGCTGCCGGTCAGTCTCCACCTCCAGAATGAACCGGCACAGACTAACACAGTGATCTCTGCTGCTGCTGAAATCCACCCATTGAATTCAAGGCACAGGCCACTTACTTTAAAGCTACATGTCCATTAATCATCCATGGATCAAAAATGTAACGGTAAAATAAAAGAAAGGGGAACCAAGGCAATAAACAGGAAGGAGCCTCACAACAGGCCAGATCGATGTTGCTCTTCATGACTGACCAGCCGGTCAGTACTCCTCAACATTGGCCACTCGGGCCTGGGGTCGTAAAAACCCATCCTCAAGACTGCAACTGGAGTGTCTGCCCGGATCCACCGGAGGGATTTGAATCCACAACAACCTCCACATTCAGCAACACGACTGTGAGCACTGAGCCAAGGCTGAGACCCGGGTGGAAGTTACAATCTGCATTCTTTGGATAGTTTGCGCTGCGTTTGGTAACAGTCAGCTGATCATTCTGAGAGATTCGGAGCAAATGCAACTGAGAGGTTTTGAAGTTAGACTGGGGTAAAGCAATCTCAGAAACTCCGGCAGAGCATGACTTAGAACTGCTTACTCCAGGAATGGTACCACAGGAGGAGGCTGCTAGAGTCTCCCACCTCGCCGTTAAACTGCCTCACCTGACCCAGCTTTTTATAGAGTCAGAGCGGTTTACAGCATGGAGAGAGGCCCTTCAGCCCAGCTGGTCAGTTTCTATCACTAAGCTAATCCCACTTGCCTGCATTTGGTCCATATTCCTCTATAGCCATCCTGCCCATGTAACTTTATAATAGGCAACCTCCTTTACTTTCTCAACTATAGAACTTACGGCATAGAAGGAGGACATTCAGCTCAAAGGGGGATTCTAACCATCGGGACCCCGTTCAAAGGGGGGTTCTAACCATCGGGACCCCGTTCAAAGGGGGATTCTAACCATCGGGACCCCGTTCAAAGGGGGGTTCTAACCATCGGGACCCCGTTCAAAGGGGGATTCTAACCATCGGGACCCCGTTCAAAGGGGGATTCTAACCACCAGGACCCCGTTCAAGGGGGGATTCTAGTCACCAGGACCCCGTCTGCCTTCTGAACATTATTTTGTCCAATTATAATTCTATGGATGCAGTGAATATTCTGTGAGTGTGGCCACATTGATTGGAGTAAACGTGCTTAGTTGTGACAGGGTGGGGGGGGGGGGGGGGGGGGGGGGGGTTGGATGGTCCTGGGTCTAGCTGTGTGTAGGGACCGAATTCAGATTTATGCTACACTGGGCTAATAAGTGAACCTCTGAGAATTGGACCAGAAGAATGGACAATGCAGATGTTTCCAGATGGGGAGCTTCCTCCACCAGCACCGCTCTCTATTGAATATGGTTTTGTCTCGTGCTGTGATGGGCTTTCTCCCTCCCCAGGCCAGGATAGTGTCAGTTTGCTCTTGCCAGTTAAATGCTGTCAGTGTTCAGAACAGATGGCTTTTCTTCGGAGCTATTCCCAAAGTAATTAATCATGGTCTGGACTCGACAGAATGTTAATCATGGAATAAGCACAGGAGAAGCCGTGTCCCAGCTGTGTTTGCCCAGTAATAATCCCATAGTTAAGGTAAATGCTGCCCTTCATCAACTCAAACCAATCGGCTGCACGTTACACCAAACTAAACCAACATCATGTTTTCGCAAAAACAAAACCTCTCCTTTCGCTGGGCACACAGGATATTTTCTCTGCCCATGTGTGTGGGGTAGAGGGTAATTGTTGTCTCAGCTGTTCCTTCGCACAAGATCCCAGAGTGTGCCTGCCTTATTGGAATATCCATCCCCATGCTCTGCTGAATTGAGGTTCCCCCCAAGCACATCGATCTTTAAATTCTCACCTTTGTGCGACAATCCCTCCTTAACCCTCTCCTCCGCTGCGGAGATGATCTGAGTGGTACTTTCACCTCTGTTCATTGCCGTCTCCGCCCCTGCTTCAACTCACCTGCTGCTGAAACCCTGGGTCTTGATTTTCTCACCTCCAGCTGCCTATCCTAATACACTCCTGGCCATCTTCCCATCTTCAATCCTCTGTAAGCTTCAGGTCATCTAACCTTTGATGTTTTATATCATAACTCGCCTTGAGTCCCATTCCTCTGTCATCCCTGTGTTCACTGATCTCATTGGCTCCCATTCAAGCAACACTTTGATTTTAAAAACCTAATTCTTGTGTTCAAATCCCCCCATGGCCCTTGCCCCCTCCTTACCTCTGTAACCCCCAGTTCCACAACTCACCAGGGTCTCCGCACTTCCCCAATTCTACCATCTGAAGCATCCCAATTTTTATTTCTCCGTCATTGACGATGACACTTTCCACCCCCTCAGCCCAGGCTGTGGAAATCACCCCTGCAATTGTTCCGTCACTTTACCTGTCCCTCTTCTCTTAAGTTCCTCCTTAATTCCTAGTTCTTTCACCAAGCTCTTCATCACATATTCTACTATCTCCTTATCTTGTCAGTGTCAACTGCTGCTCTCAAGCAGCTTAGTAACGCTTGAAACCTTTGACTTTCTTTCTTGCTGCCCCCATGTTACATTCGGCTCTTTGAAACATGAGGCAAGACTGATCAGAGTGTGTCAGTATGAAGTCAGATGGCTGGATTTGTGTCTGTGAGTGTGTCAGTGTGACAGGATGTTCCTTCCTGTCCCTGTGGGAACAGACGGCTAGGTTTGTAGGCAACCCTCTGGGATACAGAGCCTGATCCCAACACTTGGCACAGGAGCAGTGCACCAGATTATTACGCATGGTTTGGTTCGACTGGGAAAGTTCCGGCAGCATCTGAAGATTGTAACACAGAAGAGGTTTTATTGATCAAGTGCGGAGCAGCCCTGTTCAAGTGAGGTAAGAGCACCTGAGAGGGAGGGTGGGGTATAATACTGGCCCCTTCACTGCAAATCTGGTAACTGCTGGTGTTTCCAGCTGTTTGCAAAGACAGTGGCAGAGATACAGAATCAAGCCCGAATGTCACATTCACCTCAGCTTGGCCAGGTCAAATCATTTATATAACAAAAGCCTTTGCTGCTGCAGGTCTGCGTACAAAGGGAAAGCTGGAGCAGGGATAGATCCTGTCCCAATGGCGCAGAGTTTGCACTTTAACCATGTGGCATCTGGCTTCACGTTCGATGAGCTCTGGCATCACCTTCAGGTCAAAGTGACCCGAAAATCTTTTTCAACTTTTCTTTTTCCACAGACAAGCTGCTTACCAATATCTAAAATCAGTCTTTTTCCAAATAATGATTTTCCCATTCCAGCGGAATGGGGTGTGGAAGGTGGTTCCAGGCGGGGAGCTTCCATTAAACACTCCCCAAACACACAGTAACAACACTGTCCCATTAAACACTCCCCACACACAGTAACAACACTGTCCCATTAAACACACCCCACACACAGTAACAACACTGTCCCATTAAACACACCCCACACACAGTAACAACACTGTCCCATGAAACACTCCCCACACAGTAACAACACTGTCCCATTAAACAACACCACACACACAGTAACAACACTGTCCCATTAAACACACCCCACACACAGTAACAACACTGTCCCATTAAACACACCCCACACACAGTAACAACACTGTCCCATGAAACACTCCCCACACAGTAACAACACTGTCCCATTAAACAACACCACACACACAGTAACAACACTATCCCATTAAACACACCCCACACACAGTAACAACACTGTCCCATTAAACACTCCCCACACACAGTAACTACACTGTCCCATTAAACACTCTCCACACACAGTAACAACACTGTCCCATTAAACACTCCACACACACAGTAACAACACTGTCCCATTAAACACTCTCCACACACAGTAACAACACTGTCCCATTAAACACACCCCACACACACAGTAACAACACTGTCCCATTAAACGTTCCCCACACACACAGTAACAACACTGTCCAATTAAACACTCTCCACACACACAGTAACAACACTGTCAAATTAAACACACCCCACACACAGTAACAACACTGTCCCATTAAACACACCCCACACACAGTAACAACACTGTCCCATTAAACAACAATACACACACAGTAACAACACTGACCCGTTAAACACTCCACACAAAGTAACAGCACTGTACCATTAAACACTCCCCACACAGTAACAACACTGTCCCATTAAACACACCCCACACACAGTAACAACACTGTCCCATTAAACATTCCCCACACATTAACAACACTGTCCCATTAAACACTCCCCACACACAGTAACAACACTGTCCCATTAAACACTCCCCACACACAGTAACAACACTGTCCCATTAAACACACCCCACACACAGTAACAACACTGTCCCATTAAGCACTCCTCACACATTAATAACACTGTCCCATTAAACACTCCCCACACACAGTAACAACACTGTCCCATTAAACACTCCCCACACACAGTAACAACACTGTCCCATTAAACACACCCCGCACACAGTAACAACACTGTCCCATTAAACACACCCACACACACAGTAACAAAACTATCCCATTAAACACTCCACACAAAGTAACAACAATGTCCCATTAAACACACCCCACACACAGTAACTACACTGTCCCATTAAACACACACCACACACAGTAACAACACTGTCCCATTAAACACTCCTCACACAGTAAGAACACTGCCCCATTAAACACTCCCCACACACAGTAACAACACTGTCCCATTAAACACACCCACACACACAGTAACAACACTGTCCCATTAAACACTCCCCACACACAATAACAACACTGTCTCATTAAACACTCCACACAAAGTAACAACAATGTCCCAATAAACACTCCCCACACACAGTAACTACACTGTCCCATTAAACACACCCCACACACAGTAACAACACTGTCCCATTAAACACTCCTCACACACACAGTAACAACACTGTCCCATTAACCGTTCCCCAAACACACAGTAACAACACTGTCCCATTAAACACTCTCCACACACACAGTAACAACACTGTCCCATTAAACACACCCCACACACAGTAACAACACTGTCCCATTAAACACACCCCACACACAGTAACAACACTGTCCCATTAAACAACAATACACACACAGTAACAACACTGACCCGTTAAACACACCCCACACAGTAACAACACTGTCCCATTAAACACACCCCACACACACAGTAACAACACTGTCCCATTAACCGTTCCCCAAACACACAGTAACAACACTGTCCCATTAAACACTCTCCACACACACAGTAACAACACTGTCCCATTAAACACACCCCACACACAGTAACAACACTGTCCCATTAAACACACCCCACACACAGTAACAACACTGTCCCATTAAACAACAATACACACACAGTAACAACACTGACCCGTTAAACACACCCCACACAGTAACAACACTGTCCCATTAAACACACCCCACACACAGTAACAACACTGTCCCATTAAACACTCCTCACACATTAATAACACTGTCCCATTAAACACTCCCCACACACAGTAACAACACTGTCCCATTAAACACTCCCCACACACAGTAACAACACTGTCCCATTAAACACACCCCGCACACAGTAACAACACTGTCCCATTAAACACACCCACACACACAGTAACAAAACTATCCCATTAAACACTCCACACAAAGTAACAACAATGTCCCATTAAACACACCCCACACACAGTAACTACACTGTCCCATTAAACACACACCACACACAGTAACAACACTGTCCCATTAAACACTCCTCACACAGTAAGAACACTGCCCCATTAAACACTCCCCACACACAGTAACAACACTGTCCCATTAAACACACCCACACACACAGTAACAACACTGTCCCATTAAACACTCCCCACACACAATAACAACACTGTCTCATTAAACACTCCACACAAAGTAACAACAATGTCCCATTAAACACTCCCCACACACAGTAACTACACTGTCCCATTAAACACACCCCACACACAGTAACAACACTGTCCCATTAAACACTCCTCACACACACAGTAACAACACTGTCCCATTAACCGTTCCCCAAACACACAGTAACAACACTGTCCCATTAAACACTCTCCACACACACAGTAACAACACTGTCCCATTAAACACACCCCACACACAGTAACAACACTGTCCCATTAAACACACCCCACACACAGTAACAACACTGTCCCATTAAACAACAATACACACACAGTAACAACACTGACCCGTTAAACACACCCCACACAGTAACAACACTGTCCCATTAAACACACCCCACACACACAGTAACAACACTGTCCCATTAACCGTTCCCCAAACACACAGTAACAACACTATCCCATTAAACACTCTCCACACACACAGTAACAACACTGTCCCATTAAACACACCCCACACACAGTAACAACACTGTCCCATTAAACACACCCCACACACAGTAACAACACTGTCCCATTAAACAACAATACACACACAGTAACAACACTGACCCGTTAAACACACCCCACACAGTAACAACACTGTCCCATTAAACACACCCCACACACAGGAACAACACTGTCCCATTAAACATTCCCCACACAGTAACAACACTGTCCCATTAAACACACCCCACACACAGTAACAACACTGTCCCATTAAACACACCCCACACACAGTAACAACACTGTCCCATTAAACATTCCCCACACAGTAACAACACTGTCCCATTAAACACACCCCACACACAGTAACAACACTGTCCCATTAAACACTCCCCACACACAGTAACAACACTGTCCCATTAAACACTCCCCACACACACAGTAACAACACTGTCCCATTAAACACACCCCACACACAGTAACAGCACTGTACCATTAAACACTCCCCACACAGTAACAACACTGTCACATTAAACACACCCCACACACAGTAACAACACTGTCCCATTAAACATTCCCCACACATTAACAACACTGTCCCATTAAACACTCCCCACACACAGTAACAACACTGTCCCATTAAACACTCCCCACACACAGTAACAACACTGTCCCATTAAACACACCCACACACACTGTAACAAAACTGTCCCATTAAACACTCCACACAAAGTAACAACAATGTCCCATTAAACACACCCCACACACAGTAACTACACTGTCCCATTAAACACACCCCACACACAGTAACAACACTGTCCCATTAAACACACCCCACACACAGTAACAACACTGTCCCATTAAACACACCCCACACACAGTAACAACACTGTCCCATTAAACACTCCCCACACACAGTAACAACACTGTCCCATTAAACACTCCACACAAAGTAACAACACTGTCCCATTAAACACTCCCCACACACAGTAACAACACTGTCCCATTAAACACTCCACACAAAGTAACAACAATGTCCCATTAAACACACCCCACACACAGTAACAACACTGTCCCATTAAACACTCCCCACACACAGTAACAACACTGTCCCATTAAACACTCCACACAAAGTAACAACAATGTCCCATTAAACACTCCCCACACACAGTAACTACACTGTCCCATTAAACACACCCCACACACAGTAACAACACTGTCCCATTAACCGTTCCCCAAACACACAGTAACAACACTGTCCCATTAAACACACCCCACACACAGTAACAACACTGTTCCATTAAACACTCCCCACACAGTAACAACACTGTCCCATTAAACACACCCCACACACAGTAACAACACTGTCCCATTAAACACTCCACACACAGTAACAACACTGTCCCATTAAACACACCCCACACACAGTAACAACACTGTCCCATTAAACACTCCTCACACAGTAACAACACTGTCCCATTAAACACTCCCCACACACAGTAACAACACTGTCCCATTAAACACACCCCACACACAGTAACTACACTGTCCCATTAAACACACCCCACACACAGTAACAACACTGTCCCATTAAACACTCCTCACACAGTAAGAACACTGTCCCATTAAACACTCACCACACACAGTAACAACACTGTCCCATTAAACACTCCACACACACAGTAACAACACGGAGGTTGGGTTTTGGGGGGTTGAGTTTGGGGAAGTTGGGTTTTGGGGGGTTTGGGTTTCGGGAGGTTGGATTTCGGGGGAGTTGTGTTTGGGGGGGTTGGGTTTGGGGGGCTTGGGATTCGGGCGGTTGAGTTTTGGGAGGTTGGGTTTTGGGGGCATTGGGTTTCGGGGGAGTTCGGTTTCGGGGTGTTAGGTTTCGGGGGGTTGGGTTTCGGGAGGTTGGGTTTGCGGGGTTGAGTTTGGGGGGTTGGGTTTCGGGAGGTTGGATTTCGGGGGAGTTGTGTTTCGGAAGGTTGGGTTTCGGGGGGGTTAGGTTTTGTGGGGTTGGGTTTTGGGAGGTAGGGTTTCGGGGGGTTGGGTTTCGGGAGGTTGGGTTTCGGGGTTTCGGGGTTTGGGTTTTCGGGGGTTGGGTTTTGGAGGGTTGGGTTTCGGGGATTTGGCTTTCGGGAGGTTGGGTTTCGGGGGTTTGGGTGTCGGGGGGTTGAGTTTCGGGAGGTTGGGTTTTGGGGGAGTTCGGGGGGTTGGGTTTTGGGGGTTGGGCTTCGGGGGAGTGGTGTTTTGGGGGGTTTGGGTTCAGGTGATTGTGTTTTGGGGGTTGGGTTTTGGGAGGTTGGGTTTTGGGGGGTTTGAGTTCAGGTGATTGGGTTTCGGGGGGTTGGGTTTTGGGAGGTTGGGTTTCGGGGGGTTGGGTTTCGGGGTGTTGGGTTTTGGGTGGTTGTGTTTTGGGGGGTTGGGTTTTGGGAGGTTGGGTTTTGGGAGGTTTGAGTTCAGGAGGTTGGGTATCGGGGGTTTGGTTTCGGGAGGTTGGGTTTCACTGGAGCTGGGCTTCGGGGGGTTGGGTTTTGGGAGGTTGGGTTTCGAGGGGTTGGGTTTTAGGGGGGTTGGGTTTTGGGGGGTTTGAGTTCAGGTGATTGGGTTTCAGGGGGTTGGGTTTTGGGAGGTTGGGTTTCGGGGGGTTGGGATTCGGGTTGTTGGGTTTTGGGGGGTTGTGTTTTGGGGGGTTGGGTTTTGGGGGGTTGGGTTTTGGAGGGTTTGAGTTCAGGAGGTTGGGTATCGGAGGTTTGGTTTCGGGAGGTTGGGTTTCACTGGAGCTGGGCTTCGGGGGAGTTGGGTTTTGGGGGGTTGGGTTTTGAGGGGTTGGGTTTCAGGGGGGTTGGGTTTCAGGTGGTTGGGGTTTCAGGGGTTGTGTTCCGGGAGGTTGGGTTTCGGGGGGTCGGGTTTCGGGGGTTGAGTTTTGGGGGGTTGGGTTTTGGGGGGGTTGGGTTTTGGAGGGTTTGAGTTTCGGGGGGTTGGGTTCCGGCAGGTTGGGTTTCGGGGGTGTTGGGTTTCGGGGGTTGGGTTTCATGGGTTTGTGTTTAGGGGAGTTGGGTTCTGGGAGGTTGGGTTTCGAGGGGTTGGGTTTTGGGGGGTTGGGTTTTGGTGGGTTGGGTTTTGGGAGGTTGGGTTTCGGGGGAGTTGTATTTCGGGGGTTGAGTTTTGTGGGGGTTGGGTTTCGGGTGTTGGGTTTTGGGGGGTTGGGTTTCGGGAGGTTGGGTTTCAGGGGGTATGGTTTTGGGGGGTTGGGTTTCGGGGTTTGGGTTTTGGGGGGTTGTGTTTTGGAGGGTTGCGTTTCGGGGCCTTGGGTTTCGGGAGATTGGGTTTCGGGGGGTTGGGTTTCGGCGGATTGGGTTTCAGGAGGTTGTGTTTCGGGGGTTTGGGCTTCGGGGGAGTTGGGTTTCGGGGGGTTGGGTTTCGGGATTGGTTTTGGGGGTTTGGGTTTCGGGGGAGTTCGGTTTCGGGGGTCGGGTTTCGGAGAGTTGAGTTTCGGGGGTTGGGTTTCAGGAGGAGTTGGGTTTCGGGGGTTGGGTTTCAGGGGAGTTGGGTTTCGGGGGAGTTGGGTTTCGGGTGTTGGGTTTCGGGGATTGGATTTTGGGGGTTGGGATTTGGGGGTTGGGTTTCGGGAGGTTGGGTTTCGGGGTTTAGGTTTTGGAGGAGTTGGGTTTGGGGGGGGTTATGTTTGGGGGGGTTGGGATTCCGAGGAGTTGGGTTTGGGGGAGTTGGGTTTCGGGGTTTGGGTTTCGGGAGGTTGGATTTCGTGGGGTTGGGTTTCGGGGGGTTTAGTTTCGGGGGCTGTGTTTCGGGAAGGCTGGGTTTCGGGGGAATTTGGTTTCGGGGGGTTGGGTTTCGGGGTTTAGATTTCGGGGGTTGGGTTTCGGGGGGTTGGATTTTGGGGAGGTTGTGTTTCTGGGAGGTTGGGTTTCGGGGGTTGGGTTTTGAGGGTTTGGGTTTCGGTGTTTGGGTTTTGGGGGTTGGGATTTGGGGGAGTTGGGTTTCGAGGAGGCTGGGCTTTGGGGGAGTTGGGTTTCGGGAAGGCTGGGTTTCAGGCAAGTTGGGTTTCTGGGGTTGGGATTCGGGGGAGTTCGTTTTCGCGGAGGCTGGGTTTCGGTGGGTTGGGTTTCGAGGAGGCTGGGTTTCACGGAGTTGGGTTTTGGGGAAGTTGGGTTTCGGGAGGTTGGGCTTCGAGTGGTTGGGCTTCAGGGGTTTGGGTTTCGGGTGAGTTGGGGTTCGAGGATTGGGTTTTGGGGGGTTGGGTTTAGGGGTTTGGATTTTGAGGGGTTGGGTTTCGGGGGGTTGGGTTTCGGGGTTTGGGTTTTGGGGAGTTGGGTTTTGAGGAGGCTGGGTTTCACGGAGTTGGGGTTTGGGGGAGTTGGCTTTCGGGGGTTTGGGTTTTAGGGAGGCTGGGTTTCGGGGAGTTGGGTTTCGGGGGTTGGGTTTCAGGAGGAGTTGGGTTTCGGGGGTTGGGTTTCGGGGGTTGGGTTTCAGGGGAGTTGGGTTTCGGGGGAGTTGGGTTTCGGGTGTTGGGTTTCGGGGGTTGGATTTTGGGGGTTGGGTTTTGGGGGATGGGTTTCGGGAGGTTGGGTTTCGGGGTTTAGGTTTTGGAGGAGTTGGTTTGGGGGGGGTTATGTTTGGGGGGGTTGGGATTCCGGGGAGTTGGGTTTGGGGGAGTTGGGTTTTGGGGTTTGGGTTTCGGGGGTTGGATTTTGGGGGGGTTGGATTTTGGGGGAGTTGGGTTTCGGGGGAGTTGGGTTTCGGGTGTTGGGTTTCGGGGGTTGGATTTTGGGGGTTGGGTTTTGGGGGTTGGGTTTCGGGAGGTTGGGTTTCGGGGTTTAGGTTTTGGAGGAGTTGGTTTGGGGCGGGTTATGTTTGGGGGGGTTGGGATTCCGGGGAGTTGGGTTTGGGGGAGTTGGGTTTTGGGGTTTGGGTTTTGAGGGGTTGGGTTTCAGGGGGGTTGGGTTTCAGGTGGTTGGGGTTTCAGGGGATGTGTTCCGGGAGGTTGGGTTTCGGGGGGTCGGGTTTCGGGGGTTGAGTTTTGGGGGGTTGGGTTTTGGGGGGGTTGGGTTTTGGAGGGTTTGAGATTCGGGGGGTTGGGTTCCGGCAGGCTGGGTTTCGGGGGTGTTGGGTTTCGGGGGTTGGGTTTCATGGGTTTGTGTTTAGGGGAGTTGGGTTCTGGGAGGTTGGGTTTCGAGGGGTTGGGTTTTGGGGGGTTGGGTTTTGGTGGGTTGGGTTTTGGGAGGTTGGGTTTCGGGGGAGTTGTATTTCGGGGGTTGAGTTTTGTGGGGGTTGGGTTTCGGGTGTTGGGTTTTGGGGGGTTGGGTTTCGGGAGGTTGGGTTTCAGGGGGTATGGTTTTGGGGGGTTGGGTTTCGGGTTTTGGGTTTTGGGGAGTTGTGTTTTGGAGGGTTGCGTTTCGGGGCCTTGGGTTTCGGGAGATTGGGTTTCGGGGGGTTGGGTTTCGGCGGATTGGGTTTCAGGAGGTTGTGTTTCGGGGGTTTGGGTTTCGGGGGAGTTGGGTTTCGGGGGGTTGGGTTTCGGGATTGGTTTTGGGGGTTTGGGTTTCGGGGGAGTTCGGTTTCGGGGGTCGGGTTTCGGAGAGTTGGGTTTCGGGGGTTGGGTTTCAGGAGGAGTTGGGTTTCGGGGGTTGGGTTTCAGGGGAGTTGGGTTTCGGGGGAGTTGGGTTTCGGGTGTTGGGTTTCGGGGATTGGATTTTGGGGGTTGGGATTTGGGGGTTGGGTTTCGGGAGGTTGGGTTTCGGGGTTTAGGTTTTGGAGGAGTTGGGTTTGGGGGGGGTTATGTTTGGGGGGGTTGGGATTCCGAGGAGTTGGGTTTGGGGGAGTTGGGTTTCGGGGTTTGGGTTTCGGGAGGTTGGGTTTCGTGGGGTTGGGTTTCGGGGGGTTTAGTTTCGGGGGCTGTGTTTCGGGAAGGCTGGGTTTCGGGGGAATTTGGTTTCGGGGGGTTGGGTTTCGGGGTTTAGGTTTCGGGGGTTGGGTTTCGGGGGGTTGGATTTTGGGGAGGTTGTGTTTCTGGGAGGTTGGGTTTCGGGGGTTGGGTTTTGAGGGTTTGGGTTTCGGTGTTTGGGTTTTGGGGGTTGGGATTTGGGGGAGTTGGGTTTCGAGGAGGCTGGGCTTTGGGGGAGTTGGGTTTCGGGAAGGCTGGGTTTCAGGCAAGTTGGGTTTCTGGGGTTGGGATTCGGGGGAGTTCGTTTTCGCGGAGGCTGGGTTTCGGTGGGTTGGGTTTCGAGGAGGCTGGGTTTCACGGAGTTGGGTTTTGGGGAAGTTGGGTTTCGGGAGGTTGGGCTTCGAGTGGTTGGGCTTCAGGGGTTTGGGTTTCGGGTGAGTTGGGGTTCGAGGATTGGGTTTTGGGGGGTTGGGTTTAAGGGTTTGGATTTTGAGGGGTTGGGTTTCGGGGGGTTGGGTTTCGGGGTTTGGGTTTTGGGGAGTTGGGTTTTGAGGAGGCTGGGTTTCACGGAGTTGGGGTTTGGGGGAGTTGGCTTTCGGGGGTTTGGGTTTTAGGGAGGCTGGGTTTCGGGGAGTTGGGTTTCGGGGGTTGGGTTTCAGGAGGAGTTGGGTTTCGGGGGTTGGGTTTCGGGGGTTGGGTTTAAGGGGAGTTGGGTTTCGGGGGAGTTGGGTTTCGGGTGTTGGGTTTCGGGGGTTGGATTTTGGGGGTTGGGTTTTGGGGGATGGGTTTCGGGAGGTTGGGTTTCGGGGTTTAGGTTTTGGAGGAGTTGGTTTGGGGGGGGTTATGTTTGGGGGGGTTGGGATTCCGGGGAGTTGGGTTTGGGGGAGTTGGGTTTTGGGGTTTGGGTTTCGGGGGTTGGATTTTGGGGGGGTTGGATTTTGGGGGAGTTGGGTTTCGGGGGAGTTGGGTTTCGGGTGTTGGGTTTCGGGGGTTGGATTTTGGGGGTTGGGTTTTGGGGGTTGGGTTTCGGGAGGTTGGGTTTCGGGGTTTAGGTTTTGGAGGAGTTGGTTTGGGGCGGGTTATGTTTGGGGGGGTTGGGATTCCGGGGAGTTGGGTTTGGGGGAGTTGGGTTTTGGGGTTTGGGTTTCGGGAGGTTGGGTTTCGTGGGGTTGGGTTTCGGGGGGTTGGGTTTCGGGGGTTGTGTTTCGGGGAGGCTGGGTTTCGGGGGAATTTGGTTTTGGGGGGTTGGGTTTCAGGGTTTGGGTTTCGGGGTTTAGGTTTCGGGGGTTGGGTTTCGGGGAGTTGTGTTTCGGGGGGTTGGATTTCGGGGAGGTTGTGTTTCTGGGAGGTTGGGTTTCGGGGGTTGGGTTTCGAGGGGTTGGGTTTCGGTGTTTGGGCTTTGGGGGTTGGGATTTGGGGGAGTTGGGTTTCGAGGAGGCTGTGCTTTGGGGGAGTTGGGTTTTCTGGAAGGCTGGGTTTCAGGGGAGTTGGGTTTCTGGGGTTGGGATTCGGGGGAGTTCGTTTTCGCGGAGGCTGGGTTTCGGTGGGTTGGGTTTCGAGGAGGCTGGGTTTCACGGAGTTGGGTTTTGGGGAAGTTGGGTTTCGAGAGGTTGGGTTTCGAGTGGTTGGGCTTCAGGGGTTTGGGTTTCGGGTGAGTTGGGGTTCGGGGATTGGGTTTTGGGGGGTTGGGTTTAGGGGTTTGGATTTCGAAGGGTTGGGTTTCGGGGGGTTGGGTTTCAGGGTTTGGGTTTTGGGGAGTTGGGTTTCGAGGAGGCTGGGTTTCACGGAGTTGGGATTTGGGGGAGTTGGGTTTCGGGGGTTTGGGTTTTAGGGAGGCTGGGTTTCGGGGGAGTTGGGTTCGGGGGTTGGGTTTCGGGAGAGTTGGTTTCCGAGGAGGCTGGGTTTCACGGAGTTGGGTTTCGGGGGAGTTAATTTTAGGGGTTTGGATTTCGGGAAGTTGGGTTTCGGGGGGTTCGGTTTCAGGGAGTTGGGTTTCGGGAGGTTGGGTTTCAGGGGGTTGGGTTTCGGGGGTTTGGGTTTCCGGTGAGTTGGGTTTCGGGGGCTGGGTTTTAGGGGGTTGGGTTTTGGGGTTTGGGTTTCGAGGGGTTGGGTTTTGTGGGAGTTTCGAGGAGCCTGAATTCCTTACTGAATAATGACTAGGGCACAAAGATCAGGAGGTTCTGGAAGATGAACAGAAATCTCAGCAACACCGTCATCTTTACCGCCTGGACCCTTCCAGCCAATGATAACGGCAGAATGTCCCAGCTCTGGAAATCTTCCTCCATCCTCTCCACCAGATTTGCGAGACTTAACTTGTGCAGCTGGCCCCAGCCACTTGTAGTCCCAGATATCGAACGTTCCCTCCCCCCAACCAGAATGGCAGTTTCTCCAAACACTTTCCCTATCTCCGCACATTGATCGGAAGTACCTCGCTCTTCCCCATGTTGAGCTTAGACCCGGAAAACTCTCCCAGTAACCCCATAGCCCTGTCAAAGCTCTCCACCGGGTTTGAAATATACAGCAGGAGATGGTCTGCGTACCAGGACACTCGATGCTCCACATCCCCCCCCCCCCCCTCATGATACCCCTCCAATTCCCCAGGGGGGGCTCGAAGTGTCATTGCAGCAGCTTCATCGCTAATGCAAAGAGCAACAGAAAGAGAAAATCCCCTGCCTCGCCCCCCAGTGCAACCCAGAATACTCCGAACAAATGTTAATAGTACGGACGCTCGCAATGGCAGCTTTGTACAGCAACCAAACCCAATCCACAAATCCCTGCCCAATCCCAAACCCGCCCCACACCTCAAACCCAATCCACAAATCCCTGCCCAATCCCAAACCGGCCCCACACCTCAAACCCAATCCACAAATCCCTGCCCAATCCCAAACCCGCCCCACACCTCAAACCCAATCCACAAATCCCTGCCCAATCCCAAACCTGCCCCACACCTCAAACCCAATCCACAAATCCCTGCCCAATCCCAAACCCGCCCCACACCTCAAACCCAATCCACAAATCCCTGCCCAATCCCAAACCTGCCCCACACCTCAAACCCAATCCACAAATCCCTGCCCAATCCCAAACCTGCCCCACACCTCAAACCCAATCCACAAATCCCTGCCCAATCCCAAACCCGCCCCACACCTCAAACCCAATCCACAAATCCCTGCCCAATCCCAAACCCGCCCCACACCTCAAACCCAATCCACAAATCCCTGTCCAATCCCAAACCCGCCCCACACCTCAAACCCAATCCACAAATCCCTGCCCAATCCCAAACCGGCCCCACACCTCAAACCCAATCCACAAATCCCTGCCCAATCCCAAACCCGCCCCACACCTCAAACCCAATCCACAAATCCCTGCCCAATCCCAAACCCGCCCCACACCTCAAACAAGTTTTCAAATTCAACCTGGTGAAGCGCTTTCTTCGCATCCATTGTCACTACTACCTCTATTTCCTGGCCTCCCGGGGCATCATAATCACAGTTAATAATCGTCAAATATTCACCTATACAAAGAACAAAGAACAAAGAAATGTACAGCACAGGAACAGGCCCTTCGGCCCTCCAAGCCCGTGCCGACCATACTGCCCGACTAAACTACAATCTTCTACACTTCCTGGGTCCGTATCCTTCTATTCCCATCCTATTCATATATTTGTCAAGATGCCCCTTAAATGTCCCTATCGTCCCTGCCTCCACTACCTCCTCCGGTAGTGAGTTCCAGGCACCCACTACCCTCTGCGTAAAAAACTTGCCTCGTACATCTACTCTAAACTTTGCCCCTCTCACCTTAAACCTATGCCCCCTAGTAATTGACCCCTCTACCCTGGGGAAAAGCCTCTGACTATCCACTCTGTCTATGCCCCTCATAATTTTGTATACCTCTATCAGGTCGCCCCTCAACCTCCTTCGTTCCAGTGAGAACAAACCGAGTTTATTCAATCGCTCCTCATAGCTTATGCCCTCCATACCAGGCAACATTCTGGTAAATCTCTTCTGCACCCTCTCTAAAGCCTCCACATCCTTCTGGTAGTGTGGCGACCAGAATTGAACACTATACTCCAAGTGTGGCCTAACTAAGGTTCTATACAGCTGCAACATGACTTGCCAATTCTTATACTCAATGCCCCGGCCAATGAAGGCAAGCATGCCGTATGCCTTCTTGACTACCTTCTCCACCTGTGTAGCCCCTTTCAGTGATCTGTGGACCTGTACTCCTAGATCTCTTTGACTTTCAATACTCTTGAGGGTTCTACCATTCACTGTATATTCCCTACCTGCATTAGCCCTTCCAAAATGCATTACCTCACATTTGTCCAGGTTAAACTCCATCTGCCATCTCTCCGCCCAAGTCTCCAGACAATCTAAATCCTGCTGTATCCTCAGACAGTCCTCATCGCTATCCGCAATTCCACCAACCTTTGTGTCGTCTGCAAACTTACTAATCAGACCAGTTACATTTTCCTCCAAATCATTTATATATACTACAAAGAGCAAAGGTCCCAGCACTGATCCCTGTGGAACACCACTGGTCACAGCCCTCCAATTAGAAAAGCATCCCTCCATTGCTACCCTCTGCCTTCTATGGCCTAGCCAGTTCTGTATCCACCTTGCCAGTTCACCCCTGATCCCGTGTGACTTCAACTTTTGTACTAGTCTACCATGAGGGACCTTGTCAAAGGCCTTACTGAAGTCCATATAGACAACATCTACTGCCCTACCTGCATCAATCATCTTAGTGACCTCCTCGAAAAACTCTATCAAGTTAGTGAGACACGACCTCCCCTTCACAAAACCGTGCTGCCTCTCACTAATACGTCCATTTGCTTCCAAATGGGAGTAGATCCTGTCTCGAAGAATTCTCTCCAGTAATTTCCCTACCACTGAAGTAAGGCTCACCGGCCTGTAGTTCCCGGGATTATCCCTGCCACCCTTCTTAAACAGAGGAACAACATTGGCTATTCTCCAGTCCTCCGGGACATCCCCTGAAGACAGCGAGGATCCAAAGATTTCTGTCAAGGCCTCAGCAATTTCCTCTCCAGCCTCCTTCAGTATTCTGGGGTAGATCCCATCCGGCCCTGGGGACTTATCTACCTTAATATTTTTTAAGACACCCAACACCTCGTCTTTTTGGATCACAATGTGACCCAGGCTATCTACACCCCCTTCTCCAGACTCAACATCTACCAATTCCTTCTCTTTGGTGAATACTGATGCAAAGTATTCATTTAGTACCTCGCCCATTTCCTCTGGCTCCACACATAGATTCCCTAGCCTATCCTTCAGTGGGCCAACCCTTTCCCTGGCTACCCTCTTGCTTTTTATGTAAGTGTAAAAAGCCTTGGGATTTTCCTTAACCCTATTTGCCAATGACTTTTCATGACCCCTTCTAGCCCTCCTGACTCCTTGCTTAAGTTCCTTCCTACTTTCCTTATATGCCACACAGGCTTCGTCTGTTCCCAGCCTTTTAGCCCTGACAAATGCCTCCTTTTTCTTTTTGACGAGGCCTACAATATCACTCGTCATCCAAGGTTCCCGAAAATTGCCGTATTTATCTTTCTTCCTCACAGGAACATGCCTGTCCTGTATTCCTTTCAACTGACACTTGAAAGCCTCCCACATGTCAGATGTTGATTTGCCCTCAAACATCCGCCCCCAATCTATGTTCTTCAGTTCCCGCCTAATATTGTTATAATTAGCCTTCCCCCAGTTTAGCACATTCATCCTCGGACCACTCTTATCCTTGTCCACCAGTACTTTAAAACTTACTGAATTGTGGTCACTGTTACCGAAATGCTCCCCTACTGAAACATCTACCACCTGGCCGGGCTCATTCCCGGCTGCCGCCATTTCACGTATTGGGACATATTTTTGGTCCTCCTCTATCACGCCCGGCACACAGTCCTCTATTCACGTTGCCAGCACCTTCGTCACCTTCATGTCTACGTTTAACAGCGATATCGGTCGGTATGATCCACAATGTTCCAGGCCCAAGTGAATTAGAAGCCTGAGACGTGTGTGGAAGCTCCCCGCTTACCGACCGATTCATTACACATCTCGACTAATAAAGGCCTTAATTCCAAACCACACTTTTTATAAAACCCTGCTGAGAGCCTGTCCGGGCCCCGACCCCATGACTTCCCCCAGTCCAATCGGAGTGGCCCAACCCTGCACCTTCCTCTCCTCAACCATCGGGAACTGCAGCCCAGCCAGAAACCACCTCGCATCCTCATCCCCTGCCGAGGACTCCAGTAAACAGCCTCAAATATTCCATCTCCCTCCTCCGACTCAGTAACCCACACCCTGCCCCCCCCCCCCCCCCCCCCCCCAAGTCCCTCATCCACCCAATCTCCCTCACCATCGCCTGTCTCCTAAACTGGTGCGCAAGCATCCGGCTGGCCTGTTCCCCATGCTCATACATTCCCTCCAACCCAGCACAGTTGCCCCACTGCCTTCCCCGTCGACACAAGCTCAAACTCCATTTGGAGCGTCTTTCTTTCTCTTAACAGCGCCTCCTCCAGGGCCACCGAGTACCTCCATTCCACCGGCAGAATGGCCTCCACCAACCTCTGCCTCTCCAACCGCTCCACCTCCTCCCTGTACACCCAGATCGAAATAAACTCTCCTCTTATCGTTGTGCTGCAGGTGAGACCTCGCCCGCCTTATTGTGCTCCACGTAAGTTCAAATGGCCACCCCTATCTTTTCACAAATCCCCTTGTCAGCTAACAACCCAACATCTACAGCAACCCCCCCCCCCACCGTTCCCCCACTGCAAGTGGTGTCTGATCGGACACCAAGATCGCCAAATATTCCGACCCACTCACCCCCGCCAACAACGTTTTGTCCTGGATGAAGAAATCAATCCAGGAATACACCCAATGAACATGCACGTAAGCCGCCCAAACATCCCCCACCCCTCCTCCAACCCTAGCACCAAACAACCTGCCCACAACGCCCCCCCCCCCCCCCCCCCGTCCGTCCGTCCGTCCGTCCGTCCCACAGCCACAAACAAAGTAAACCATTGTGGTAAACCACTGTGCTCTGATATTAGAGGTTGTACAGTAGAACCTGCACTACAGGTTCACCTGGGCCCCTGCCTGCTAGCTCCGCCCAGGAGGCGGGTTATAAATATGCATGGCCTCCAGCTCGCAGCCATTTCGCCAGTTGCTGTGGGAGGCCACACATCTGGGGCGGGATTCTCCCCTACCCGGCGGGGCGGGGGGGTCCCGGCGTGATGGAGTGGCGGAACCGCTCCGGCGTTGGGCCGCCCCAAGTCTCCGTACCTTTCGGGGCCAAACCCTCACCTTGAGGGGCTAGACCCGCACCATGACTCGACTCAAAGAAAATTGTGAGCAGAAGACGAACACGCTCTTCGCCAGACATGCGCTCGCAACGCGTACTCAACTACCTGGTGAGTCAATCGAGGGCTTCTGGAGGGCCCCGATCCCACTAGTTCGGGACTGTGACTGCCAGGACGTTACAGCTAAGGAGCACTCAGATCTCCTTATGCAGGACGCTTTTGTAACTGGGATTGGGTCCGATGTTATCAGGCAGCGGCTCCCAGAAGGGGCCACGCGCGACCTCGCAGAGACTAAAACACCAGCGCTTTCCATGACGGTCGCCCTGCGCAATGTCCAGTCCTACGCCCCCAACCGCGCGGCCCACCCCTCCTACGCTTCATGGGCCCCACAAGCAGCCGCCCCAGCGGGGGCGCTACCCACCCAATACGCCTGCGCTACGCGCCAGCCGGTGATCTCCGGGGGGGCCCTGATGCTATTTTTGCGGCCAACAAAGACACCCCCGCCAACGCTGCCCGGCCCGCGCTGCCCTCTGTAAGGCCTGCGGGAAGAAGGGTCACTTTGCAGCGGTGTGCCAGGCCCGCTCAGCGGCCGCGGTCACCCCCACCACCCCCCTCGGTCGCGGACAATGGGCGCCGCTATCTCCTCTCCTCCCCTGGCCATGTGCGACCATATGGGCGCCGCCATTTTCTCCCCCGCACAACACGTGCGTTTCATGGGCGCCGCCATCTTGCTCCACCCCCGCAACGTGCGTTCCATGGGCGCCGCCATTTTGTGACCCCCAGGACCTCCGGGCGCCGCCATCTTGCTCCACCCCTGCAGCACATGGAGACCAACGGCGTTTCAGGACCCCGACGC
Source organism: Scyliorhinus torazame (assembly GCF_047496885.1). NCBI lineage: Eukaryota > Metazoa > Chordata > Chondrichthyes > Carcharhiniformes > Scyliorhinidae > Scyliorhinus > Scyliorhinus torazame. The sequence goes on from NC_092724.1 coordinate 166,735,586, forward strand.
AGCGGCCGCTTCACTACCCGACGATCAACCACGGCTCGCCTCCATGGCAATCGACCAGTCCCGACCACACACTCTGACCAAACGCATCCACCAGCGTGAAAGTCAACGGCCATGTGACCTCCTGCCTACTGGACTCCAGGAGCACCGAGAGCTTTGTACACCCAAATAGGGTAAGGCGCTGCTCCCTTAAGGTACACCCTACCAATCAAAGTATCTCCCTGGCCTCCGGATCCCATTGCGTAGCGATCCGGGGTACTGCACGGTGACGCTCACAGTCCAAGGCGTAGAGTTCCACGGCTTTCGCTTCTACGTCCTCCCTAACCTCTGCGCTGCACTAATCCTCGCCTGGACTTCCAGTGCAACCTCCAGAGCCTGACCCTTAAATTCGGCGTACCCTTACCACCCTCACTGTGTGCGGTCTCGCGACCCTACAGGTCGATCCTCTTCCCTCTTTGCCAATCTAACTCCAGAGTGCAAACCCGTCGCCACCAGGAGCAGTGGGTACAGCACCCAGGATAAGGCCTTCATTAGGTCCGAGGTCCAGCGGTTGCTTCGGGAGGGAGTCATCGAGGCAGCAACAGCCCCTGGAGAGCCCAAGTGGTAGTGGTTAAGTCTGTGGAGAAAAACCGAATGGTCGTGGACTACAGCCAGACCATCAACAGGTACACCCAGCTCGACGCGTACCCCCTCCCACGCATATCTGACATGGTTAACCAGATTGCACAGTACCGGGTCTTCTCAACGGTGGACCTGAAATCCACTTACCACCAGCTCCCCATCCGTAAATTGGACCGGCCATACACCGCCTTCGAGGCAGACGGCCGGCTATATCACTTCCTTAGGGTCCCCTTCGCGTCACCAATGGGGTTTTGGTCTTCCAAAGGGAGATGGAATGAATGGTCTGACCGGTACGGCTTGCGGGCCACGTTTCCGTATCGAGACAATGTGACCATCTGCGGCCATGATCAGCAGGACCACGACGCCAACCTCACTAAATTTCTCCGCACCGCCACTCTCCTCAACCTCACGTACAACAAGGAGAGAGTGTGTGTTCCGCACAAACCGCTTAGCCATCCTCGGTTAACGTGGTCCAGAACGGAGTTCTGGGGCCCGATCCCGACCGCATGCGCCCCCTCATGGAGCTCCCCTCCCCCACTGCCCCAAGGCCCTCAAACGCTGCCTGGGGTTCTTCTCATATTACGCGCAGTGAGTCCCAAACTATGCGGACAAGGCCCGCCCACTCATACAGTCCATTCATTTCCCCCTAACGGCCGAGGCCCAACAGGCTTTCGCTCGGATCAGAGCTGATATTTCCAAAGCTGAAATGCACGCTGTAGACAAAACACTTCCTTTCCAAGTAGAAATCAGACGTCACCCTTGCCGCCACCCTCAACCAGGCCCGTGGCATTCTTTTCCCGCACCCTCCATGCCTCCGAAATTTGGCACTTATCCGTAAAAAAGGAGGCCCAGGCTATAGTTGAGGCTGTGCGACATTGGAGGCATTACCTGGCCGGCAGGAGATTCACTCTCCTCACTGACCAACGGTCGGTAGCCTTCCTGTTCAACAACGCACAGCGGGGCAAGAGCAAAAATGATAAAATCTTGCGGTGGAGAATCGAGCTCTCCACCTATAATTACAAGATTAAGTATCGCCCTGGCAAACTCAACGAGCCCCCAGACGCCCAATGCCGAGGTACATGTGCCTTAGGGCAGCACGGTAGCATTGTGGATAGCAGAATTGCTTCACAGCTCCAGGGTCCCAGGTTCGATTCCGGCTTGGGTCACTGTCTGTGCGGAGTCTGCACATCCTCCCCGTGTCTGCGTGGGTTTCCTCCGGGTGCTCCGGTTTCCTCCCACAGTCCAAAGATGTGCGGGTTAGGTGGATTGGCCATGATAAATTGCCCCTTAGTGTCCAAAATTGCCCTTAGTGTTGGGTGGGGTTACTGGGTTATGGGGATGGGGTGGAGGTGTTGGCCTTGGGTGGGGTGCTCTTTCCAAGAGCCGGTGCAGACTCGATGGGCCGAATGGCCTCCTTCTGCACTGTAAATTCTATGATGTGCCCGCGCACAGGTAGACCGACTCCAGACCCTGCACGACAGCCTTTGTCACCCAGGGTCACTCGGTTGTACCACTTCATTAAGGCACGAAATTTGCCCTACTCCGTCGAGGAAGTAAGGACAATCACCAGGGACTGCCAGGTCTGTGCGGAGTGCAAGCCGCACTTCTACCGGCCGGACCACGCACACCTGGTGAAGGCCTCCCGCCCCTTTGAACGCCTCAGCATGGATTTCAAAGGCCCCCTCCCCTCCTCCAATCGACACACATATTTCCTCAGTGTGATCGATGAATACTCCCAGTTCCCCTTCGCCATCCGAGGCCCCGACATGATGTGTGCCACCGGCTGAACCTCTGACGGGCCCGCCGGATGACCAGAGATATTTTTTTTACTGCTCTGTAAATATTAAAAATGGCTAATTGTATATAGTTATCCACCGCCCCTGCCGGACTCAATTTTAACAGGGGGTGAATGTGGTAAACCGCTGTGTTCTGATATTAGGGGTTGTACGGTAGAACCTGCACTACATTTTCACCTGTGCCCCTGCATGCTAGCTCCGCCCAGGAGCCGGGTTATAAATATACGTGGCCTCCAGCTCGCAACCATTTTGTCAGCTGCTGTGGGAGGCCACACATCTGATACTAATAAAGCCTCAATTTGGATTCAACTTTGTCTCGAGTCAAATTGATCGTGCCGCAACCATCCCAATCCAAACCCCCCCTCCCCTTCTCCCTCCACAACCCTACCCCTCACTTCGCTTCCGTTAACTTGCCTCCTTGCTAACAGTTTGTCCCCCCCCCCCCCCCCGCAATTGAGGCAACCACTTCCTCCATCCCAAAATGCCCCTCCACCCCTCTGCCCAACCCGGCTTTCGTCCCCTCCCAAATTCCTCTGTCTCCCCCTCTCTTTCTTCCCCACCTCCCACATTACCCACTGAACACCCCACACTTGAGTACATTCTAACACGGATCCCCCCCCGGAGGGTAAAAAGAGATACAACATTATCTATTTTAACACATCTAACTAACTGGACACAGTCGGTAGAACAGCAATCTCAAACATTATAACCGGGCATAAATGTAACAGTTGCCATTCCCTCGCCAGGTCCAGCTCCTGCAGTCCACCCATTTCACAGGGGGAATCCACCCAAATCTTCTATCAAATCCCCCAGTCCCTTGTCCCTCAAAAACTGACTCGCCTCCTCTGGAGCATCAAAATAGTGCTCTTGGCCCTCACACGTGACCCACAGCCGAGCAGGGTACAACATCCTGAACTGAACTTTGTTCCTGAATAGGGCCACTTCGACCGTCTTGAACCCGGCCTGTCATTTGGCCAACTCCGCTCCCATGTCCTGGTGGATCAGAACCGCGTGGCCTTTCCAGGTAAACCCTCTCGTCTCCTATGCCCACCGCAGAATCTTATCCTTATGCCGGTATCAGTGCAGCCGCACAATCATCAGCAACTCTCCCACCTTTGGCTTCCTCCTCAGCGTCCTGTGCGCCCGATCCACTTCAGGAGGTCGGTCGAAGACCCCCCTCCCCCACCAACTTCCCGAACATCCTCGCCACGTAGTTTATGGCCTGCATTCCCCGATCCCCACTATCCTGAGATTCGGCCTCCTCGGGCGATTCTCCAGATCATCCACCTTCTCTCTTAACTTCTCCTGCCCCCCCCGCCATGAGCACCATTTCTGCCCCCAACGAGGCCGCCCGATCTTCATGATCAGCCAGCGACTTCTCCATCTTCTCGAGCGACTCATTCTGTGCCTCCAGCCTTTGCTCCACTCTCTCTATGTCCACCCGAATCGGCTCGGCAGCCCTGGCCAGGTCTTCTGGGGCTTCCGTCCTGTGCTGTCGAAGTTTAGCCGTCAAAAACACCCCTATTGTGCCGTTGACCATTGTGCCACCGAGCTCTCTGTCACCTTTCCCTCTGTGTCACTTTGAGAGTCCTCCTGGTCTGACTGTCGCCCCTTATGTGATGCAATCCTGGTTTGATAGGTCCTATTCATTCCCTACTGAAGGAGACTTTGTCATCTCTGTGGTTTTACACTTTCCACCCGTGTAAACCCCCCCAAAAGGGTCAAAACATCTCCACCTCGGGCAGGAGCCACCTAATAGAATTTCATAGAATTTACAGTGCAGAAGGAGGCCATTCGGCCCATCGAGTCTGCACCGGCTCTTGGAAAGAGCACCCTACCCAAGGTCCACACCTCCACCGTATCCCCATAACCCAGTAACCCCACCTTACACTAAGGGCAATTTTGGACACTATGGGCAATTTAGCATGGCCAATCCACCTAACCCGCACATCTTTGGACTGTGGGAGGAAACCGGAGCACCCGGAGAAAACCCACGCACACACGGGGAGGATGTGCAGACTCCGCACAGACAGTGACCCAAGCCGGAATCGAACCTGGGACCCTGGAGCTGTGAAGCATTTGTGCTATCCACAAGGCTACCGTGCTGCCCACTCACTCCATGGCCGCCACTGGAAGAAGAGGTAGGTTTTTAAGGAGTGTCTTTAAGAAAGATAGCCGAGGCAACTAAAGGTTTGTCCTTTTAGTAACTTCAGGAAGCCAGCGGCATGAGAACAGAGGTTTTTTTAACTATTATCAAGATTTTGTTCAAGGCTGCATCTGGCGCCCACTTCAGTCCTTCCTGGAGAACCAACCACCCCTGCCCTGCTTTGGGCCGACTTTATGGTCATTCGTGACGAGCTCCAAGGGGGTGTCCTCTGCCCCCTGTCTGGGAAGCTTGTTTTCCACCAGTCCTAACGGGAGATCAACATTAGTTTCCCCGTGTCGCCCATAAATGTACTGGTGGAATCTCTTCACACCCAAAATTACCGCCAAGCTCTCCTTCACGATTTGAGCGTCACTCGCTCTGTGTCTGTCAGGGCGCTTGAAGCAAACGCAATGGGACGTTCTGTGCCGTCGTCCCATCCGTGGCCAGGGGGAGGCACCGCAGGTCAAGATTAGAGGTTGAGCCATTTTATAATGTGTAAGAAGCAACGGCAAATGTTCTGTCCTGGTGAAGCACACCAAAACCACACCTAGTCCTTCCTCAATAATATGTGGTCATGATGTGGCGATGTCTGATGTGTTGGGTGTTCTGGATCACATACAGGTCACCAACACTTGAAATAGTGCAACACTATTTTATTGAATCATTAACTGTTTAAACATACTCAGACTCTGGGTTAATATGATACCAGCTTTAACTTATCAGTACATATCAGCGAAAACAGCGTGGGAGCAGAGAGAGCCGGGACAGCAAAAACAGCGCCGGAGGAGAGAGCCGGGAGATTTTAAAAGCGCGGGAGGAGAGAGCCGGGACAGCAAAAACAGCGCCGGAGGAGAGAGCCGGGAGATTTAAAAAGCGCGGGAGGAGAGAGCCGGGAGTGCTGGGAGAGGTCAGTGCTGATTGGAACAGAGTGTATCTGAGTTCGGGTGAGTGGCGAGAGAGGGCTGTGTTTTTGTTGGTGTTCGGGTTTATCCTTGAGGTTCTATAAAGAATTTTTTTTTTTTTTAATTTAAATTAATTAACTAGTTGAATATGGCTGGACAGGTGATGTGCTGTTGCTGTATGATGATGGAACTGGTGGATCCCATTGAGACCGTCAGTGACCACATCTGCAGCAAGTGTTGGCTGCTCGAGGAACTTCGGCTCAGAATTGATGAGCTGGAGACCGAACTGTACACTGCGGCACATCAGGGAGGGGGAACATTACCTGGACGCTTTGTTTCAGGAGGCAGTCACACCCGGTAGAATAAGTACTGTTAATTCGGACAGTGGTCAGGGACAGAGTGGTGTGACTGCAAGGGAGGCAGGTAGGGGGATCCTGAGTTTAGGAGTTGAGGAGCCTCAGCCCTTGACCTTGTCCAACAGGTATGAGGTACTTGCTCCCTGTGTGGATGAGGAAGAGGGCTGTAGGGAGGATGCGTTGACTGACCACTGCACTGTGGTACAGGAAGTCATTCAAGAGGGGGGAGCAAAAAGACAAGTGGTAGTTGTTGGGGATTCTATAATTAGGGACATTGGTGGCATCCTTTGTAAGCCAGATCGAGAGTCCCGCATGGTATGTTGCCTGCCTGGTGCCAGGGTGAGGGACATCTCTGATCGGCTTGAAAGGATTTTGGAGAGGGAGGGGGAGGATCCAGTTGTTGTGGTCCACGTTGGGACTAACAACATAGGTAAGACTAGGAAAGAGGACCTGTTTGGGGATTATCAAACACTAGGGACTAAATTAAAGAGCAGTTCCTCCAGGGTTATAATCTCTGGATTACTACCCGAGCCACGTGCCAATTGGCATAGGGTTGAGAAAATTAGAAAAGTTAACATGTGGCTAAAGGAGTGGTGCGGGAAAGAGGGATTCCATTTCATGGGGCATTGGCATCAGGACTGGGGCAGGAGGGACCTGTACCGTTGGGACGGTCTTCACCTGAACCATTCTGGGACCAGTGTTCTAGCGAATAGGATAAATAGGTTGGTCACAAGGACTTTAAACTAGCAAGTTGGGGGGAAGGGAAGTGTAAAGCTATGGACAGTATAATGGTTAATGGAGATCAAGGCAGCAGGTTACGTGACAGGTTATTATGTAGAGATATGGGTTCAAAGACAAGGAAAATTAGGAGAAAGAGTAAGAGGAAAAATAAATTGCGAAAAGTTACTGATCAAGATGTTAGGATTCATAACAAAGACATAAAAAACAGCATAAGTGTACTTTACCTGAATGCTCGTAGTATACGAAATAAGGTAAATGAGTTGATGGCGCAAATCATTGTGAATGACTATGATTTAGTGGCCATTACTGAAACATGGTTAAAAGATGGTCACGACTGGGAGTTAAATATCCAAGGGTATCAGACTATACGAAAGGATAGAATGGACGGTAAGGGCAGTGGTGTAGCTTTGTTGTTTAAGGATGGCATCCGGGCAATAGTAAGGGATGATATTGGTGCTATGGAGGACAAGGTTGAATCAATTTGGGTGGAAATCAGGAATAGTAAGGCGAAAAGGTCACTGATAGGAGTAGTCTACAGGCCACCAAATAGTAACAGGATGGTAGGGCAGGCAATAAGCAAAGAAATAACGGATGCATGTAGAAATGGTACAGCGGTTATCATGGGAGATTTTAATCTGCATATCGATTGGTTTAACCAGGTTGGTAAAGGCAGCCTTGAGGAGGAGTTTATAGAATGTGCCCAGGATAATTTCCTGGAACAGTATGTAATGGAACCTACAAGGGAACAAGCGGTCCTAGATCTGGTCCTGTGTAATGAGGCAGGATTGATTAATGATCTCATAGTTCGGGATCCTCTTGGAAGGAGCGACCACAATATGGTGGAATTTAAAATACAGTTGGAGGATGACAAGGTAAAATCAAACACTAGTGTTTTGTGCTTAAACAAAGGCGATTACAATGGGATGAGAGAAGAACTAGCTAAGGTAGACTGGCAGCAAAGACTTCATGGTGAAGCAGTTGAGGAATAGTGGAGAACCTTCCGAGCGATCTCTCACAGTGTTCAGGAAAGGTTCATACCGACAAAAAAGAAAGACGGTAGAAAGGGGAAAAATCGACCGTGGATATCTAAGGAGGTGAGGGAGAGTATCAAATTGAAGGAAAGAACATACAAAGTGGCAAAAATTAGTGGGAGACTAGAGGATTGGGAAGTCTTTAGGGGACAACAGAATCTACTAAAAAAGCCATAAAGAAGAGTAAGGTAGACTATGAAAGTAAACTGGCTCAGAACATAAAAGCAGATAGTAAAAGCTTCTACAAATATATAAGACAAAAAAGAGTGGCTAAGGTAAATATTGGTCCTTTGGAAGATGAGAAGGGAGATTTAATAATGGGAGACGGGGAAATGGCTGAGGAGCTGAACAGGTTTTTTGGGTCAGTCTTCACAGTGGAGGACACAAATAACATGCCAGTGACTGATGGAAATAAGGATATGATAGGTGAGGACCTTGAGATGATTGTAATCACTAAGGAGGCAGTATTGGGCAAGCTAATGGGGCTAAAGGTAGACAACTCTCCTGGCCCTGATGGGATGCATCCCAGAGTGTTAAAAGAGATGGCTCGGGAAATTGTAAACGCACTAGTGATAATTTATCAAAATTCACTAGACTCTGGGTGGTCCCAGCGGATTGGAAAGTAGCAAACGTGCCACCACTGTTTAAAAAAGGAGGTCAGCAGAAAGTGGGTAATTATAGGCCGATAAGCTTAACTTCGGTTGTAGGGAAAATGCTGGAATTTATCATTAAGGAGGAAATAGCGGGGCACCTGGAGGGAAATTGTCCCATTGGGCAGACGTAGCATGGGTTCATAAAGGGTAGGTCATGTCTGACTAATTTGGTAGAATTTTTTGAGGCCGTTACCAGTGCAGTAGATAACGGGGAGCCAATGGATGTGGTATATCTGGATTTCCAGAAAGCTTTTGACAAGGTGCCACACAAAAGGTTGCTGCATAAACTAAAGATGCATGGCATTGAGGGTAAAGTGGTAGCATGGGTAGAGGATTGGTTAACTAACAGAAAGCAGAGAGTGGGGATAAATGGGTGTTTCTCTGGTTGGCAACCTGTAACTAATGGGGTCCCTCAAGGATCAGTGTTGGGCCCGCAGTTGTTCACAATTTACATAGATGATTTGGAGTTGGGGACCAAGTGCAATGTGTCAAAGTTTGCAGACGACACTAAGATGAGTGGTAAAGCAAAAAGGGCAGAGGATACCGGAAGTCTGCAGAAGGATTTGGATAGGTTAGGTGAATGGGCTAGGGTCTGGCAGATGGAATTCAATGTTGCCAAGTGTGAGGCTATCCATTTTGGGAGGAATAACAGCAGAATGGATTATTATTTAAACGGTAAGATGTTAAAACATGCTGCTGTGCAGAGGGACCTGGGTGTGCTGGTGCACGAGTGGCAAAAAGTTGGTGTGCAGGTGCAACAGGTGATTAAGGAGGCTAATCGAGTTTTGTCTTTCATTGCAAGAGGGATGGAGTTCAAGACTAGTGAGGTTATGCTGCAATTGTATAAGGTGTTGGTGAGGCCGCATCTGGAGTATTGTGTTCAGTTTTGGTCTCCTTACCTGAGAAAGGACATATTGGCACTGGAGGGAGTGCAGAGGAGATTCACTAGGTTGATCCCAGAGTTGAGGGGATTAGATTATGACGAAAGGTTGAGTAGACTGGGACTTTACTCATTGGAGTTTAGAAGGATGCGGGGGGATCTTATGAGACATAAAATTATGAAGGGAATAGATAGGATAGATGCGGGCAGGTTGTTTCCACTGGTCGGGGAAAGCAGAACGAGGGGGCATAGCCTCAAAATAAGGGGAGGTAGATTTAGGACGGAGTGTAGGAGGAACTTCTTCACCCAAAGGGTTGTGAATCTCTGGAATTCCTTGCCCAGTGAAGCAGTTGAGGCTTCTTCTTTAAACGTTTTTAAGAAAAAGATAAATGCCTTTCTAAAGAATAAAGGGATTCGGGGATATGGTGTACGGGCCGGAGAGTGGAGCTGAGTCCACAAAGATCAGCCATGATCTCATTAAATGGCGGAGCAGGCTCGAGGGGCCAGATGGCCTACTCCTGTTCCTAGTTCTTATGTTCTTATGTTCTTAACTAAAGACTTTTGCCTTGTCCTAACCAGTCGATGCACTCAGCACATGGTGAATGTCTGTGCTGCAGGCTGTGAGCTCTATCCTCCTAGCTAGCTGCTACTCGAATGAGCGGGAACTCTGATGCCCCCTGTCTTTATAGTGCGTGTGCTCTCACTGGTGATTGGCTGCGGTGTTGTGTGTGTTGATTGGTCCCACTCTGTGTCCATCAGAATGTGTCTGCACCATGATATACTGGTGTATATTATGACAATGTCAGCGTTCGACTGGGGTGAGCACAGTACAAATTCTTACAACACAAAGGTTAAAGAAGGATAAAAAGAAAATATCATAGAATTTACAGTGCAGAAGGAGGCCATTCGGCCCATCGAGTCTGCACTGGCTCTTGGAAAGAGCACCCAACCCAAGGTCCACCCCTCCACCCTATCCCCATAACCCAGTAACCCCACCCAACACTAAGGGCAATTTTGGACACTAAGGGCAATTTATCATGGCCAATCCACCTACCCTGCACATCTTTGGACTGTGGGAGGAAACCGGAGCACCCGGAGGAAACCCACGCACACACGGGGAGAACGTGCAGACTCCGCACAGACAGTGACCCAAGCCGGAATCGAACCTGGGACCCTGGAGCTGTGAAGCAATTGTGCTATCCACAATGCTACCGTGCTGCCCAAATTTACAGATGATACAAATATAGAAACCGTGAAATTGTACAACACCAAAGGAAGAACATCAACAACATCCAGACATGTGTACACTTATTAATATATTAAATACAGAATTAGCCATTAAAATACCAGACCAACAAATGGCACACCACACTCAGTGATATTCAGCAGTACTTTCCGAATACCTAAACTTGCCAAACTTGCTCCTTTGAATTTACCCACCATCACCTCCTTGGAAGGTCCGTGACTCAAGTACGAGTGCTCTTTGTTGGGTAAAATGCAACTGTTAATCTTTACAATCTGAGTTCTAGAAAGAGGTCACAGAGGTAAATAGTTTTCTGTTGTTACGGTGATGCAGGTGTGAGGATGGTTATGCCTGCTGTACAGACACCTGTCTCCATTCAGTGAACAATATTTTCCATCCTTCCTGCTCAATTATTTCCCTTACGCTTCAATATGAAGTAAAACCGACCCTATCGGAGGCAGGGACAGACCTGAGCACTTAGATACTCTCCAGCAACTTGCATTTAGATAGCACCTTTCACGCAATAGAACATCTCGAGGTGCTTTACAGGAAAATAACCAAACAAAATATGACACTCAGCCCCACGTTGCGGCACGAGGACAGATGGTCAAAAGGTTGATTAAAGGGATAGATTTTAAGGAGCAACTTAGAGGAGGAGAGGGAGTCAGAAAGAGAGGAGAGGCAGTTTGGGGAGGGAATTTCAGATCTTGGTGTCCAGGTAGCTGAAGAAGCACTGCTGGAGTGGAATGAAGACGATCAGGGATAGACGAGAAGCTAGTTTATTTGGACAGCCGAGAGTCAGTTCAAAGGATCAGGGCTGTGCTTGATTTCTTGAACGAGGAGGATGAATTTTAATACAATGTACCCGGTAAGAAACTAAGTGGGATTGGATTGATTTTGTCGTCTGTTGAAATCAATGGGAAATCATATTGGAGCAAGTATGAAAGTGAAAGTTGGCCACCAACGCTCACATTTTCACTGGACTGGTCAGGTTAAAACGCCCGTTCCAGACCATTAACACCCACCGGGGAATGTATTGGCCGGCATTGTCCGAAATCCTGGCCAAGTGTTGACGCTGGCGTAGACACTGGAGTGGTGCACGCCAGCACGGTGCCGGAATGCTGCGCGCTGCTCCGGCGTCGAAAGGCGGCCCTGCACTGCCGGTGAAGGTCCCCGCATGCGTGCAACGGACATCTCTGCGCGGCGCATGCGCATGGTGGCCGTCTCCGTGCCGGCTCCGAGCAACATGGTGGAGCCACACAGCGGGTCCGCGCAGAAGGAGGTAGACCCCCTCGAGATCGTGGGCGCCTGCCGACCGGAAGCCCCCGATCGCAGATCTGGGCATCGAGGAGGCCTCCCCGGAGCCTAATCCCCCCCCCCCCCCAACCAGGACGGCCACCGCGGCCGCAAGCTCCCACCAGGTGGTACCAGGTTGGAACCACACCGGCGGGACTCGCCGCAACTCGGCGGGGGGGGCCTCTGTCAATGGCGCCCCAGCCGCGGCACGTAGATCGCTTGCGAGCGATTCTCCAGGGACTGGAGAATCATGGGAGCAGCGCCGGGCACCATTCCCGTGTAAACATCGATTCTCCGCCCCCGCGCCGAAATCACGTTTGGCACGGGGCTCTGGAGAATCCAACCCAGCATTTTGAGTCTGATATGGACACCGAAGAAGAATCATACGGACTCAAAATGATAACTTAATGATAATAATGTTTCTCTCTCCACAGATGCTGCCAGGCCTGCTGGGACTTTCTGACACGTTCTGTTTTTATTTCCGATCTCCATCATCCACAGTATTTTGCTATTATTTTGGCGTTTGGAGCTGATCGGTATGGGCGCTCAATGTCATTATTAACCTGTGGTAGTATGTATTGGGGGTCATGTGGGACTGGAAGCCCTAATGTCATTGGCTGACAGATCCCGGGTCCTGGTTGGCCGTTGACCTCATGCTCCGCCCTGAAGGCGAAGTATAAGAAGCCGGTGCCTTCCCCCGCAGGCCAGTTTACTATCGAGCTGCGGGGGAACAGACACGCTTAATAAAGCCTCATCGACTTCACTCTATTCGTCTCACGGAGTCTTTGTGCGCTACAATTTATTAAGCGTGTCTGTTCCCCAGCAGCCCGATAGTAATGCGCTACATAACCATCATGCAATTTCCACAATGCAAGTTAATGCAGCCTCTGGTCTGACTGTAACACCTCCAGTCAGTTCCTGCACTGTCTTATCAACACTTGCTGCTACAATGGAAAAAGGTATTTTTAAAAAATCACAATAAAACAATGTGTTAAAATCTCATCAGAGTTCTTTGTAACTATTTCCCATTCAATGGGTAGCTGATGTAATGATTCCCACATTAACAAAGATCACTGATGGTGCGATTCTCTCTTTAAAAGGATCCTGACATATTCCTGAGATACACAAATTAATGCTTGTTGCATGCTCTTCCCGGGATATAAGAGGAGATATTTGAGGGCAGCACGGTGGTGCAGTAGTTAGCACTGCTGCCTCACGGCGCCGAGGTCCCAGGTTCGATCCCGGCTCTGGGTCACTGTCCGTGTGGAGTTTGCACATTCTCCCCGTGTCTGCGTGGGTTCCACTCCCATAACCCAAAGATGTGCAGGGTAGGTGGATTGGCCTCACTAAATTGCCCCTTAATTGGAAAAAGAATAATTGGATACTCTAAATTTATTTTTTTTAAAGGTAAAAGAAATTTTTTTTAAAAGGTGATATTTGAAATAAGTCTGCCTCCAGCCAATACGTGCCACTGTTGAATGTTACTCTCCACAAACACTGATGATTAAAAACACAGGCCACAGTTATGGGCTTATGCACTAATCCAGGTTGATTTGCAAAAAGGGTTGGGGAATACAGAGTGTAATTTTAGTTAGAATAAATAAACAGCCACTAATCCTGAACACAACAGCTGTTCCGGCCCTAAGCAGCAACTGTCATTAAATGAATCGTTGCAGGAGCTGGGAATTAGAAAGTTAGTGCACCGTGTGATTAGCAGGTGTGTCATTCACACCAACTCTGCTCAACTTCGAAAGGGGCCATTCTGGGCTGACATTTTACACCTAAACCTCAATCAATGCAAGGTATGATTCTTGTTTTGCAATATGTTTGAGATGTATTTTTATAAGACCACGGAGGAATCCACACCGGGTAGTTCAAAGAAACTTGGTTTATTTACAATAGCTATTATATATATCACAGGGTAGACCCCGACGGGGTCTCACCTTGCTAGTGCCTAACTGGCCGGTTTATATACCGTACACTGGACATTGTTTAGAGATCCCCTGCCCCCTTACTGGGGGAGCTCATATTCTGCAAGGTTCACGGGGAAGTTAATTGTTCCCACCCCATAAGACTCTTGCGGGTTACAGCATCTATAAATTTTATGATGAGTTCTCCGAATGTTGGGGATGCTGGCATCTTATTTATTGCCCATCCTAGGGGTCCCATCAAAAGGAGAGGCTTTGCAGGGTCTTTGAGGCGAATTCAGTATCGGCCAGCACACACAGGCTGACTACAAGTGATAACGTCTCTGTCCTGAAGGACACTTGTGAAAATATTCAACTTTTACAACAAACCGGCAACCACCATTATCTGGAATAAAAGACTGACCAAATGAGCACTTGGCCCTGTTGAGCTGGAGACCATGTTCATGAATTCGCTGGAAGGCCTGCTTGAGGCGAGTGATGTGTTCCTGGGGGGCTGTGGACCAGATGATCACGTCGTCCACGTATACTCGTACCCCCCTCGATGCCCTCCATCATCTGCTCCATGATGCGATGAAACACTTCGGAGGCAGATATGATACCGAAAGGCATGCGGTTGTAACAGTAGCGGCCGAATGGGGTGTTAAACGTGCACAGCTTGCGACTGGACGCGTCCAGCTGTATTTGCCAAAAACCCCTGGAGGCGCCCATCTTAGTGAAGAATTTGGCCTGAGCCATCTCACTGGTCAACTCTTCACGCCTCGGGATCGGGTAATGCTCCCGCATGATGTTGCGGTTTAGATCCTTGGGATCCATGCAAATGCGGAGTTCCCCTGACGGCTTCTTTACGCAGACCATGGAGCTGACCCAGTCTGTTGGCTCAGTGACCTTCGAGATGATGCCCTGGTCTTGGAGGCCCTGTAGTTGCTTTTTCAGACGATCCTTGAGGGGTGCCGGCACCCGGCGTGGTGCATGGATTACAGGGGTGGCGTTCGGCTTGAGCAGGATTTTATATCGGTACGGGAGCGTGCCCATTCCATCGATAACGCTGTGGTACTGCGTGATAATGTCGTCTACGTCGGCTTGCAAATTTCCATCGGTCGCCGGTGATGATGACATGGTGTGGACTCGCTGAACCAGGTTCAGGAGCTTGCAGGCGCGAGCACCGAGCAGGGACACCCTGTCAAGCCTGATTATTTCAAATCGTAACGTTGCCTTGATCGCCTTGTTGGATACCGCTAATTGACACGAGCCACTGGCAGCTATGGCATTGCCATTGTAGTCAAGGAGCTGGCAGGCCGGTGGAAGAATACTTGGTCTTTCGCGGATGGTGTTGAGGTCGGATTGTGAGATGAGGTTCGCAGACGCGCCGGTGTCCAGTTTAAATCGGATGCGAGCCTTGTTCACTGTGAGGACAGCACATCACTCATCGTCGGGATCCACACTGAGGATTGAGAGGCGTTGCGTAGGTGTGGTGGAGGCCAGCTCATGTGTGGTTGTGATGCCCACCTGATATGGGGACTTGAGGCACTCAGCATCAGGGTCTGTTGGGCTGTCGGGATCGGAGTCCGGCATGCCTTGTTGTATTGAGCGGATACTTCTGCGCCGCAGCTGGGATCGCTGGCTGCTGAGCGGTGGAGCGGATCTGCAGAGGGCTGCGTAGTGGCCAAACTTGCCACACTGGAGACTTCGGCGTCCTCTTGCCGGACATTGCCGCTTTAAGTGGGCGGAGCCACAATTCGGACACGTCATGACGCTGACGTCAGCGCGATCTGTGTGCCATCGCGCATGCGCAGTGCGGTCGGCCGACGTACGCACCTGCGCAGTCGGGTTTTCGGTCTCGTCGTCCACTCGGTTGTGGCGCGCATGCGCAGGGACCCGGGAAAAGCGCGCGAAACGGCCACTCTCCTCGATGCTCAGGCCCTGCATCTGTGCAATGGCCTGCACCCGTTCCGCCTCGTGGGAGGCCAGCTTTGCAGTTTCTGCCGCTGTGATGTGGGAGTAACGATTCTTGGCGTGCTCATGGACAACGCACGTCTCGATAGTGACAGAGAGGGTCAACTGTTTGATTTTAAGGAGCTGCTGCCGCAGGGAGTCGGAGTGGATATTATGACAAGTGGCTCAGTAATGACACTCACCACCACCTTCTGCAGACCAACCAGAGACTGAGAAGAATGTGACAGCTTCCCAGTCACACCCATATCCTCCCAATGTTTTTTTTAAAAATTGGAATCCTGAAGATAAGACAAAGATGTTGTGGCCCATCCAAAAGTGTTGGATTATTCGGGATAATCCCTCGTGTGCTATCCCAGCAACACAACCAGGGCAGTGCGTACACAATTTCAACTGCAAAACAGTTTTACATTTTATTACTTAACTGTCTCACTGTTGAACAATTTGGGATATTCAGGATCAACTATTTATAGGATCTATTATTCTTTTTTTTTAACAAACATTTTATTGCGGCATTCATGGTTTTATAACAACAAAAGATACAAATACAAATGTAAACAAAATTCAGTACGCAACCCCCCCCCAACCAAAAACACACACACTTCCCAAGACCCTCCATCTCCTCTCGCTGATCGCGGCAAAACTAAACCAAACTAACTTCCCTCTACCCCCCTCATTCCCTAACCCCCCCCCTTTATTGTATCCGCTAACAGTTTAGTTTTCCCCGAAGAAGTCGATAAACAGCTGCCACCTCCGGACGAACCCTAACGTTGACCCTCTCAGGGCGAATTTAATTTTCTCAAGCCTCTCGCTAACCCGTACCCGCGATTTCGGGGCCTCTGAGTCCCTCCAGGATAATAGGATCCGTCTCCGGGCTACCAAGAGGCAAAGACCAAAACGTCAGCCTCTCTCGCCCCCTGGTCTCCCGGGTCTTCCGACACTCCGGAAATCGCCACCTCTGGACTTGGTGCCACCCTCGTTTTTAGTACCATGGACTTGACATCGGCAAATCTCTGCCAGAATCCCCTAAGCTTCGGACATGCCCAGAACATGTGGACATGATTCGCGGGCCCTCCTGCACACCTCACCTGTCTTCTATCCCAAAAAGCCTGCTCATCCGGGCCACCGTCGTGTGAGCCCAGTGAACCACCTTGAATTGTATCAGGCTGAGCCTGGCACATGATGAGGATGTGTTGACTCTGCTCAGAGCGTCTTCCCACAGACCTGCCTGTAGCTCCTTACCCAGCTCATCTTCCCATTTGTCTTTTACCTCCCTTAACGGGGTTCCCTCCCACTCCATAAGCTCTTTATAAATTTCCGAGACCTTCCCCTCCCCCACTACCGTTTTAGAAACTACCCTGTCCTGTATCCCCTGTGGCGGTAGAAGCGGAAAGGTCACAACCTGCCCTCGCACAAAATGCCTCACCTGCAGATATCGAAACCCATTCCCTCCCGGCAATCAAACTCCTCCAAATCCTCCAAACCGGGAAGCTCCAATCCATAAACAGATCCCCCAGCCTCTCAATCCCTGCTCTCTGCCACCTCCAAAAAACCCCCATCTAACCTGCCCGGGACAGACCGGTGATTACCACAAATTGGAGCCCACACCGACACTCCCTCCACTCCTATATGCTTCCACCACTGTCCCCAAACTCTCAGAGCCGCCACTACCACCGGGCCGGTAACGGGCTGGCGAGAACGGCAGAGGTGCCGTTACCAGTGCTCCTAAACTTGTGCCGTTACATGATGCCGTCTCCCACATCGACCCCTCCCCAACTACCCACTGTCATAATATACACCAGTATATCATGGTGCAGACACACAATGATGGACACACAGAGGGACCAATCAACACACACAACATCGCAGCCAATCACCAGTGAGAGCACACGCACTATAAAGACAGGGGACACCAGAGTTCCCACTCATTCGAGTAGCAGCCAGCTCGGAGCACAGAGCTCACAGCCTGCAACACAGACATTCACCGTGTGCTGAGTGCATCGACTGGTTAGGACAGGCAAAGGTCTTTAGTTAAAGCTGGTATCGTATTTACCCACAGTTGAAGTATGTTTAAATAGTTAACCTTTTAATAAAATAGTGTTGCACTACTTCAAGTGTTGGTGACCTGTATGTGTTCCAGAACACCCAACACATCATGGTACCAGGTGTGGGGTTGCATACTTGCACTTCTGAAACCTACCTGCAAGTGATCTGCCTTCCGCCAGCATTCCGTCATCCTGCAACATGGACAACATCAGCCCGCCGCCGCCGCTCCGCATCGCCGGCAACCTCGGGGCCAACTGGAAGATTTTCAAACAGCGCTTCCAGCTCTTCCTCAAAGCCACGAACACGGAGGGCACCTCGGATACCAGAAAGATTGCTCTTCTCCTCTCCACGGCCGGGGACCATGCCGTCCATATTTTCAACTCTCTCACCTTTGCGGATGACGAAGACAAGACGAAGACAAGACGGTTCTCCTCAAGTTTGACACTCACTGCAGCGTAGAAAGTTTCGAGCGTTACGTGTTCCAGCAGCGTTTGCAGGGTAAGAACGAACCTTTCCAATCCTTTTTAACGCACCTCCGCACCCTTGCGCAGTCTTGCAGCTACAGGCCCACCTCCGACTCCATGATACGCGACCAGATCGTTTTCGGTGTTCAGTCGGACCCCCTACGTCAGCAGCTCCTCAAAGTTAAGCAACTCACCCTAGCGACCGCCATCGAGACCTGTGTCCCACATGAAAATGCCACCAGTCGGTATTCCCATGTACAAGCGGCTGAAACGGCGCGGCAATGTCCCCACGAGGCGGAACGGGTCCAAGTGATTGAACACCTCCAGGGCCTCAGCCTGGATGAGCGCGGCCGTTTCGCGCGCTTTTCACGGACTCCCGCGCTTGTACGCACCAAACGAGGGGACGGCGACTTGGAGGAACGTAATGCGCAGGCGCGCACCATGCAGGACGCGGTGGCGCAGCGAACGTGCTGACGTCACGACGTGCGGCAACTGTGGCTAAGCCCATTTAAAGCAGCAATGCCCCGCAAAATCTCAACAATGCCTACGACGTGGCAGACTTGGCCACTATGCTGCCTGCTGTCGAGCAGCTCAGCCTTCCAATTCATATTGCTTCAGCCAGCCTCGCAGGAATGTCCGGGCAATTCAACCCACGGTCACCGAGTCCGATTCCGACCTCCCACACAGCAGTGACACCGAGGACCCGAAGGTGCCTTTTCGAGTCGGTGTCGTAACGAAAAACAGGCTGTCCCCGAAGCAAAGACAACAGCCGCTGTCGGTATACAGCTTCGATCCAGACGATGAGTGGTGTGCCACCCTGACGGTCAACCGGTCCCAAATACGATTCCGCCTGGACACTGGTGCCTCCACCAATCTCATGGCGTGGTCTGCTTTCCAAAGCCTTCGTGTCAAACCAACCATTCTCCCATCAGCCTGCCAGCTATTGAACTACAATGACAACATCATTCCTGCTACCGGCTCGTGCCAACTCGAAGTGACGCACAAGTCACGAAAAGCCATCCTTCCTTTCGAGATCGTGGGCTCCTCGAAGGACTCTCTGCTTGGCGCACAGGCGTGCAAATTGCTAAACCTCGTTCAAAGAGTTCACCCTCTCTCTCCTGATGACACGTCTGCCTTCCAGGATGCTGACTTCAGGGCGCAACTCAACGCCATCATCGACCAGCACCGCAACGTCTTTGAAGGCATGGGCACGCTCCCATATACTTACAAGATCCTACTCAAACAGAATGCCACGCCTGTGGTGCATGCACCTCGCAGAGTCCCAGCACCCCTCAAGGACCGCCTCAAGCAGCAGCTGCAGGACCTCCAAGACCAAGGAGTGATCTCCAGAGTTATGGAACCAACCGACTGGGTCAGTTCCATGGTGTGTGTAAAGAAGCCTTCCGGCGAGCTCAGAATCTGCATTGATCCAAAGGATCTGAATCGCAACATAATGAGGGAGCATTACCCAATCCCCAAGCGCGAAGAAATCACATGGGAGATGGCTCGGGCCAAGCTCTTCACCAAACTTGACGCCTCGAAAGGATTCTGGCAAATTCAACTGGACAGATCCAGCAGGAAACTGTGTACCTTTAACACCCCTTTTGGCAGATATTGTTACAACAGGATGCCGTTTTGGATCATATCGGCATCAGAAGTATTCCACAGGATCATGGAACAAATGATGGATGGCATTGAAGGTGTTCGCGTCTATGTTGAAGATATAATCATTTGGTCCACCACCCCGCAGGAGCATATCAGTCGCCTCCAGCGCGTGTTCAAACGCATGCGTGAGCAGGGCCTATGCCTCAACAGAGCCAAATGCTCCTTCGGCTAGACGGAACACAAGTTCCTAGGGGACCACATCTCCCAGTTGGGTGTGCGGCCGGATGCGGACAAGGTGGCTGCTATCACAGCCATGAAAAAACCAGGGGACAAGAAGGTGGTCCTCCGATTTCTGGGCATGGTCAACTTCCTAGGGAAGTTCATCCCTAACCTCGCCTCTCATACCACGGCTCTCAGGAACATGGTCAGGAAGACGACAGACTTCCAATGGCTTCCTGCCCACGAGCGCGAATGGACAGAACTTAAAACCAAACTCACCACGGCCCCAGCATTGGCCTTTTTTGATCCAGCGAAAGAGACAAAAATTTTGACCGATGCCAGCCGATCCGGCATTGGGGCAGTGCTCCTGCAACGTGATGAGGCCTCATCATGGGCCCCCCTTGCATATGCGTCACGTGCCATGACCCCCACGGAGCAGCGCTACGCGCAGATAGAAAAGGAGTGCCTGGGCCTTCTGACCGGTGTCGTCAAATTTCATGATTATGTGTACGGCCTTCCCCAATTCACCATCAAGACCGACCATCACCCGCTGGTCAATATAATACAGAAAGACTTGAACGACATGACGCCTCGCCTCCAGCGCATTCTGCTCAAACTCCGGCGATACGACTTTCAGCTGGTATACACCCCGGGCAAAGACCTGATCATAGCCGACGCTCTGTCCAGGGCAGTCAACACCCCGTGTGACCCAGCGGGATTCGTCTGCCAGGTTGACGCCCATGTGGCCTTCGTGGCCTCCAATCTACCGGCCACGGATGAACGCCTCGTCCAAATTCGCCGCGAGGCTGCGGCTGACCCCCTGCGCCACCTAACAGACGGGTGGCTCAAGGGCCAATGCCCGCAGTTCTACAACATCAGAGACGATCTGGCGGTAGTCGATGGTGTCCTCCTGAAGCTGGACCGCATTGTTATCCCGCACAGCATGCGCCAGCTCGTCTTGGAACAGCTACACGAGGGTCATCTTGGCGTGGAGAAGTGCCGCCGACGGGCCCGAGAGGCAGTGTACTGGCCCGGCATCAATGAGGTCATAGCCAACACAGTGCTCAGCTGCCCCACTTGTCAGCGCTTCCAGCCGGTCCAACCACGTGAGACCCGACAGCCCCATGAGTTGCTCACGTCCCCTTGGTCCAAGGTCGGCATCGACCTGTTCCACGCGCTGGGCAGGGACTATGTTCTGATTGTAGACTATTTTTCAAACTACCCGGAGGTGGTACGTTTGCACGACATCACATCGTCTGCAGTCATCCGTGCCTGTAAGGACACCTTTGCTCGTCACGGCATCCCACTCACGGTGATGACGGACAATGGCCCCTGCTTCGCCAGCCAGGAACGGTCCAACTTTGCCAGGAGGTACAACTTTGTGCATGTGTCATCTAGTCCCCTGTACCCCCCAATCCAATGGCAAAGCGGAGAAGGGCGTCCACATAGTCAAACCACTCCTCTGCAAGGCTGCCGATGCTGGATCCGACTTCTACCTCGCCCTGCTGGCCTATCGCTCGGCCCCACTGTCCACTGGCCTGTCGCCAGCCCAGCTGCTCATGGGTCGCACCCTGAGGACGACGGTGCCGTCCATTCATATCCCAGACCTCGACCACGTTCCGGCCCTTTGCCGGATGCAGCTGTCTCGTGCACAGCACAAGGCGGCTCATGACTCCCGTGCAGCTGATCCCCCTGCTCTGGCTCCAGATGACAACGTCCACGTCCATCTTCCGGATGGTGGCTGGTCTGCAACCGCTGTTGTCCTTCGGCAGGTGGCTCCCCGCTCGTTCCTGGTTCGTTTACTGGATGGTTCCATTCTGCGCCGTAATTGGCGTGCCCTTCGTCTCGTTCCGCGCTCGCTACGTGATCCTCCGCCAGTGTCACGTCCTCCTGTTGACCCTGACCTGGGCCATGCAGAGATTCCGGTTACTCTGCATCCTCCTCACTCTGACGCAGTCCAGCCCGCTCCTCAGCCGGCGGCTCCCAACCCACCCTTGAGGCGGTCAACCAGAATTCGTCGCCCACCTCAGAGACTTAATTTGTCAAATTTGCACTAATGGACTCTCTGTTCTGTTCTGTTCTTCCGTTTAATCGTTCAAGTGGTTTGTATATAGTGTTCATCTCGTTATTCTTGTGACACACTGTTTTTCTGCACCAGGCACCTTCCCATGTAAATAGCTTAGTTTTATGTACATAGTCCTGTAAATATTTTGCACACACGTAGTCAGGAACATTCACCACACACTATTTATTGTCACGCAGGCACATTTTCTTATTTAAAAGGGGGGATGTCATAATGTACACCAGTATATCATGGGGCAGACACACACTGATGGACACACAGCAAGACCAATCAACACACACAACACCGCAGCCAATCACCAGTTAGAGCACACGCACTGTAACGACAGAGGGCATCAGAGTTCCCGCTCATTCGAGTAGCAGCTAGCTCGGAGCCTGGTCGACAGGAGCAGACGGCTTCACGCGTCGGCATGGGGAATCCTGGTCCCGGAGCGGTGTTACAGCACATTGTCATACGCTGCGAGCTATTGAGGGTGTCTAGTGGCAGGACTGACATATGAAGAAAGACTGGATCGACTGGGCTTGTACTCACTGGAGTTTAGAAGAATGAGAGGGGATCTCATAGAAACATACAAAAATCCTGATGGGACTGGACAGGCTGGATGCGGGAAGAATGTTCCTGATGTTGGGGATGTCCACTAGGGGTCACAGCCGAAGAATAAGGGGTCAGCCACTCAGGACTGAGATGGGGAAGAGCTTCTTCTCTCAGAGAGTTGTGACCGTGTGGAATCCTCTCCCTCAGAAAGCTGTTGGGGCCGGTTCACTGGATATATTCCAGAGGGAGCTGGACGTGGCCCTTGTGGCTAAAGGGAGCAACGGGTACGGAGAGAAAGCGGGAGTGGGATACTGAATTTCCAGATCAGCCCTGGTCGTATTGAATGGCGGTGCAGGCTAGAAGGGCCGAATGGCCTCCTCCTGCTCCTATTTTCTATGTTTCTATGAGCAGCAATGCCCATTGCTGGATGCAGGCGGAAGCAATGGGGGGAAATCGTTCGATCTTCCTTGAAGACCCCTCGGAGCGGTTTGTGGTCAGTGAGAATGGTGAAGCGAGGTCCGTAGACATATTGATGGAATTTCCTGACCCCGAACACAACAGCAAAACCCTCGTTCTCGATCTGGGCATATCGCTTCTCTGAATCGACCAACATCCTCGAGGCGATGTCAAGGGAACGTTCTGATCCGTCGTCCATTTTGTGGGCTCGCACAGCCCCAACACCGTGTGGAGAAGCGTAGCAGGTCAACAGGATTGGCTGGGATGGGTTGAAGTGGGTTAGCAGTCGTGACAAGGTGACTTGTTGTTTTACCGTGACGAAAGCCGCCTGCTGCTCTCGGCCCCACTCCCAGTGTTGCCCCTTTGTCAACAGACGGTGGAGGGAGGGGAGGCTAAAGTGTGGGCCAGCTTCGGGAGGAAAGTGCCTCAGTAGTTTACCAGGCCCAGGAATGAACGGAGTTCCGTCAAGCCACCTGGTACAGGAGCCTGTCGAATTGCTTGTACCTACTCTTCCACCGGGTCCAGGTGATGCCGGTCTACACGGTGGCTGAGGTCGGTAACTTCGGTGGCGTTGAAGGCACATTTCTCCCGCCTGAGTCGGACGTCGGAAACCTCAAAATGCCCCAGCACCCCGGCCTGGTTTTGTAGGTGCTCCTGGTCGGACGAGCCCGTGATCAGAACGTCGTTGAGATAGACGGCCACGCGGGGCAGGCCTCGCAGGATGTTCTCCATTACTCACTGGAATATCTCACACCGGGGGAAACCCCAAAGGGCAGGCGGGTGTATTCCGATAGCCCCCTGTGCGTGTTCACGGTTATGAAGTGTCTGGACTCCGGGGCCAGGACCAACTGGAGGTAAGCATCGCGGAGTCCACACATCAAGCGGTCACGGAGTGTCACATCCAGTGTCACTGCGAATTCGCAAGTCTCAGCCAGTTTTTGGAGGCGGGCCAGGAAGTCACACACCGACTCGCCCAGGGCCTGAACCGCCACGTGTAACCGGAAAGGGCGCACGCTGAGCAGTGGTTTCGGTCGAAATTCTTCCCCACTAGGGCCACCAGGGCGGCAAACAACCGGGAATCTGGCAGTTCAGGATGAGTCAGGCTCTTAATCACACTGTACATGGGCCCTCCACAAGCCATTAACAATATCACAATTTGTTTTTCATCGCTGGTACTCGCATCTATTCGAACAATAATAGTCCATGAGCTCCACATATTTCCGGCAATCATCCGTACCTGCGTTAAAATGTTCCAACTGTCGGAGGTGCGGCATATTGGTGGTTCGCAGTGGGGCCTCACAAAGCCTAGACAAGATGGACTACACGTGTAGGAACCGGTGTTGATGAATCCTCATCGCCAGTGTTGAATCCACGATGAGTAGAACACATAGACGATAGTGGAAATTACGAACAAGGTTTATTTCAATATAATTCCAATACTCCTTAGCTCCCCTAAGAGTCTCCTTCTCTGACCTGCACCAAGGCCAGGGTTTTGAGACAGCTGGGGCTCTCCTTGTAAAGGGGAGGCCCCGCCCTCTTAAAGGGGAAGTCCCCCCCCCCCCCCCTCCTTTTCTTAAAGGGGAGGTTCATATTCCGAGAGGTCATGAAAAATTGTATTGCCCTGATCCTGGGACCTCCTTTGGGGTTACAACAGAGCTACGCTCTGTCTCCGAGCTCCTCGGTGTATCTTTGAGCTCCTCCCTGTCTGCACTAGCTCTGCTTTGTGTCTCTAAGATCCTCTGTGTCCCTGAGCACTTCTCTGTGTCCTTTATTCGAAGCATTTGATGAAACTTTCTTTTGAAGCAAAAATAGAACTTGCTACTGTGGTGCAATAGAGCCAAGGAGAATTGTTCTGTAAAGTCCAGAGTAACCATACATCCCTTTGGATTTATCGCAGCTCTGAGATCTTTAGCTGCAGGAACAGGGAGGTGTTCAATACGGTCACTATTTGGGCAATCTGTGTGTGGAGATTCTCAATATTTCCTGTAGTATTGACAGGATTGGGGCCTGCGAGGAGGTGGCCCAAATGGTCACATTCTGAGATCAATTGAAGGCTAATTGCTGTAAGAAGTTTCCACAGACAGGCAGCTGTTAGTGACTATCTGGCTCCTATCCTTGGCAAGAGGCCAGTCATTAAGGTCATAGAAAGTATGGGGCTGGACTCTGTGTTCCTGAGACTAACAGTTGACACCGGCGCAGGATTCGTGGAGTTTCCACAACAGCAAAACTGGCGCGGCACCCGGACCGATTCAGCGAGTGCGGAGGGGCTCGCACCCGCATCACGTGGAACACAATCGCTTCCAGTGAGAAACGGGGCCGGATTCGCCAGGTTCGGGATTGACACTCGGGAGGCTGACAAGCTGCAGCCCCATATACACACTTCACTCCCCGCTCACACCATCCCAGACACCCCCCACACACACCATCCCAGACACTCCCCACTCACACCATCCCAGACACTCCCCACTCACACCATCCCAGACACTCCCCACACACACCATCCCAGACACTCCCCGCTCACACCATCCCAGACACTCCCCACACACACCATCCCAGACACTCCCCACACACACCATCCCAGACACTCCCCGCTCACACCATCCCAGACACTCCCCGCTCACACCATCCCAGACACTCCCCGCTCACACCATCCCAGACACTCCCCACACACACCATCTCAGACACTCCCCACACACCATCCTAGACACTCCCCACACACACCATCCCAGACACTCCCCGCTCACACCATCCCAGACATTCCCCACACACACCATCCCAGACACTCCCCACACACCATCCCAGACACTCCCCGCTCACACCATCCCAGACACTCCCCGCTCACACCATCCCAGACACTCCCCACACACCATCCCAGACACTGCCCACACACACCATCCCAGACACTCCCCACACACACCATCCCAGACACCCCCCACACACACCATCCCAGACACTCCCCACTCACACCATCCCAGACACTCCCCACTCACACCATCCCAGACACTCCCCACACACACCATCCCAGACACTCCCCGCTCACACCATCCCAGACACTCCCCACACACACCATCCCAGACACTCCCCACACACACCATCCCAGACACTCCCCGCTCACACCATCCCAGACACTCCCCGCTCACACCATCCCAGACACTCCCCGCTCACACCATCCCAGACACTCCCCACACACACCATCCCAGACACTCCCCACACACCATCCCAGACACTCCCCACACACACCATCCCAGACACTCCCCGCTCACACCATCCCAGACATTCCCCACACACACCATCCCAGACACTCCCCACACACCATCCCAGACACTCCCCGCTCACACCATCCCAGACACTCCCCACGCACACCATCCCAGACACTCCCCGCTCACACCATCCCAGACACTCCCCGCTCACACCATCCCAGACACTCCCCGCTCACACCATCCCAGACATTCCCCACACACACCATCCCAGACACTCCCCACACACCATCCCAGACACTCCCCACACACACCATCCCAGACACTCCCCACACACACCATCCCAGACACTCCCCACACACACCATCCCAGACACTCCCCACACACACCATCCCAGACACTCCCCACACACACCGTCCCAGACACTCCCCACACACACCGTCCCAGACACTCCCCACACACACCATCCCAGACACTCCCCGCTCACACCATCACAGACACTCCCCACACACACCGTCCCAGACACTCCCCACACACACCGTCCCAGACACTCCCCACACACCATCCCAGACACTCCCCACACACACCGTCCCAGACACTCCCCACACACACCGTCCCAGACACTCCCCACACACACCATCCCAGACACTCCCCCACACACACCGTCCCAGACACTCCCCACACACACCGTCCCAGACACTCCCCACACACCATCCCAGACACTCCCCACACACACCATCCCAGACACTCCCCACACACACCATCCCAGACACTCCCCACACACACCATCCCAGACACTCCCCACACACACCATCCCAGACACTCCCCACACACACCGTCCCAGACACTCCCCACACACACCATCCCAGACACTCCCCACAAACACCATCCCAGACATTCCCCACACACACCATCCCAGACACTCCCCACACACACCATCCCAGACACTCCCCACACACACCATCCCAGACACTCCCCACACACACCATCCCAGACACTCCCCACACACACCGTCCCAGACACTCCCCACACACACCGTCCCAGACACTCCCCACACACATCGTCCCAGACACTCCCCACACACACCATCCCAGACACTCCCCACACACACCGTCCCAGACTCTCCCCACATACACCATCCCAGACACTCCCCACACACACCAGCTCAGACACTCCCCAGACACACTATCCCAGACACTCCCCACACACACCGTCCCAGACACTCCCCGCACACACTGTCCCAGACGCTCCCCACACACACTAGCCCAGACACTCCCGACACACACTGTCCCAGACACTCCCCACACACACCATCCCAGACACTCCCCACACACACCGTCCCAGACACTCCCCACACACACCATCCCAGACACTCCCCACACACACCTGGCTACTCGGCCCATTCCCCCGTCACATCTTCCCCGGCCTCGGCAGGGCCGTACCCCCCCCCCCCCCCCCCCCCCACCCCAGCCATTGACCGGCCCGGCAGTCCAGTCACTCCTCTCGGTGTCCCACCTCCTCTCTCTCCCTCATCAGCCATGACGCCGGTTTCACGATTTTTAAAAGCACAAGTGAACCTCGCCAACCAGTCAGCCAGTCGATAGTGGGGAAAGTGCGAGGCCGCATTGTGGAGGATTTAATAGCAGAGCTTATGGAAACCAGTGGCAGGTATCAGACAGATTCAGCATGGATTTACAAAATAAAAATCATGCGTGACTAATCTACTGGAATTCTTCGAGGATGTAACTCGTAGAGTTTAAAAAAAAAAAATTTAGAGAACCCAATTCATTTTTTTCCAATTAAGGGGCAATTTAGCGTGTTCAATCCACCTAGCCCTGCACATCTTTGGGTTGTGGGGGCGAAACCCACGCAGACACGGGGGTAACTAGTAGAGTTGACAAGAATGTGGTTTATTTGGACTTTCAGAAGGCTTTCAACAAAGAGAGATTAGCGTGTAAAATTACACTGCAGCGTGTTGAGATGGATAGAAAACTGGTTGGCAGACAGGAAACAAAGAGTAGGAATTAACGTGTCTTTTTCCAAATGACCACAGGGATTGGTGCTGGGACCCCAGCTATTCACAATATATATTAATGATTTAGATGAGGTTACTAAATATAATATCGCAAATTTGCACACAATACAAAGTTGAGTGGGAGGGTGAGCTGTGAGGAGGATGCAGAGATCCTTCATTGTGATTTGGACAAGTTGAGTGAGTGGGCAAATTAATGGCAGATGGAGTATAATTTTGATAAATGCGAGGCTATCCACTTTGGTAGCAAAAACGCGAAGGCAGATGATTATCTGAATGGCTACAGATTGAGAGAGAGGAATCTGCACCGAGACCTGGGTGACCTCGTGCGCCAGTCACTGAAAGTAAGCATGCAGGTGCAGCCGGCGGTAAAGAAGGCAAATGGGATGCTGGCCTTCATTGTGAGAGGATTCGATACAGGAGCATTATCTTGCTACATTTATACGGGAGCAGCACAGTGGTTAGCACTGTTGCCTCACAGCACCAGGGACCCGGGCTCGATTCCGACCTGGGGTGACTGTCTGTGTGGAGTTTGCTAATCGCATTTCGGAGCTGGAGCTGTGGGTGGGTTCACTGGAGCATCGCGATGCTGAGCACGTTTAGCGAGGTGGTCACACTGCAGGTTGCACAGGCAGGAAGGACCATCAGACACAGTGAAAGGCTCAGGAAGGAAGGGCAGGCGTCCCCTGTAGTTATCCCCCTCTCAGACAGACAGACTGATTTGGATATTGTTGGGGGGGGGGGGGGGGGGGGGCTCTCAGGGGAAAGCAGCAACAGCAGAGTTCATAGCACCTTGAGTGGCTCTGCCTCACAGAAGGGGGGGGGGAAACTAGTGGCAGGACTATAGTGAGATTCAATAACACGGGGTACAGGCAGGTGCTTCTGTGGCCACAGACGTGAATCCAGGAAGGTATGTTGCCTCCCTGGTGCCAGGGTCAGGGATGTCACATGGTGGCCACAGGGTATTCTGGAGAGGGAGGGTGAACAGCCAATGGTCGTGATTGACATTGCTGCCAGCGGTGTAGGTAAACAAAGGATCTGTAAGGTGAACATAGGAAGTTAGGAGATAAACTAAAATGCAGGTCCTCAAAGATGACCTCAAAGGTAATCTCAGGATTACTCCCAGTGCCATGTGCTAGTGAGAGCAGGACTAAGAGAATAAGATGAATGAGTGTGTGGCTGGAGGAATGGTGCAGCCGAGAGGGATCAGGGGAGAAGGCAGGAGAATGGGGATGAGAAAATATCAGCCATGATTGAATGGCGGAGCAGACTCGATGGGCCGAGTGGCCCAATACTACTCCTATTTCTTATGGTCTCATGGATTTAGATTCTTGAGGCCTTGGAACCGGTTCTGGTGAAGGGGCTTGTACAAGCCGGACGGGTGTCACCCAGGCAGAGCTGGGACCAACTCGGGAGGAGGGGGGGGGGGCTTTTGCTAGTGCTGTTTTGGAGGTTTTAAACTTGTATGGCAGGGGGATGGGAACCCAAGGGTAGGCTTAGGTGGGTCAGATTCAGATCAGGAAGCAGGTGGTAAAGTATAAGTTTGTGATGCAGTCATCAACTCCGAAAGACAAAAGAAACAATGGTTAAAAAGTGTCCAGCATAGGAAACTGTCGGGGTTGAACTGTTGATACTTCGATACAGGAGTATTACAAACAAGACAGATGACCAAAGGGCACTGATAGACACTTTTCAGCTATAACTGAAACCTGGCTAAAGGAGGGGCAAAATCGGCAGCTCAATACCCCTGGATGTAGAGTTTTCAGGCAGAATAGAGTGTGTAAGTCAGGAGGGGAGCTCGCATTATTGGTTAAAGATTCAATTCCAGTTGTGAGAAGCGATGATATACTAAACGGGTTAACCAACGGGACTTTATGGGTTGAGCTTAGGAATAAAAAGGGGCAGTCACACTCCTGGGAGTGGATACAACCCCCCAAATAGCGAGATAGAGATAAAAGAAGTTAATTGTAGACGGGCAGCACGGTAGCATTGTGGATAGCAGAATTGCTTCACAGCTCCAGGGTCCCAAGTTCGATTCCGGCTTGGGTCACTGTCTGTGCGGAGCCTGCACATCCTCCCCGTGTGTGCGTGGGTTTCCTCCGGGTGCTCCGGTTTCCTCCCACAGTCCAAAGATGTGCAGGTTAGGTGGATTGGCCATGCTAAATGGCCCTTAGTGTCCAAAATTGCCCTTAGAGTTGGGTGGGGTTGCTGGGTTGTGGAGATAGGGTAGAGGTGTTGACCTTGGGTAGGGTGATCTTTCCAAGAGCCGGTGCAGACTTGATGGGCCGAATGGCCTCCTTCTGCACTGTAAATTCTATGATAAAACTTTCTGCCTGTAGGAATGAGAGGGCAATAGCAGTAGGAGAGCTTAACCAGCCCAGTATCAACTGGGTTTCAAACAATAGAAGGGGCACTGAGGGTGAAAATGTAATGTACCGTGTCCAGAATACGTGACAAGCCCAACGAGAGGAGACACAATTCTGAATTTAGTCTTGGGAAATGAAGATGGGCAGGTGCGTGAAGTGACAGCGGGAGAGCATATCGCGGATACCACAATTCAGTTAGATTTAGTGTTGTGAGATAAATCAGGAGTAAGCGTTTTAAACTGGGGAAAGGCAAATTTTACAAAACTGAGAGGTGGTGTGGACAAGGCTGCTGAAGGTAAACTCGTGCGATGCACTAATTAGTGAGATCCTTAAGGTGCAACGCAGACATCACCCCTCCAAAAATAAGAATGGCCCTGCCAAATCTAGACCCCCATAGTTGTGTAGAAAATACAGGGGAAGGTTCAACAGAAAAAGAAAGCTTATGATAGTCACAAAAAACTTAACACTGTAGATAGCCCGGGGGAGGATAGAAAGTACAGGGATCAGATAGTAAAAAAGGAAATGAGGAAATCAAAGAGGGGACATGAAAAAATATTAGCAAGCAAGATGAAGAAAAAAGCCAAAGATGTGTTATCAGATAAAATAAAGATAACCAGAGAGGAAATGTTAGAGGTGTTGGAATTCTTGAAAGTGGATAAGTCACCAGGGCCAGATGGATTGTTTCCCAGGATGTTGAAGGACGTCAGGGAGGAAATATAGGTGCTCTGAGGATTATTTTCCAATCTTCTCAATACACAGGGGAGGTGCTGGGGGCCTGGAGAAAGGCAAATATGTTTCAGTTATTTAAGAAGGATATAGAGGAAATGTCAAACAATTAGAGGCCGGTTAGTCTTACTTTGGTGGTGGGCAAATTGTTCGAACAATCCTGAGAGGTCAGAAAAACTGTCACTTAGAAAAGGCACTAGTCAGAGATAGTCACCATGGCTTTGTTAATTGCACATTTGATTTAATTCTTTGAGGAAGTGACAAGGAAGATTGATGAGGGTAGTGCAGTGGATGTTGTCTACATGGATTTTAGTAAGGCATTTGACAAGGTCCCAAAAAGTAGACTTGTCAAAAATGTAAAAGTCCATGGGATACAGGGTAATGTGGCAAACTGAATCCGAGGTTGGCTTAGTGACAGGGAACAAAGGGTAATGGTCGACGGCTGCCTTTGCGGATGGAAAGCTGTTTCGAGTGGTGTTCCGCAGGCCACGGTGTTGGGATCCCTGTTGTTTGTTTTACATATTAATGATTTGGACTTCAATTTGTGGGGCAGACGACAGAGAAATTGGCCGGGTAGTGGACAGTGTAGAGAATAGCTATCGGCTCCACAATGATACAGGTGGGTTGGTGCAGTGAGAGGGTGGCTATCAGCTCCACAATGATACAGGTGGGTTGGTGCAGTGAGAGGATAGCTATCGGCTCCACAATGATACAGGTGGGTTGGTGCAGTGAGAGGGTGGCTATCAGCTCCACAATGATACAGGTGGGTTGGTGCAGTGAGAGGATAGTTATCGGCTCCACAATGATACAGGTGGGTTGGTGCAGTGAGAGGATAGTTATCGGCTCCACAATGATACAGGTGGGTTGGTGCAGTGAGAGGATAGCTATCAGCTCCACAATGATACAGGTGGGTTGGTGCAGTGAGAGGATAGCTATCGGCTCCACAATGATACAGGTGGGTTGGTGCAGTGAGAGGGTGACTATCGGCTCCACAATGATACAGGTGGGTTGGTGCAGTGAGAGGATAGCTATCAGCTCCACAATGATACAGGTGGGTTGGTGCAGTGAGAGGATAGCTATCGGCTCCACAATGATACAGGTGGGTTGGTGCAGTGAGAGGATAGCTATCGGCTCCACAATGATACAGGTGGGTTGGTGCAGTGAGAGGATAGCTATCGGCTCCACAATGATACAGGTGGGTTGGTGCAGTGAGAGGGTGGCTATCAGCTCCACAATGATACAGGTGGGTTGGTGCAGTGAGAGGGTGGCTATCGGCTCCACAATGACACAGGTGGGTTGGTGCAGTGAGAGGGTGGCTATCGGCTCCACAATGATACAGGTGGGTTGGTGCAGTGAGAGGATAGCTATCGGCTCCACAATGATACAGGTGGGTTGGTGCAGTGAGAGGATAGCTATCAGCTCCACAATGATACAGGTGGGTTGGTGCAGTGAGAGGGTGGCTATCAGCTCCACAATGATACAGGTGGGTTGGTGCAGTGAGAGGGTGGCTATTGGCTCCACAATGATACAGGTGGGTTGGTGCAGTGAGAGGGTGGCTATCAGCTCCACAATGATACAGGTGGGTTGGTGCAGTGAGAGGATAGCTATCGGCTCCACAATGATACAGGTGGGTTGGTGCAGTGAGAGGGTGGCTATCGGCTCCACAATGATACAGGTGGGTTGGTGCAGTGAGAGGATAGCTATCGGCTCCACAATGATACAGGTGGGTTGGTGCAGTGTAGAGGATAGTTATCGGCTCCACAATGATACAGGTGGGTTGGTGCAGTGAGAGGGTGGCTATCAGCTCCACAATGATACAGGTGGGTTGGTGCAGTGAGAGGGTGGCTATCGGCTCCACAATGATACAGGTGGGTTGGTGCAGTGAGAGGATAGCTATCGGCTCCACAATGATACAGGTGGGTTGGTGCAGTGAGAGGATAGCTATCGGCTCCACAATGATACAGGTGGGTTGGTGCAGTGAGAGGATAGCTATCGGCTCCACAATGATACAGGTGGGTTGGTGCAGTGAGAGGGTGGCTATCAGCTCCACAATGATACAGGTGGGTTGGTGCAGTGAGAGGATAGCTATCGGCTCCACAATGATACAGGTGGGTTGGTGCAGTGAGAGGGTGGCTATCGGCTCCACAATGATACAGGTGGGTTGGTGCAGTGAGAGGATAGCTATCGGCTCCACAATGATACAGGTGGGTTGGTGCAGTGAGAGGGTGGCTATCAGCTCCACAATGATACAGGTGGGTTGGTGCAGTGAGAGGATAGCTATCAGCTCCACAATGATACAGGTGGGTTGGTGCAGTGAGAGGGTGGCTATCAGCTCCACAATGATACAGGTGGGTTGGTGCAGTGAGAGGATAGCTATCAGCTCCACAATGATACAGGTGGGTTGGTGCAGTGAGAGGGTGGCTATCAGCTCCACAATGATACAGGTGGGTTGGTGCAGTGAGAGGATAGCTATCGGCTCCACAATGATACAGGTGGGTTGGTGCAGTGAGAGGATAGCTATCGGCTCCACAATGATACAGGTGGGTTGGTGCAGTGAGAGGGTGGCTATCGGCTCCACAATGATACAGGTGGGTTGGTGCAGTGAGAGGGTGGCTATCAGCTCCACAATGATACAGGTGGGTTGGTGCAGTGAGAGGGTGGCTATCAGCTCCACAATGATACAGGTGGGTTGGTGCAGTGAGAGGGTGGCTATCAGCTCCACAATGATACAGGTGGGTTGGCGCAGTGAGAGGGTGGCTATCAGCTCCACAATGATACAGGTGGGTTGGTGCAGTGAGAGGGTGGCTATCAGCTCCACAATGATACAGGTGGGTTGGTGCAGTGAGAGGGTGGCTATCGGCTCCACAATGATACAGGTGGGTTGGTGCAGTGAGAGGATAGCTATCGGTTCCACAATGATACAGGTGGGTTGGTGCAGTGAGAGGGTGGCTATCGGCTCCACAATGATACAGGTGGGTTGGTGCAGTGAGAGGATAGCTATCGGCTCCACAATGATACAGGTGGGTTGGTGCAGTGAGAGGATAGCTATCGGCTCCACAATGATACAGGTGGGTTGGTGCAGTGAGAGGGTGGCTATCGGCTCCACAATGATACAGGTGGGTTGGTGCAGTGAGAGGATAGCTATCGGCTCCACAATGATCCAGGTGGGTTGGTGCAGTGAGAGGATAGCTATCAGCTCCACAATGATACAGGTGGGTTGGTGCAGTGAGAGGGTGGCTATCAGCTCCACAATGATACAGGTGGGTTGGTGCAGTGAGAGGATAGCTATCAGCTCCACAATGATACAGGTGGGTTGGTGCAGTGAGAGGATAGCTATCGGCTCCACAATGATACAGGTGGGTTGGTGCAGTGAGAGGGTGGCTATCAGCTCCACAATGATACAGGTGGGTTGGTGCAGTGAGAGGATAGCTATCGGCTCCACAATGATACAGGTGGGTTGGTGCAGTGAGAGGATAGCTATCAGCTCCACAATGATACAGGTGGGTTGGTGCAGTGAGAGGATAGCTATCAGCTCCACAATGATACAGGTGGGTTGGTGCAGTGAGAGGGTGGCTATCGGCTCCACAATGATACAGGTGGGTTGGTGCAGTGAGAGGGTGGCTATCGGCTCCACAATGATACAGGTGGGTTGGTGCAGTGAGAGGATAGCTATCGGCTCCACAATGATACAGGTGGGTTGGTGCAGTGAGAGGGTGGCTATCGGCTCCACAATGATACAGGTGGGTTGGTGCAGTGAGAGGATAGCTATCAGCTCCACAATGATACAGGTGGGTTGGTGCAGTGAGAGGATAGCTATCGGCTCCACAATGATACAGGTGGGTTGGTGCAGTGAGAGGATAGCTATCGGCTCCACAATGATACAGGTGGGTTGGTGCAGTGAGAGGATAGCTATCAGCTCCACAATGATCCAGGTGGGTTGGTGCAGTGAGAGGGTGGCTATCGGCTCCACAATGATACAGGTGGGTTGGTGCAGTGAGAGGGTGGCTATCGGCTCCACAATGATACAGGTGGGTTGGTGCAGTGAGAGGGTGGCTATCAGCTCCACAATGATACAGGTGGGTTGGTGCAGTGAGAGGATAGCTATCAGCTCCACAATGATACAGGTGGGTTGGTGCAGTGAGAGGATAGCTATCGGCTCCACAATGATACAGGTGGGTTGGTGCAGTGAGAGGATAGCTATCAGCTCCACAATGATACAGGTGGGTTGGTGCAGTGAGAGGATAGCTATCGGCTCCACAATGATACAGGTGGGTTGGTGCAGTGAGAGGATAGCTATCGGCTCCACAATGATACAGGTGGGTTGGTGCAGTGAGAGGGTGGCTATCGGCTCCACAATGATACAGGTGGGTTGGTGCAGTGAGAGGATAGCTATCGGCTCCACAATGATACAGGTGGGTTGGTGCAGTGAGAGGGTGGCTATCAGCTCCACAATGATACAGGTGGGTTGGTGCAGTGAGAGGGTGGCTATCAGCTCCACAATGATACAGGTGGGTTGGTGCAGTGAGAGGATAGCTATCGGCTCCACAATGATACAGGTGGGTTGGTGCAGTGAGAGGATAGCTATCGGCTCCACAATGATACAGGTGGGTTGGTGCAGTGAGAGGGTGGCTATCGGCTCCACAATGATACAGGTGGGTTGGTGCAGTGAGAGGGTGGCTATCAGCTCCACAATGATACAGGTGGGTTGGTGCAGTGAGAGGGTGGCTATCGGCTCCACAATGATACAGGTGGGTTGGTGCAGTGAGAGGGTGGCTATCGGCTCCACAATGATACAGGTGGGTTGGTGCAGTGAGAGGGTGGCTATCGGCTCCACAATGATACAGGTGGGTTGGTGCAGTGAGAGGATAGCCATCAGCTCCACAATGATACAGGTGGGTTGGTGCAGTGAGAGGATAGCTATCGGCTCCACAATGATACAGGTGGGTTGGTGCAGTGAGAGGGTGGCTATCGGCTCCACAATGATACAGGTGGGTTGGTGCAGTGAGAGGGTGGCTATCGGCTCCACAATGATACAGGTGGGTTGGTGCAGTGAGAGGATAGCTATCGGCTCCACAATGATACAGGTGGGTTGGTGCAGTGAGAGGGTGGCTATCGGCTCCACAATGATACAGGTGGGTTGGTGCAGTGAGAGGGTGGCTATCAGCTCCACAATGATACAGGTGGGTTGGTGCAGTGGGCAGGGACGTAGCAGGTGGAGTTCAACTCTGAGAAGTGTGAGGTCATGCATTTAGGGAGGTCAAACAGTAAAAGGGAATACCCAATAAACGGGAATATACTGAGAGGGGTAGATGATGTGAGCGATCTTGGTGTGCATGTTCACAGGTCCCTAAAGGTAGCAGTATCATAGAATTTCATAGAATTTACAGTGCAGAAGGAGGCCATTCGGCCCATCGAGTCTGCACTGGCTCTTGGAAAGACTAAGGGCAATTTTGGACACTAAGGGCAATGTAACAAGGCCAATCCACCTAGCCCGCACATCTTTGGACTGTGGGAGGAAACCCACGCACACACGGGGAGGATGTGCAGACTCCGCACAGACAGTGACCCAGCGGGGAATCGAACCTGGGACCCTGGAGCTGTGAAGCAATTGTGCTAACCACTGTGCTACCGTGCTGCCCCAGTACAG
The DNA here is from genome assembly GCF_047496885.1 of Scyliorhinus torazame. Classification (NCBI taxonomy): domain Eukaryota; kingdom Metazoa; phylum Chordata; class Chondrichthyes; order Carcharhiniformes; family Scyliorhinidae; genus Scyliorhinus; species Scyliorhinus torazame. The sequence continues at coordinate 166,772,501 of NC_092724.1, forward strand.
GTAGATAAGATTGTAAGAAGGCCAATGGAATGCTCTCCTTCATTGGCAGAGGTATAGAATATAAAAGTCAGGATATATTGGAAAACACTGGTGAGGCCACACCTGGAGTATTGTGCGCAGTTCTGCTCACCACATTACAGGAAGGATGCAATTGCTCTTGAGAGATGCAGAGAAGGTTTACAAGAATGTTGCCAGGGCAGGAATTCTGGGTGTCTGGAATCCGCTGGTGGAGGCAGAGACCCTAAACTCTTTAAAAAGTACCTGGATCTGTGCCCTAAGTTCTGGAAGCTGCAGGGCTGTGGACCCTGAGCAGGAAGGTGGGATTAGAAAGGGGACCCGGGTGTCTTTGGGTCGGCACGAGCAAGACGGACCGAGTGGCCTTTCTGTGCTGTATTATTTCTATAGTTCTAATTAAATTAATAGGAGTTAATAACTATTTTTTTTTAATTAGTGTTTTAGGCGGGAACAGGAAGTCGACCCGCGGACGTCTGGGAAGACCCTCACCAATAAATTCTGGTGGAGAGGAAACCCGAGACACTACACGTGTAGTGTCTCCCACCCGCCCTCCTCCTCTAACCTAATAATAAGACCCATTGGTCTGAGGTAAGTACCATATTTTATTATGTTATTATTATTTTTTATAAAAAATTTAATTTAGTTGTTAGCCAGATCTTGGTAGAAAGTTAGAGGGATGGCAGGGAAGGGAGTGCAATGTTCCTCCTGCAGGATGTTTGAGGTGAGGGATGCAGTTAGTGTCCCTGCTGATTTTACCTGCAGGAAGTGCTGCCATCTCCAGCTCCTCCAAGACCGAGTTAGGGAACTGGAGCTGGAGTTGGAAGAACTTCGGATCATTCGGGAGGCAGAAGGGGTCATAGATAGCAGCTTCAGGGAATTAGTTACACCAAAGATTGGAGATAGGTGGGTAACTGTAAGAGGGACTGGGAAAAAGCAGTCAGTGCAGGGATCCCCTGCGGTCGTTCCCCTGAGAAACAAGTATACCGCTTTGGATACTTGTGGGGGGACGACTTACCAGGGGTAAGCCATGGGGTACGGGCCTCTGGCACGGAGTCTGTCCCTGTTGCTCAGAAGGGAAGGGGGGAGAGGAGCAGAGCATTAGTAATTGGGGACTCTATAGTCAGGGGCACAGATAGGAGATTTTGTGGGAGCGTGAGAGACTCACGTTTGGTATGTTGCCTCACAGGTGCAAGGGTACGTGATGTCTCGGATCGTGTTTTCCGGGTCCTTAGGGGGAGGGGGAGCAGCCCCAAGTCGTGGTCCACATTGGCACTAACGACATAGGTAGGAAAGGGGACAAGGATGTCAGGCAGGCTTTCAGGGAGCTAGGATGGAAGCTCAGAACTAGAACAAACAGAGTTGTTATCTCTGGGTTGTTGCCCGTGCCACGTGATAGTGAGATGAGGAATAGGGAGAGAGAGCATTTAAAAACGTGGCTACAGGGATGGTGCAGGCGGGAGGGATTCAGATTTCTGGATAACTGGGGCCCTTTCTGGGGAAGGTGGGACCTCTACAGACAGGATGGTCTACATCTGAACCTGAGGGGCACAAATATCCTGGGGGGGAGATTTGTTAGTGCTCTTTGGGGGGGTTTAAACTAATGCAGCAGGGGCACGGGAACCTGGATTGTAGTTTTAGGGTAAGGGAGAATGAGAGTATAGAGGTCAGGAGCACAGATTTGACGTCGCCGGACGGGGCCAGTGTTCAGGTAGGTGGTTTGAAGTGTGTCTACTTCAATGCCAGGAGTATACGAAACAAGGTAGGGGAACTGGCAGCATGGGTTGGTACCTGGGACTTCGATGTTGTGGCCATTTCGGAGACATGGATAGAGCAGGGACAGGAATGGATGTTGCAGGTTCCGGGGTTTAGGTGTTTTAGTAAGCTCAGAGAAGGAGGCAAAAGAGGGGGAGGTGTGGCGCTGCTAGTCAAGAGCAGTATTACGGTGGCGGAGAGGATGCTAGATGGGGACTCTTCTTCCGGGGTAGTATGGGCTGAAGTTAGAAACAGGAAAGGAGAGGTCACCCTGTTGGGAGTTTTTTATAGGCCTCCTAATAGTTCTAGGGATGTAGAGGAAAGGATGGCGAAGATGATTCTGGATAAGAGCAAAAGTAACAGGGTAGTTATTGTGGGAGACTTTAACTTTCCAAATATTGAGTGGAAAAGATATAGTTCGAGTACAATAGATGGGTCGTTTTTTGTACAGTGTGTGCAGGAGGGTTTCCTGAAACAATATGTTGACAGGCCATCAAGAGGCGAGGCCACGTTGGATTTGGTTTTGGGTAATGAACCAGGCCAGGTGTTGGATTTGGAGGTAGGAGAGCACTTTGGGGACAGTGACCACAATTCGGTGACGTTTACGTTAATGATGGAAAGGGATAAGTATACACCGCAGGGCAAGAGTTATAGCTGGGGGAAGGGCAATTATGATGCCATTAGACGTGACTTGGGGGGGATAAGGTGGAGAAGTAGGCTGCAAGTGTTGGGCACACTGGATAAGTGGGGCTTGTTCAAGGATCAGCTACTGCGTGTTCTTGATAAGTATGTACCGGTCAGGCAGGGAGGAAGGCGTCGAGCGAGGGAACCGTGGTTTACCAAGGAAGTGGAATCTCTTGTTAAGAGGAAGAAGGAGGCCTATGTGAAGTTGAGGTGTGAAGTTTCAGTTGGGGCGATGGATAGTTACAAGGTAGCGAGGAAGGATCTAAAGAGAGAGCTAAGACGAGCAAGGAGGGGACATGAGAAGTATTTGGCAGGAAGGATCAAGGAAAACCCAAAAGCTTTCTATAGGTATGTCAGGAATAAGCGAATGACTAGGGAAAGAGTAGGACCAGTCAAGGACAGGGATGGGAAATTGTGTGTGGAGTCTGAAGAGATAGGCGAGATACTAAATGAATATTTTTCTTCAGTATTCACTCAGGAAAAAGATAATGTTGTGGAGGAGAATGCTGAGCCCCAGGCTAATAGAATAGATGGCATTGAGGTACGTGGGGAAGAGGTGTTGGCAATTCTGGACAGGCTGAAAATAGATAAGTCCCCGGGACCTGATGGGATTTATCCTAGGATTCTCTGGGAGGCCAGGGAAGAGATTGCTGGACCTTTGGCTTTGATTTTTATGTCATCATTGGCTACAGGAATAGTGCCAGAGGACTGGAGGACAGCAAATGTGGTCCCTTTGTTCAAAAAGGGGAGCAGAGACAACCCCGGCAACTATAGACCGGTGAGCCTCACGTCTGTAGTGGGTAAAGTCTTGGAGGGGATTATAAGAGACAAGATTTATAATCATCTAGATAGGAATAATATGATCAGGGATAGTCAGCATGGCTTTGTGAAGGGTAGGTCATGCCTCACAAACCTTATTGAGTTCTTTGAGAAGGTGACTGAACAGGTAGATGAGGGTAGAGCAGTTGATGTGGTGTATATGGATTTCAGCAAAGCGTTTGATAAGGTTCCCCACGGTAGGCTATTGCAGAAAATACGGAGGCTGGGGATTGAGGGTGATTTAGAGATGTGGATCAGAAATTGGCTAGCTGAAAGAAGACAGAGGGTGGTGGTTGATGGGAAATGTTCAGAATGGAGTACAGTCACAAGTGGAGTACCACAAGGATCTGTTGTGGGGCCGTTGCTGTTTGTCATTTTTATCAATGACCTAGAGGAAGGCGCAGAAGGGTGGGTGAGTAAATTTGCAGACGATACTAAAGTCGGTGGTGTTGTCGATAGTGTGGAAGGATGTAGCAGGTTACAGAGGGATATAGATAAGCTGCAGAGCTGGGCTGAGAGGTGGCAAATGGAGTTTAATGTAGAGAAGTGTGAGGTGATTCACTTTGGAAGGAATAACAGGAATGCGGAATATTTGGCTAATGGTAAAGTTCTTGAAAGTGTGGATGAGCAGAGGGATCTAGGTGTCCATGTACATAGATCCCTGAAAGTTGCCACCCAGGTTGATAGGGTTGTGAAGAAGGCCTATGGAGTGTTGGCCTTTATTGGTAGAGGGATTGAGTTCCGGAGTCGGGAGGTCATGTTGCAGCTGTACAGAACTCTGGTACGGCCGCATTTGGAGTATTGCGTACAGTTCTGGTCACCGCATTATAGGAAGGACGTGGAGGCTTTGGAGCGGGTGCAGAGGAGATTTACCAGGATGTTGCCTGGTATGGAGGGAAAATCTTATGAGGAAAGGCTGATGGACTTGAGGTTGTTTTCGTTGGAGAGAAGAAGGTTAAGAGGAGACTTAATAGAGGCATACAAAATGATCAGGGGGTTGGATAGGGTGGACAGTGAGAGCCTTCTCCCGCGGATGGAAATGGCTGGCACGAGGGGACATAGCTTTAAACTGAGGGGTAATAGATATAGGACAGAGGTCAGAGGTAGGTTCTTTACGCAAAGAGTGGTGAGGCCGTGGAATGCCCTACCTGCTACAGTAGTGAACTCGCCAACATTGAGGGCATTTAAAAGTTTATTGGATAAACATATGGATGATAATGGCATAGTGTAGGTTAGATGGCTTTTGTTTCGGTGCAACATCGTGGGCCGAAGGGCCTGTACTGCGCTGTATTGTTCTATGTTCTATGTTCTATATTCAAAATTGGATTAGTATTGGGTTAAAAATCACTTTGATTTGACATTGGAAAGAACTTTGTCAGCATAAATATAATCTCGTTAGTTTTCTCCCCCAATGTTATCTTTCCAGATTACAGAAACAGAATTAATTTGAAGAGCCGTAATCTGTACTCTGGAGAGGGCGATGAAACAAAAACTTTTTAATGCAATTACAGTTGAGTGTTTTACAAAAAGTATGAACATTTGTATTAAAGACCTGGCTTTAATTTTGATTCCGACTTTGCTGGTGTCCCAGAAAATCACCGGCTATCCCATACGGCAGGGTCCGTGTTTTGGCAGACTGTATTCCGGCAGCTGGCACACTGGGCAAGCAGGGTTGTGACTGTCAGAGAGAAATGTTGGGAGTGCGTGAATTGACCAAAAGACTGAATGGGATAGGTTACAAGCCCCTTAGGGTGTGTTAATGAAATTATTATGTTTCTGAGCTAAAGAATGGAGGTTTCTAATCTGAGGAATGGGGCTGGGTGTGATACTTTTCTTCTCTCTGTGAGGTGGGACATATACAGATGGCAATATCTGTGGAGCCTGCGTTAGGCTCCTGTCTGCTTTCAGAACAGACATTTATTTCCCTGAATCTGAAAAAATTCTGAAATACGAAACACACACTGAAAATGTCCCTTTGCAATGTTTCTGTGAAACCTGATCCGATCACGATCTAAATGTCACCCTGACCAGGGAACAGTGACCAAACCTCTGACCATTATGATGCGTTAGGCAAGTAGGTTCGATGTGGACTGCACTCAATGCAGGGAAGCTAGAACCAGACGTCTAACACTGGAGAAGATCCAACACTGTTTTATTCAACGATAGAACTGATATACATATTCAGCTGTGGGTCGACACTATACTGAACTGACTGGAGACCTTGTAGTAGCCTGACCAGACTTACTCGCTACCGCATGGTGTTTGAACTTGCTAGCTCGTGGACTCTGACTGTCTCAGTGGCTGGGTCCCGAGAGAGCGGGAAAGCTAGTGCCCTCTGGCTTTATAGTGGTTGTGTCCTGTCTGGTGATTGGCTGCACTGTGTTGTGTGCTTACTGGTCATCCTGTGTGCCAATCACTGCCTGTCTGCATCTCATTATATACATGAGTGGATATTATGACACATTACTAACAAGTAATTAGTATTAACAGCAAGTTAATAACCTTAGGCTGCAGATTTCACACTGACCACTCGCACAAATAAAACCAGGTGCTGGAGAAACACACTCGGGCTTCCCAAACCACCACCAGTGTCCTGAAATTAAAATTCCAGTTATGGATATGGGAAATTGAACCCTGTCACTGACACTTAAATATCATCCAATAGCACGGTGAAGAGGCTGCTCACCTTCCATTGGTGGAGGAAGGCAGAGCATCACAAGATGGACATGTCTGGCGGCCAATGGTAAGTCTGGGAGGTGGGAAATATTGAGGGTTACATGTGGGTTACAGTCAATAGAGAGTGTGGGGGGCGGGGGGCTGGTCACAGGAGGACCAATGTAATGAAATCTCCAGGATTATTGTCCAGCTAGAGTCAGCAAACCTTACACAACTTGTCTGTCATCCTGTGTAAAGTGAAAAGGCAGGATGACAGTATCGGGTTACACAGATAGCACAATAGCAGGGATAGAGTAGACCCTTCACCTGACCAGTCCACATAAAATGCCTTCATTTAAAGATGCTGATTCATCTGCTGACTCTCTCCAGAATTTGCTGTCTATTTTCCTTTTTATTTGTGTCCTGGCAGGTTGCGTGTTTGAGTAATTTTCAGCACCGCAAAGGTCAGAGACTAAGAGGGTGTAGAGCTTGCTTGACTGCCAGGGTTGTATGCCTGTAGGTTGCTTGGCTACGGAGTTATACAAGGGCAGGTGCTGCAGACTAACAGATAAGGAAGAAGGCAGCAGTAATCAGTCACTTGCTCATATTGATCTGGACCTCAGCTTTGTTTATCCACCTTTCCCCATCTCAGTTCCGAAATTTCACTTGTCCCCCCAGCAGCCTCCACAGCCATTGGGATGTGTGAGCTGGGCATCCTCCTTTGTGTCAGGAAGAGCTGACTGATACTGTCCCTGATAGGCCTCCCTTGACTTTAATCAATCTGCCTTCTTGTTCTGAACATCGCTCCCAGCCAGAGGAAACCGTTTCTCTCTATCTACTGAATAAAATGAATCCCTGTATCAATTTAAACTCTTTCGATCACCCCTCAACCTTCGAAACTCAAAGCAGTGCAGGCCATGTTTATGCAATGTGTCCTCACAATTTAATTTGGGCGGCATGGTAACACAGTGGTTAGCACTGTTGCTTCACAGCGCCAGAGTCCCAGGTTCGATTCCCCGCTGGGTCACTGTCTGTGCGGAGTCTGCACGTTCTCCCCGTGTCTGCGTGGGTTTCCTCCGGGTGCTCCGGTTTCCTCCCACAGTCCAAAGATGTGCAGGTTAGGTGGATTGGCCTTGATAAATTGCCCTTAGTGTCCAAAATTGCCCTTAGTGTAGGGTGGGGTTGCTGGGTTGTGGGGATAGGGTGGAGGTGTTGACCTTGGGTAGGTGCTCTTTCCAAGAGCCGGTGCAGACTCGATGGGCCGAATGGCCTCCTTCTGCACTGTAAATTCTATGATAAAACTTTCTGCCTGTAGGAATGTCACAGTGTCACTGCCTCACAGTGCGACTGCCTCACAGTGCGACTGCCTCACAGTGTCACTGCCTCACAGTGCGACTGCTTCACAGTGCGACTGCCTCACAGTGTCACTGCCTCACAGTGTCACTGCCTCACAGTGCGACTGCTTCACAGTGTCACTGCCTCACAGTGTCACTGCCTCACAGTGCGACTGCCTCACAGTGCGACTGCCTCACAGTGTCACTACCTCACAGTGCGACTGCCTCACAGTGTCACTGCCTCACAGTGTCACTGCCTCACAGTGCGACTGCTTCACAGTGTCACTGCCTCACAGTGTCACTGCCTCACACTGCGACTGCCTCACAGTGCGACTGCCTCACAGTGTCACTGCCTCACAGTGTCACTGCCTCACAGTGTCACTGCCTCACACTGCGACTGCCTCACAGTGTCACTGCCTCACAGTGCCACTGCCTCACAGTGCGACTGCTTCACAGTGCGACTGCCTCACAGTGTCACTGCCTCACAGTGTCACTGCCTCACAGTGCGACTGCCTCACAGTGTCACTGCCTCACACTGCGACTGCCTCACAGTGTCACTGCCTCACAGTGCCACTGCCTCACAGTGCGACTGCTTCACAGTGCGACTGCCTCACAGTGTCACTGCCTCACAGTGTCACTGCCTCACAGTGTCACTGCCTCACAGTGTCACTGCCTCACAGTGCGACTGCTTCACAGTGCGACTGCCTCACAGTGTCACTGCCTCACAGTGTCACTGCCTCACAGTGTCACTGCCTCACACTGCGACTGCCTCACAGTGTCACTGCCTCACAGTGCCACTGCCTCACAGTGCGACTGCTTCACAGTGCGACTGCCTCACAGTGTCACTGCCTCACAGTGTCACTGCCTCACAGTGCGACTGCCTCACAGTGTCACTGCCTCACACTGCGACTGCCTCACAGTGTCACTGCCTCACAGTGCCACTGCCTCACAGTGCGACTGCTTCACAGTGCGACTGCCTCACAGTGTCACTGCCTCACAGTGTCACTGCCTCACAGTGTCACTGCCTCACAGTGTCACTGCCTCACACTGCGACTGCCTCACAGTGTCACTGCCTCACAGTGTCACTGCCTCACAGTGTCACTGCCTCACAGTGTCACTGCCTCACAGTGTCACTGCCTCACAGTGCGACTGCCTCACAGTGTCACTGCCTCACAGTGTCACTGCCTCACAGTGTCACTGCCTCACACTGCGACTGACTCACAGTGTCACTGCCTCACAGTGTCACTGCCTCACAGTGTCACTGCCTCACAGTGTCACTGCCTCACAGTGCGACTGCCTCACAGTGTCACTGACTCACAGTGCGACTGCCTCACAGTGCGACTGCTTCACAGTGCGACTGCCTCACAGTGTCACTGCCTCACAGTGTCACTGCCTCACAGTGTCACTGCCTCACACTGCGACTGCCTCACAGTGCCACTGCCTCACAGTGCCACTGCTTCACAGTGCGACTGCCTCACAGTGTCACTGCCTCACAGTGTCACTGCCTCACAGTGCGACTGCCTCACAGTGTCACTGCCTCACACTGCGACTGCCTCACAGTGTCACTGCCTCACAGTGCCACTGCCTCACAGTGCGACTGCTTCACAGTGCGACTGCCTCACAGTGTCACTGCCTCACAGTGTCACTGCCTCACAGTGTCACTGCCTCACAGTGTCACTGCCTCACACTGCGACTGCCTCACAGTGTCACTGCCTCACAGTGTCACTGCCTCACAGTGTCACTGCCTCACAGTGTCACTGCCTCACAGTGCGACTGCCTCACAGTGTCACTGCCTCACAGTGTCACTGCCTCACAGTGTCACTGCCTCACACTGCGACTGACTCACAGTGTCACTGCCTCACAGTGTCACTGCCTCACAGTGTCACTGCCTCACAGTGTCACTGCCTCACAGTGCGACTGCCTCACAGTGCGACTGCCTCACAGTGCCACTGCCTCACAGTGCGACTGCTTCACAGTGCGACTGCCTCACAGTGTCACTGCCTCACAGTGCGACTGCCTCACAGTGCGACTGCCTCACAGTGTCACTGCCTCACAGTGCGACTGCTTCACAGTGTCACTACCTCACAGTGTCACTGCCTCACAGTGTCACTGCCTCACAGTGTCCCTACCTCACAGTGTCACTGCCTCACAGTGCGACTGCCTCACAGTGCGACTGCCTCACAGTGTCACTGCCTCACAGTGTCACTGCCTCACAGTGTCACTGCCTCACAGTGCGACTGCCTCACAGTGCGACTGCCTCACAGTGTCACTGCCTCACAGTGTCACTGCCTCACAGTGCGACTGCCTCACAGTGTCACTGACTCACAGTGCGACTGCCTCACAGTGTCACTGACTCACAGTGCGACTGTCTCACAGAGTCACTGCCTCACAGTGTCACTGCCTCACAGTGTCACTGCCTCACAGTGCGACTGCCTCACAGTGCGACTGCCTCACAATGTCACTGACTCACAGTGCGACTGCCTCACAGTGTCACTGCCTCACAGTGTCCCTGCCTCACAGTGTCACTGCCTCACAGTGTCACTGCCTCACAGTGCGACTGCCTCACAGTGCGACTGCCTCACAATGTCACTGACTCACAGTGCGACTGCCTCACAGTGTCACTGCCTCACAGTGTCCCTGCCTCACAGTGTCACTGCCTCACAGTGTCACTGCCTCACAGTGCGACTGCCTCACAGTATCACTGCCTCACAGTGTCACTGCCTCACAGTGCCACTGCCTCACAGTGTCACTGCCTCACAGTGCCACTGCCTCACAGTGTCACTGCCTCACAGTGCGACTGCCTCACAGTGTCACTGCCTCACAGTGTCCCTGCCTCACAGTGTCACTGCCTCACAGTGTCACTGCCTCACAGTGTCCCTGCCTCACAGTGTCACTGCCTCACAGTGCCACTGCCTCACAGTGTCACTGCCTCACAGTGTCACTGCCTCACAGTGCGACTGCCTCGCAGTGTCACTGCCTCGCAGTGTCCCTGCCTCACAGTGTCACTGCCTCACAGTGTCACTGCCTCACAGTGCGACTGCCTCACAGTGCGACTGCCTCACAGTGTCACTGCCTCACAGTGTCACTGCCTCACAGTGTCACTGCCTCACAGTGTCCCTACCTCACAGTGTCACTGCCTCACAGTGCGACTGCCTCACAGTGCGACTGCCTCACAGTGCGACTGCCTCACAGTGTCACTGCCTCACAGTGTCACTGCCTCACAGTGTCTCTGCCTCACAGTGTCCCTACCTCACAGTGTCACTGCCTCACAGTGCGACTGCCTCACAGTGCGACTGCCTCACAGTGCGACTGCCTCACAGTGCGACTGCCTCACAGTGTCACTGCCTCACAGTGCGACTGCCTCACAGTGTCACTGCCTCACAGTGTCACTGCCTCACAGTGCGACTGCCTCACAGTGTCACTGCCTCACAGTGCGACTGCCTCACAGTGTCACTGACTCACAGTGCGACTGCCTCACAGTGCGACTGCCTCACAGTGTCACTGACTCACAGTGCGACTGACTCACAGTGTCACTGCCTCACAGTGCGACTGCCTCACAGTGCGACTGACTCACAGTGTCACTGCCTCACAGTGCGACTGCCTCACAGTGTCGCTGCCTCACAGTGCGACTGTCTCACAGTGCGACTGTCTCACAGTGCGACTGCCTCACAGTGTCACTGCCTCACAGTGCGACTGCCTCACAGTGTCACTGCCTCACAGTGCGACTGCCTCACAGTGTCACTGCCTCACAGTGTCACTGCCTCACAGTGTCACTGCCTCACAGTGTCACTGCCTCACAGTGCCACTGCCTCACAGTGTCACTGCCTCACAGTGTCACTGCCTCACAGTGTCACTGCCTCACAGTGTCCCTGCCTCACAGTGTCACTGCCTCACAGTGCGACTGCCTCACAGTGTCACTGCCTCACAGTGCGACTGCCTCACAGTGTCACTGCCTCACAATGCGACTGCCTCACAGTGCGACTGCCTCACAGTGTCACTGCCTCACAGTGTCACTGCCTCACAGTGTCACTGCCTCACAGTGCCACTGCCTCACAGTGCGACTGCCTCACAGTGTCACTGCCTCACAGTGTCACTGCCCCACAGTGCGACTGCCTCACAGTGTCACTGACTCACAGTGCGACTGCCTCACAGTGTCACTGCCTCACAGTGTCACTGCCTGACAGTGTCACTGCCTCACAGTGCGACTGCCTCACAGTGCGACTGCCTCACAGTGCGACTGCCTCACAGTGTCACTGCCTCACAGTGCGACTGCCTCACAGTGTCACTGCCTCACAGTGTCCCTGCCTCACAGTGTCACTGCCTCATAGTGCGACTGCCTCACAGTGCCACTGCCTCACAGTGCGACTGCCTCACAGTGCGACTGCCTCACAGTGTCACTGCCTCACAGTGCGACTGCCTCACAGTGTCACTGCCTCACAGTGTCACTGCCTCACAGTGCGACTGCCTCACAGTGTCACTGACTCACAGTGCGACTGCCTCACAGTGTCACTGCCTCACAGTGTCACTGCCTGACAGTGTCACTGCCTCACAGTGCGACTGCCTCACAGTGTCACTGCCTCACAGTGTCACTGACTCACAGTGTCCCTGCCTCACAGTGTCCCTGCCTCACAGTGTCACTGCCTCACAGTGCAACTGCCTCACAGAGTCACTGCCTCACAGTGCGACTGCCTCACAGTGTCACTGCCTCACAGTGCGACTGCCTCACAGTGTCACTGCCTCACAGTGTCACTGCCTCACAGTGCGACTGCCTCACAGTGTCACTGCCTCACAGTGCGACTGCCTCACAGTGCGACTGCCTCACAGTGTCACTGCCTCACAGTGTCACTGCCTCACAGTGCCATCGGCAACTCTCTATTCCTCCATCCAAGTCACTGTTATATGTGATGGAAAACGAAGGCTCCAGTATCGATCCCTGCGAAACATGACTTGTCTTATCTGTCAATTAGAGAGCATTTTCATTATCTCTACTTTCTGCCTCCTCCCTCTGACTAATTACTGACCCGTGTCACAATGTTACCTCCAATTTCACAGGCTTCAGTTTAGTTAATAATCCCTTGTGCAAAATCTCATTAAATGCCTGGGGACGTCTATGGAGACAATGACCTCAGACATTGCCCTATCCACCATGCTACAAACCTCTTCCAAACATTAACCTACACTTTACTAATTCATGCTGACTCTCTTTTGATAGTTGATATTTATGCAAGATCTCAGTAATTCTGTCTCTCATGACTGATTCAGGTAACCTCCCCATAATTGATGTTAACTTGAATACTCTGTACTTACCTGGTAGCCCGTTCCTCTCAAATAAAGAAGTAACATTTGCAATTTCCCGTACCAGCCTCCCCGAACAGGCGCCGGAATGTGGCGACTAGGGGCTTTTCACAGTAACTTCATTTGAAGCCTACTCGTGACGATAAGCAATTTTCATTTCATTTTTCTTTCAATTTTCCAATCCAAAGGCATAATTCCCAAATCTACAAAGTTATGGAACATTATGAACATCAGCTATTTTCTCACCACTTTCTTTAAACATCCTGAAGTCCAAGAAAGTTCTCTTTCTTATGTCCCATTATTTTCTCCATTTTTAATTGTATTAAGTCCATTAAGTTCTTCCCCTTGACATATTTGTAGGTTTCATTGCACTGCTAGTATTTTCTCCTCTTGCTTTACGTTAAAAAGATGTAAAGTACTCATTTAACAAGTCTTCCATTACCTTATTAATCAGTCACCTTGCCTGCATTTTCCTTTAAAAATTAGATATATACTTGGAATAAACATATAATTAGTAGGCAGTCTAAAATAGGTAAAGAAATAGGTTAGTGTGAATGGGGCAATATTTGCTTTTACCAGACTCTCAATATATTCATCAAAGGTTTTATTGTTAGCTTTGATAGGCAGAGTTTTTTTTATATACAATTATTTTTCAATTTACTTTTTGCACCTTTCTGTTTTTATTTGTTTTTTATAATCTCACAATCTGTGAATTTCCTCTTTTCCAGGTGCTTATGTAAACCTTCTGTTTAAACTCAATACCGTCTCCGAGGACAGGATCTTACAGGCCTGCCAGAGGTAAACCCTGCCGTGGGTTCCCCTGCGACTGGATGGGTGAGCCAGGAAAACGCTGTAGACTTTGGTGGGATTTTCCGCGCGCGTCGGCTGCCATTGCCGAGCTGCCCCTGCTGCTGGAAAACACGCGACCGGGGGGGGGGGGGGACTGGAAAATCCCGCCACTTAGTTTATTGATTAACTACACCAAAGGTGCCTCTGGTGTTTAGGGCTATTTGTCTCTATTGGCTGAAATCTGAACAATCTTCCTCTGCTGATTTCTATTCTCTCCCCTCACTGCCTGTCCCAGAAGGTGCAATTTTCCACTCCTGTCAAAGACAATGGATTTCTGAATGGCTCACCACATTTCCCAGCCCCACTCCCTCCATCATAGGGCCATAAAACTCAGTCCATAGAGAGGGTTATGTACTGGTTTTGAATCATATCACATACTTCTCTGAATACGTACCACTGTTTATCAGGTTAACAGTTCATGCCAGTTCACTATTTCATTTCTCATCCCATTGAAGTTTGCAATGCTTAAATTTAACAACTAAATGTGACTCTCCCTTCAGCCTCAAACAACATTGCAGCGTCTGTTAGGGGTGCACACTGGAAGAGTTGGCATGGCTGCTGGGAATGCACGTTAGCATGTTGAATGGTTGCAGGGAATTTTTAACTGTAATTAGTTCTTGGAAAGCGAGCATCGATGGCAAGACCAGCGTTTTATTTCCAATCCCTAATTACCCTTAAACTGAGAGGCTTGCTTGGCCATTTCAGAGGGCCACATTCTGCTTCGGGTGTATTGGCATCACATCCACAGTCTTTTAAAATATTAATGAAACAGCGAGCGATAATGACCAATGTTTTTAGTTATTTGAGGGATAGATGTTGGCGAGGACACTGGGGAGAACACACTGCTCTTCTTCCATATGGGATCATCGACGCCCATCCAATCAGGCAGATTGGACCTCTGTTTAACATCTGGTCTGAAAGCACCTCCAGCAGCGCCAGTGTCAACAGTGAAACCCCCGCAGACGCGGGGAGAAGGTGCAGACTCCGCACAGACAGTGACCCAAGCGGGAATCGAACCTGGGACCCTGGCGCGGTGACGTCACAGTGCTAACCACTGCCCCGCCCCGCGATGACCGGCTGGACACCGGAGCCACGCAACCACCCTGGAAACCAGCAGCCAATGGGAAGCGGGGATCCGCCAATGGCAGCGAGGCGGCTCCTGGGCTGCGCACTCAGTCTCCCTCCGCGCTCTCTGCCCACAGACGGCGCTTCTTTCCACACTTTGTACCTGACATTTATCATTGCAACGATTTGAAGCGAGTCACAATTGATCAGTAAAGAGATTTCACTTGGTGGCTTTTGCTGTTCTGTTTGATTTTTGAACAAAAACGGATTAAAAGGAGGGGAACTAATTCTCGAGGCCTACATTGACGAAGCTGCGGCTGGGGCGGTGACGGACAGGCCACTGGAGCCAATCAGAATGCAGCCCCCAGCTGCCCGGAACTGACTTAATCAGCGCGGGGCGGGGCCGCAGCGCGGCCAAGAGCCAATCGAAACCGCCCAAAGTGCGGAGGACACGCCCACAGCGCCGACGTGCAACAATGATGAAGTAGTCCCGGGCACGTGGCCGCGGATGCGCCTCCGCCCGCCCGGGTGCTGAGGACGCGGAGGGAGATGGACTATAAATAGCGGCGCTGCGGTCGATGGCAATGAGTTGTCAAAGCTCCCGGGCGGAGGGGCTGCAGCTGCGGGCGGGCAGGGGGAGAGAGGGAGCGGCGCTGCCCACAGCACCAACAGCAGGAACACGCTAAAAATACTTTCACAAATTTAAAGGACAACAAAAAAAAAACATCGCAAGACCTTCTCCCTCCGACACAGACTGACCGCCGCCAGCCAGAGCCCAGTAAGTAGCACAACCTCCAGAACCTTCTGCACGGCGGCGGGGGGGAGGGGAGAGCCCCCCGGGGGGGGGGGGGGGGGCGGGGGAGAGAGAGAGAGCCCCCCGGGGGGGCGGGGGAGAGAGCCCCCCGGGGGGGCGGGGGAGAGAGCTCTCTCCCCAGCCCCCTCCAAAATAGCCCCCCCACCCCCTCCCAAATAGCCCCCCCACCCCCTCCCAAATAGCCCCCCCACCCCCTCCCAAATAGCCCCCCCACCCCCTCCCAAATAGCCCCCCCACCCCCTCCCAAATAGCCCCCCCACCCCCTCCCAAATAGCCCCCCCACCCCCTCCCAAATAGCCCCCCCACCCCCTCCCAAATAGCCCCCCCACCCCCTCCCAAATAGCCCCCCCACCCCCTCCCAAATAGCCCCCCCACCCCCTCCCAAATAGCCCCCCCACCCCCTCCCAAATAGCCCCCCCACCCCCTCCCAAATAGCCCCCCCACCCCCTCCCAAATAGCCCCCCCACCCCCTCCCAAATAGCCCCCCCACCCCCTCCCAAATAGCCCCCCCACCCCCTCCCAAATAGCCCCCCCACCCCCTCCCAAATAGCCCCCCCACCCCCTCCCAAATAGCCCCCCCACCCCCTCCCAAATAGCCCCCCCACCCCCTCCCAAATAGCCCCCCCACCCCCTCCCAAATAGCCCCCCCACCCCCTCCCAAATAGCCCCCCCACCCCCTCCCAAATAGCCCCCCCACCCCCTCCCAAATAGCCCCCCCACCCCCTCCCAAATAGCCCCCCCACCCCCTCCCAAATAGCCCCCCCACCCCCTCCCAAATAGCCCCCCCACCCCCTCCCAAATAGCCCCCCCACCCCCTCCCAAATAGCCCCCCCACCCCCTCCCAAATAGCCCCCCCACCCCCTCCCAAATAGCCCCCCCACCCCCTCCCAAATAGCCCCCCCACCCCCTCCCAAATAGCCCCCCCACCCCCTCCCAAATAGCCCCCCCACCCCCTCCCAAATAGCCCCCCCACCCCCTCCCAAATAGCCCCCCCACCCCCTCCCAAATAGCCCCCCCACCCCCTCCCAAATAGCCCCCCCACCCCCTCCCAAATAGCCCCCCCACCCCCTCCCAAATAGCCCCCCCACCCCCTCCCAAATAGCCCCCCCACCCCCTCCCAAATAGCCCCCCCACCCCCTCCCAAATAGCCCCCCCACCCCCTCCCAAATAGCCCCCCCACCCCCTCCCAAATAGCCCCCCCACCCCCTCCCAAATAGCCCCCCCACCCCCTCCCAAATAGCCCCCCCCACCCCCTCCCAAATAGCCCCCCCACCCCCTCCCAAATAGCCCCCCCACCCCCTCCCAAATAGCCCCCCCACCCCCTCCCAAATAGCCCCCCCACCCCCTCCCAAATAGCCCCCCCCACCCCCTCCCAAATAGCCCCCCCACCCCCTCCCAAATAGCCCCCCCACCCCCTCCCAAATAGCCCCCCCACCCCCTCCCAAATAGCCCCCCCACCCCCTCCCAAATAGCCCCCCCAACCCCCTCCCAAATAGCCCCCCCAACCCCCTCCCAAATAGCCCCCCCAACCCCCTCCCAAATAGCCCCCCCAACCCCCTCCCAAATAGCCCCCCCCAACCCCCTCCCAAATAGCCCCCCCCAACCCCCTCCCAAATAGCCCCCCCCAACCCCCTCCCAAATAGCCCCCCCCAACCCCCTCCCAAATAGCCCCCCCCAACCCCCTCCCAAATAGCCCCCCCCAACCCCCTCCCAAATAGCCCCCCCCAACCCCCTCCCAAATAGCCCCCCCCCCAACCCCCTCCCAAATAGCCCCCCCCCCAACCCCCTCCCAAATAGCCCCCCCCCAACCCCCTCCCAAATAGCCCCCCCCAACCCCCTCCCAAATAGCCCCCCCCCAACCCCCTCCCAAATAGCCCCCCCCCAACCCCCTCCCAAATAGCCCCCCCCAACCCCCTCCCAAATAGCCCCCCCCCAACCCCCTCCCAAATAGCCCCCCCCCAACGCCCTCCCAAATAGCCCCCCCCCAACCCCCTCCCAAATAGCCCCCCCCAACCCCCTCCCAAATAGCCCCCCCCCCCAACCCCCTCCCAAATAGCCCCCCCAAAATACCCCCTCACCCCCCCTGCCTTGGGACAATCGACCAACCCCCCCGCCTGTCACTCTACCTCTGGATCCCCCTGCCCACCACCTTTCTCAACCCCATTGCCCCTGGCAGAACCCTAACCTGAACCCTACCCTGTCTGCTCTACCCCGTCCCCTCTACCCCTCCATTGTTGCAAACTCTCCAAAAGCCTGTGTCTCTAACGCTGAAGGGACAGCCCTCAGTCCCCCAGGATGTTACACAGCCTTTAATAAAATGCAACATATTTGTTCTTGTATTGCCCCCATACACCTAACAATTGCCCTGAAATCTTGCTCTCCCATCCTGGCAATTAAGTCTGTCTGATTGCTGGGTGTAAGTGTTCTCCTACAGCTGGAATGAAAGGGTTAGTCATTTAACTGGCAATCTGCCTGTGGCATTTAAAGGGCTCGCAAAAAGCTGGCTGGTGCCTGGTTTCAATCTGCATGGTATTTAAAGGGTGTCTCTGCCCTCCCTAGTACTTGGTTTGGTATTGAAAGTGCCTATGTTTGGGCCTACCCTGATGTATTGAAGTGAGTATTGTGTATGTGTTTGGCGTGGCTATAGTTAATCAGGTCATTTGCATTCTGCCTGATATTCGCAGTCAGTGACGTTCATTCATTCTGTGCGTTTCGCAATCATGTGTTTGACGTCAATGTGGGACCTGGTGCATAAAAGAAGCTGGTACCTTTCCAAATATAATCTCTCCTCTGAGCAAACATGACCCTTTTTATAAATAATGAAAGGAGACCACGTTTTTCCCCTTTGGATTTGCTGCATGGTTATTTTGAGGATGTTATTTATTCCTGAGCAATGGTGCCGATTCTGCAGATTACTGCCCTCTGATCTGTTTTCCTAATTCCAATTGGAGAGTTGGCTCAGTTGCTCAATCTGTGACGTCGGGATTTGATTTATTTTGAAGGTTGTCAATTTTTTAAAAAGCCATCTGGGTTTCATTTGATTTATAATTTTGAGTCAGCATTGCTCTAAAAAGAATACTTGAGGTGCTCGGACATTGGATCCTTTTCAATCGTTGTAAACCTGTCTTTGTGATTTTTGTATTTAACACTAGGAGCTACGTGACTAGATTTTAAACTACAAAGCAGGAATTATAAAGTTGTTCTGTTGTAACATGAGGATGGAAGTGATATTGAAATATTGGCACTAAAATTCTGCCTTTACTTTTGTTTTCTTTTCCCCCCTTTCAAGGAACAAACAACATTGCTAAATTGATGAAAACAAAAATTCCACTCTAACCAGCACTTTGTAAAAAAAAAAAAACCTTAAGCTCCTATCTGAGGCGATCTAAATACTGCCTTTCAGGAGTTATATATATAAATATATATATATTTCTTTTGGTTTGCACTGCAGTGTTTACAACTCATTCTGGTGATTGAGCAGCTATGCAGCTTGAAATCCAAGTAGCACTCAATTTTATCATCTCTTATTTGTACAATAAACTCCCGAGGCGACGAGTCAACATCTTTGGGGAGGAGTTGGAACGGCTGCTGAAGAAGAAATATGAAGGTCACTGGTATCCAGACAAGCCATACAAAGGGTCTGGGTACAGGTGTATACACATAGGGGAGGCTAGTGACCCTGTCATCGAGCAAGCTGCCAAAGAAAGTGGACTGGACATGAAGGATGTTCGTGACAACCTGCCTCAGGACCTGAGTGTCTGGATCGACCCCTTTGAGGTGTCCTATCAGATTGGAGAGAAGGGGCCCATCAAGGTGCTGTATGTGGATGATAACAATGATACTGGGACAGACCTGGACAAAGAAATCAAAAACAGCTTCAACCCTGAGGCCCAGGTCTTTATGCCCATTTGTGACCCAGTTGGAGGCTCATCTGAATCCAGCTCCCCATCTCCCCCATTTGGGCACTCTGCTGCCGTGAGCCCCACTATCATGCCTCGTTCCGCCCAGCCTTTAACATTCACCACTGCCACTTTTGCTGCTACAAAGTTCGGCTCGACCAAAATGAAGAGCAGCGGCCGTAACAAGGTCGCTCGCACATCCCCCACTAACCTTGGCTTGAACATGAATAACCTGCTGAAGCAGAAAAACATGTCATCATCCATGCACTCTCTTTATGGGCTTGGTGTGGGCAGCCAGGAGCAACAGCAGAAGACTTCAGCCCTCTCTCCCAATGCCAAGGAGTTTGTTTTCCTTGGCATCCAGGGGCAGGGTGGTACCAGTGCAATGTTCCCAGGGGAGAGTCCCCTAAACCTCAGCCCCCTCCAGTATGGGAATGCCTTTGACGTGTTTGCCTATGGAGGCCTCAATGAGAAATCCTTTGTCGACGGTCTGAATTTCAGCCTCAGTAACATGCAGTATTCTAACCAGCAGTTCCAACCTGTCATGGCTAATTAAAAAGGGGGAAGAAAATTCTATACATTATATATAAAAATGAAGCCCTAATTCTAAAAGTTTAAACTTAACTGAATCCAAGGGTGTTTTTCCCCCTTAATCCCCTTGAGAACTTTTTCCTTTTTTTACAAATGTCTTTTGGAATGGGGGAAAATAAGCTTGTAGTTTGGCGCTTGGTTATTTAAGAAGCTTCAAAGTTTTGTTTTTTTGCCAACCAAGCACAAAAATAATTTTATATGGACTGTACCTTTTTAAAAATAAAAAAAAATTAAAAAAGCAAAATAGAAAAATGTTGTGGAGACGAGACCTCCTCAAACAGTATTTACACTTGGACAGGACATGGGCTGATTTAACAATTGGCACTAATAAAAGTGGGATTTCTGGTCTTTTTGTAATTGTATAATTTAATTTAGTATGAAGTTTGTAAAATATCAGAGTATATATTGTTTCTACAACACGGTATTGCATTTATATCTTTTTACTCCAGTGATCTGTGATGCTTGCATTCTATTTTTTTTACAAATCGTTGTAAAAAAAAAAAAATCCATATTCCGAGGCATCAAACTACTCTTAAGATCGTGTGCAGGATATTCCTTAGTGATGGTGTTTAAAGTGTAGAAATTTGAGCTTTTTTTGGAAAAACATGAGAGTTGTATTTTCTGTTAAGCGTTTAAAAAATTTAAAAAAAAATTGCGATATATTATGGACAAATGTAATCGTAAATATTAATTTTGTACCTACCTTGTGCAATACTTGATAAAAACAGTATAACAAAGTATTTTGAGTCTGTGTCTTACCTTTTTAGAGGGACAGAGATTATATTGGTCGAAGTTTGTATTAAAATAATTTAAAAATAACATTCCTCTGCTTCATATCATTGTCAAATGCACCCCTTTGTATAAACTAGTTACTGTAGGTGAAGACCTCTTTTAAATTATTGGTTGCAATATTTAAATTTGTGAATTCTACCATTCCCAAAATGGACTATATCGGTGTCGCATTCTAATTAAAAAAAACAAAACCCAGATCTATAAATTCAATTCCCCAAAATAAACTATGGAGCAGGGGATGTGTTCTACTGGTCTTGTCTTGTGGCCTTTTAAAAACAAAAATAAGCTGATAGATACTGTGATCTAACTGAGATGTCTAAAATGATCGCCGCTTCAAGATGGTAGATAGAGAGAAATTATTTGATCTGTTCGGGCTACTGAGAGCAGGGGATGGGGGGGCATATTCTTAAAGTTAGAGCTAGATTGTTCAGGAGTGAAACTGCTTCCTCCACAGGCTGATTGAAATCTGGTGCTTTCCTAGAAGGCTGTGGTTGTTAGGGGGACGATTAAAATGTTATTGCTAGATTTTTTGTGTTGGGGTATCTGGGGAAATGGAGCCAAGGTGGGTAAATGAAGTTGGGGTACAGATCGGCTATGATCTAATCGAATGGGGAATCCGGCTCAATGGCCTCCTTGATTTGCATCTTTTGACTTGACCAGCCTGGTGAGGCTGTGTTTTAACTTGTGTGTGGAGGTGCTCTGTGCCAGTTCCATTAGGTAAGCTAAAGTTGCCATAGTCTCAGATGACCATGGGCTGTTTTCCCCTTTGAGGTGGTGATTTAGCCTGAGTATCACCATATCTCGGGTGAGGGGAAAAGTTGGAAGGTGGACCATCATGAATAACCAATACCATTACTTATGCATTACTGCACAATGCATAAACAGGGTGGCAGCCGTTTGCTCTGCATTTTGGATGTGAACCAGAAAGGATGTACATTTCGCATACAAGAGACACTGACCTATGAATTTTCGTGAAAGTAAAACTTCCAACTGTGTTGTCGTGGTGATGCTGCACAGTGGCGTATGATGCTTGCTGAAGGAGAAGGGCTTTCGGCTTGAGTTGAAGTAAATTCTGAAATTGGTGTTGGCACATTGGGTGTAATGGGCTGAAGTAGCTGCAGATTCAGCTTGTACATCCCATGCCAATGTGAATCTTGATGAGAGTATGGGAATTGGGTGTTAGACTATGCAACTGAGGGGGGCATTGCAGCTTTCCCTGGCACTTTCATGTTCACTGGATTGTGATCGTGGGGAGGGGCTCACTGGATCAGTGTTACATTCTCAGCGCTTGCTCTAGGTCAGAAATGGGATAGATGTGTATTTTAAACCAGAAATAAAGATCTGCTGATCATCTGGGCGGGGAAAAGATCTTTTAAAACATCTGACTAAACAATTATCCTATGTAAGAACATTTAAACCCTGCTATGTTGCTTTTCATAAAATCGCCTCTAGAGCCACATTGCAATCATAACATTCTAGCAGAGGAAGAGCCCATCAACCTATCTGTACTGACTCAAAGCAATCCACCTTTTTAGGAGTAATGGTGCTCACGTGTGATAAATATGTGTTTGCCTCTAGTGCTGACAGTTTAATTAACAATGTGCGGGAATGGGGGATGTAGATTAAACTTTTGGTTTAGTTCCAAAGGGACTTTTGTGTTTTTTAAACAGCAGCAGTCCCCTCTCCAGTGCAATTGCATGCCCTCCCTGCCCTTGTATTTATGCCTTTCTGCTCGGCTAATAAAAGGGAAAGATTCCATCTGCCTTAACCACCTTTCTGACCTGTCCTATTTTCAGGGATCTGTAGACATTCACTCCAAGGCCCTCACTTCCTCTTCACCTTTCCGTATCCTCCCATTTATTGTGTTCCTTTGTTTTGTTTGACCTCCCCAAATGCTTTCACGCTGAGTTGAAGCTGCCCACCAGACCAGTCCATTGATATCTTCCTGCATTCTACAGCCATCCTCCTCGCCATCAACCACACAGACAATTATTGTCATCTGCAAACTTAATCATGTCTGCTACATTTTAAATCTAAATCATTAATATGTCCACTGCAAAAAGCTTGGGAATCTAGTACTGAGCCCTGTAGAACCTCACTGGAAACAGCCTTCCAGTCTCAAAAGCACCTGTCATACATTGCCCTTTGTGCAGTTTGTATCCAGGTTTCTGCATTCCCTTGGATACCAACAGCTTTTAACCAGTCTGCTGTGTGTGACCATGACTGATGCCTTGCTAAAATCCATGTAGACTGCATCAACTACACTGCCATCATCAATCCTTGTTACCACCTCTCACCCCCACAACCCAGGGTAGGTGGATTGGCCTAGCTAAATTGCCTCTGACTAAATTTTTTAAAATTCCAATTAAAACACACTTCCCTTGATGAATCCCTGCTGACTGTCCTTGATCATTGCCTTTCTAAGTGACAGTTGATCCTGTCTCTCCGAATTGATTCCAATAATTTGCCCACTGAGATTAGACTGACTGTATTTGGGTTATTCCCTCACTCCATTTTTAAACAGATACGCTGGGAAAACATACGCAATGAAGGTTGTATGTTTTCCCACAGGGTATTTGCATTTCTCAAAGATATTTTGATGTGATTGCAGTGTTTTTGGTTTGGTTTTCACTAATAAAATAAATACATTAATTAAAAAAAAAATTTCAATTAAGGGGCAATTATCGTGGCCAATCCTGCACATCTTTTGGGTTGTGGGAGTTGAAACCCACGCTGACACGGGGAGAATGTGGAAACTCCACACGGACAGTGATCCAAGGCTGGGATTCGAACCCGGGTCCTCAGTGCCACAGTCCCAGCGCTAACCACTGTACACACCCCTGTCAGCATCAATGGGGCCAAGGTGGAGATGGTTAGCAGTTTCAAATTCCTAGGGGTTCACATCTCCAAAAATCTGTCCTGGTCCACCCACGTCGACCCTACCACCAAGAAAGCACAACAGCGCCTATACTTGGGAAACTAAGGAAATTTGACATGTCCACATTAACCCTTACCAACTTTTACAGATGCACCATAGAAAGCATCCTATCGGGCTGCATCACAGCCTGGTATGGCAACTGCTCGGTCCAGGACCACAAGCAACTTCAGACAGAGTTGTGAACACTGCCCAGTGCATCTCAAACCTGCCTCCCATCTATACCTCCCGCTGCCTGGGGAAAGCGGGCAGCATAATCAAAGATCCTTCCCACCCGGCTTACTCACACTTCCAACTTCTTCCATCGGGCAGGAGATACAGAATTCTGAGAACACGCACGAACAGACTCAAAAACAGCTTCCCCACTGTTACCAGACTCCTAAATGTCCCTCTTATGGACTGACCTCATTAACACTACACCCTGTATGCTTCATCCGATGCCAGTGCTTATGTAGTTACATTGTGTACCTTCTGTTGCCCTATTATGTATTTTATTTTATTCCCTTTTCTTCCCATGTACTTAATGATCTGTTGAGCTGCTCGCAGAAAAATACTTTTCACTGTAACTCGGTACACGTGGGCCACCGTGCTGCCCTCACTAATAAATACAGGTTTCAAATTGACAGACTCCATTTTGTTCAGTAAAGGGCAGGTTTCAGAAAGTGGAGAATATGAATAAATTGCTTGCCAAATGTTGCTGGTTACTATTCTAATAATGTAATGACGTATGATACAAAGAAAATTACAGCACAGGAACAGGCCCTTCGGCCCTCCCAGCCTGTGCCGATCCAGATCCTTTGGAGAACCATGGTGATACAGAAAAATATTAGTGAGGAAAGGGAAGTCAGGAGATTAAAGTTGGGAGAATCCATGATCTGCACCATCTGTTGGGGGGAATTTGTTCACAAGGATGAACAATATTCTTCAATCTGTACGGTGTATATTCTTGAGAAGTTAACTATTGGTTGAAGGATCTGTTTCCTGGGATATGGAAGTGTTTAAAGAAGAGATTGACAGATTTTGAAATACCAATGACAAGTTTATATGGGAATAGCGTGGGGGGAAAAGACATTGAAGTGAATGATTGTCTATGATGTTGAATGGTGGAGCAAGCTCATGGGGCTGAACGATCTACTATGCTTTTGTACAAATTGGATGGAGCTCCCTTTTCTAATGATATTTGTCATTGCAAAACCACAATAAAAGGGCAAGACGTCACTGAAGCCGAGGATATCAACAAATGGTGATGAGGCAATTGCAAGCTTGGAATCTGGAGTGTGGGAAAACTCCAAGTCTGGCAGCATCTAGGGAGAGTTAAAGAGTTAATGTTTCCAGTCTGTTTGAATCTTCATTGGAGTTAAGGGATGTGTTGCATAGTACGTTGAATGGGCGAGATTGCAACAAAGATGTAGCAATCTTACCAAGACACATGGGCCGGTTTTGGCGGGGGGTGGCGAGAAAGAGGATTACATTGACAAATGTATGGAATATTGAAGAAAAAAGGGTGGAGATGGAAGAGAAATGTTGCATCCATAGGATCTCTGCAGTGCAGGAGGTCGACTCCCTGAAAAGAGCATCCAACATAGCTCTCTTTCTCCCCCCCCCCCTATCCCTGTAAGGCCACGCATTGATGCCGAACCCACCTAACCTGCGCATCGTTGAACTGGGAGGGAGCTGGAAGAAACCCACAGAACATACAAACTCAGCGGTCACCCAAGGTTGGAATTGAACCCGGGCCCCTGGTGCTATGAGGCAGCAGTGTTGACCACTGCCACCCTCTAGTTGCTGAACTCCCCCTGTTGAGTCCGGAGGGCTGTCATGTGCTTAATCGGATGAGATTCTGCTTCTGCAGTTCCAATAGAACAGACTTGGAATGCTAACTCTGTTTCCCTCTCAGGTGCTGCTTGACTTGCCGAATTTTCCCAGCGTTTTCTGCTTTGCTGCAGATTTCAGCATCTGCTGTATTTTGCTTAGTTGAGTACTTTTAAAACATGGTTATGTTGTGCTGTCAGAAATGCAGCAGCCAATTTGAGCACAGCAAGATTTTCTACATGTAGCACTCCTTGGTGTATTTTTCTTTGTCGACAATCTGTCTTATTTGGATACCATGGGCCTAACCCGCTCCTTCAGGAGGGAACGTTTGTTTGGTTCATTCATCGAGAGGACTTGGGTTTTCTTTTTCTCATGGGGTCCCTTTAAGTTGAAGGTTTACTGCACTTTGTTTGCATATTCCTCATTCTTGAACGTTGGTTTGTAATGCTGCGTTCTGTTTGTTTCTGGTGTACTTGTGCCGCCCTGAGTTTTGTCTTGGTGAGTTGATAATTATGCTCCAGGATCTACCTCATGTTGTGCACGTGAGCTTGAAGCCCCAGCTACACTGCTGTGCTTTCTTCGGGTTCTCTTACAGCAACTGTGTGACTCTGAAGTTGGGGCTCAATCTTCTGCTGTTTCTCCTCTGTACCGTCAGTATGTTGGTTTGTTTGGTCTGACCACCTGCAAAGGGGCCTTTGCCTGGAGTGAGGACAATTCTGACTGCCAGCCGCATTCATCTGCACTGGTGGACCTCTCGAGGGCCTCCAATTCCGTGCGGTCGACTACAACACTTGTTTTGATGTCGTCCATTTTGAAGAGGTTGAGGTTCAAGACCGACATCTCTGCTCAGGAGAGAAAAGGGTTGATTGTGGGCGACATACAGAATGTCGATAATTTGCTTGATGCCATACCGGACATCTGTGGAATTATGCTTATGACCAGTAGTTGAACTCCGGGACAATACGTCTGACATCTGTATCCAGTGGTCCTGATACAACAGGACCATTACACTGGCTCCTGTGGTCCAACTTGAAATTCGTGAGGTGACCATTTACAGAAATGTCAGCATTCCAAAATATGAATCTGGGATCCTTCATCTCTCCCGGGAAGCATTGATGGATTTCTTGGTGATGCTCTCGTATCTCATGGATCCTCCAGGCACCTTGAGGTTACAGATTTGCACATCTTTCTCCAAGCGATTGTTTTCTACATCGGTTTATGTTAATTTCTTTTACTTGCGGTTGTTTACTTACTGGGGACTGTGATGTTGTTAAATGGTTTATGCATGTCGGGAGAGGGGTTCGAACAATAGGGAGCCAGACTGTTTGGCACCAGGGGCGGGGGCTGTCGGGGTCAGCATGGGTCAGCTGACTCTCGGAAGTGAGGTGGGGGGTGAACATGTGCTTAACCTGGGGGATTAGGTTTTGGGTGCTGTTGGGGGGGAAGGGGGAGTCTGCTTCGCTGATGGGAGGAACTATTATCTGGGAACAAAAGGGAGGTCGGGGGCGGCTGCTGCTTGTGGGGGACGCGGGCTCTGGGCTGGCCCAAAAAAGGTTATGGCTAGTCGGCAAGGGGGGAGGGGGGGCAGACCCCCGTCCAGGCTGATTACGTGGAATGTGAGGGGTATGAATGGGCCGGTAAAAAGGGCTCGTGTTTTCGTGCATTTAAAGGGGCTGAAGGCAGACGTAGCAATGCTTCAGGACACGCATCTAAAGATTATTGATCAGACGAGATTGAGAAAGGGGTTGGTTGGTCAGGTGTTCCACGCTGGGCTGGACTCAAAGATCTGGGGCGTAGCAATATTGATCAGCAAGCAGGTGGCGTTTGAGGCTGGAAGAATTGTGGCAGATAAGGGGGGTAGATATATTATGGTGAGTGGGAAGCTGGAGGGTGTACGGGTGGTGCTTGTAAACGTATACGCTCCGCACTGGGACAATGTGGGATTTATGAGATGGGTGTTAGACAAGATAGCGGACCGAGAGTCTCATGGCTTGATAAGGGGGGAGACTTCAACATGGTCATTGATCCCGATCTCTGGACCGGTCAAAATCCAGGACTAGAAGGAGGCCTGCCGCGGCGAAGGAGTTGAGGGGTTTCATGGAGCAGATTTGGGGGGGGGGGTAGACCCGTGGAGATTCGAACAGCCGAGGGCAAAGGCGTTTTCGTGTTTTTCCCATGTCCATAAAGTTTACTCCCACATTGATTTTTGTGTTCTGAGCAGGGCGCTAATCCCGAAGGTGGCGGGGACGGAATGTTCGGTGATTGCAGTCTCTGATCATGCCCCGCATTGGGTGGATTTGTGGTTGAGTGAGGAGCGAGGGCAGCGCCTGCTCTGGAGACTGGATGTGGGGTTGTTAGCGGACTAAGTGGTCTGCGGGCGGATGAATAAGTCCATTCAGAATTACCTGGATACAAACGATACAGGTGAGGTATCAGCAGCGACGGTTTGGGAGGCTCTGAAAGCAGTTGTCAGAGGGGAACTAATTTTGATTCGGTCCCGTAGAGAAAAGGTGGAACGAGCAGAGAGGGAGAGATTAGTGAAGGAGATACTTCGAGTGGATAGGAGATATGCGGAGGCCCCGGACGCGGGGCACCTGAGGGAGCGTTGGAAACTACACGCAGAGTTTGAGTTGTTGACCACGGGGAGGGCGGTGGAGCAGTTGAGGAGGGCAAGGGGGGGCGATCTACGAATATGGGGAAAAGGGGAACTGGATGTTGGCGCACCAGTTTAGGAAGTGAGAAGCGGCCAGGGAGATTGGGGGAGTAAGGAATAGGGAGTGTAACATGGTCTTGGACCCAGGGGGGGGGTGAACAACGTCTTCAAAGAAATTTATAGCAAATTATATGAGTCGGAACCCCCGCCTGGTGTAGAAGGGATGAGGCAGTTCCTTGATCAGTTGAGGTTTCTGAGGGTGGAAGAGGACCTGGTCGAGGGTCTGGGGGCCCCAATTGAAGCAGAGGAAATTGTTAAAGGACTGGAGGACATGCAGACCGGCAAGGCTCCGGGGCACCCGGTAGAATTCTATAAGAAGTTCTCAGAGGTGTGCCCACTGCTGATGAGGACCTTTAATGAGGCTAGACAGAGGGGAATCTTCCCCCCAACTATGTCGCAGGCCTCGATCTCGCTCATCCTTAAACGAGAAAAGGACCCGGAGCAATGTGGGTCATATAGGCCGATCTCGCTTTTGAACCTAGGTGCCAAGCTGCTGGCTAAGATTTTGGCCACTAGGATAGAAGACGGTGTCCCGGGGGTGATAGGGGAGGACCAAACCGGATTTGTTAAGGGTAGACTGCTCAATGCTAACGTTCGGAGGCTTTTGAATGTAATTATGATGCCCTCAGAAGGAGAGGAGGCGGAGGTGGTGGTTGCGATGGACGCAGAGAAGGCTTTTGATCGGGTGGAGTGGAAGTATCTTTGGGAGACACTGGGAAGGTTTGGGTTTGGTGAGGGCTTCATCGACTGGGTGCAATTGCTCTACACGGCGCCGGTAGCGAGTGTGTACACGAACCGGCTGAGGACGGGTACTTTAAGCTACACCGAGGGACGAGGCAGGGCTGCCCCCTCTCCCCGTTGCTGTTCGCTCTGGCTATAGAGCCGTTGGCCATGACGCTGAGAGCATCAAGGAAGTGGCAGGGGCTGGTTCGGGGAGGGGGGGGGGGGGGGGGGGTGGAGCACTGGGTTTCGCTGTACGCGGACGATCTGCTCTTGTACATCTCGGACCCGGTGGAGAGGATGGGGGAGGTTATGCAGATCCTGGGGGAATTTGGCAGGTTCTCGGAGTACAAATTGAACGTGGGAAAAAGTGAATTATTTGTGATCTAGGCAAGGGCGCAGGAGAGGAGACTGAAGGAGCTGCCACTCAGGATGGTAGAGAGGAGCTTTCGCTACCTGGGCTCGGAAATGGGAGGCATTGCACAGGCTCAACCTAACCCGGCTGGTGGAGCAAGTCGAGGGGGACTTTAAAAGATGTGACATGCTCTCGTTATCGTTGGCGGGGAGGGTACAGACCGTGAAAATGACGGTCCTCCCCAGATTTCTGTTTGTCTTCCAGTGCCTCCCCATCTTCATCAGCAGGTCTGGCAGCATCTGTAAGGAGAGAAACCGAGTTAATGTTTCGAGTACATCTGGCTCTTGCCAGAAATGAAGAGAGGGAGATGAAATTTGCTGCCGTTATTAACAAAACCCACCTTTCTGTGGTAGCATTTAAACCACGGTGCGGGATTATGTTGCAGTATCTGCTTGGAGCAGTCAAATATAGAGGAGCATGCTCGGTGGGTAAGATGGGGCCAATATGCAGTCTCCAGCAGATGTGAAACAGATTTTTAAATTCCTCATGTCTGGAAAAGCCAAGGTAGAAAGGAATCCTTCTGAAACTACTTGGCCAGATAACCGAGATTTGTTCCCAGCTGTTAACCCAGAGAGTCCCAGCTTCACTCAGGAACTCTCCGTACCACGTTCCTGTTTTCAGCTGGTGTGTAGCAACCCTGGGTGAATTGAACTCTGCATTTTGACCTTGCTACAACCTCAAGAGTTATAATAATCTTTATCTTTATTGTCACAAGTAGGCTTAAATTAATACGACAAAGTTACTGTGAAAACCCACAGTCGCCTCACTCTGGCACCTGTTCGGGTACACAGAGGGAGAATTCAGAATGTCCAATTTACCTAACAGCACGTCTTTCGGGACTTGTGGGAGGAAATCGGAGCACCCGGAGGAAACCCATGCAGACACGGGGAGAACATGCAGACTCCGCACAGTGACCCAAGCCGGGAATCGAACCCGGGACCCAGGTGCTGTGAAGCAACAGTGCTAACCACTGTGCTACCGATACAACTGCACTCATTGGGACTGATGGTTACTTTTCTCAGAACTGTCTGTTCAGTCCTAGATTTCCTCGCCACATTCTTGCCCCCTGTGGTACTTGGCATGCTGTCTATGTTATCAGAAAGTCTCATTTGTAACCATTAGATTCTGCCCCCTCACCACCTTCTCCACCTCCACCCCAATCTTGTTTTCCAAGAATAGCTCATAATGTGCTGGAAAAGGAAGTTGGAGAGTTAATAGGGGGATGGAGCCGGGCAGTCCCCCTCAGTTATTGCTGCACTACCCAATATATATTTTTAAAATTTTTGTTGCGCTTAAATTTTAGTTTCCAAGGTTAGATAGACAGATAGGTTCTTGATTAATAAGGGGATCAGGGGTTATGGGGAGAAGGCAGGAGAATGGGGATTAGAAAATATCAGCCATGATTGAATGGCGGAGCAGACTCGATGGGCCGAGTGGCCTAATTCTGCTCCTATGTCTTATGGTCATTTTGCATGTAGTGGGGCTGAGGTTTCCCAAGACGACTTGCTAAACTCTCCGGGATTTGAACACTGAGCAAATGTTCAAAGGAAAAGGAGTGGAACGGTACAAAAAAATATTTTTCGCCGCCTTGAACAGACGGATGTGATGGTCAACCAGTCCTGTGGAGTGGGTCAGTGGTGATGGGAGACCATGTGACAAGACCTCCAGAAATACATCCGATCAGAGTTGGCAACCGCATCAGTATTATTGCTTAAAATTACGGATGGATTGTAACTGACAGAAAATACCAACCCCACTACACTAAAGATCCACTTTGTCTAGTTTGAAAGTTGAAAGAGCCTCTGCCAGGTTAGAGAGGAAATAACCAAAATGATTAATGTGTGTCATCAAAGTTGGCCCAAAAAGACCAATGTTTGTTATATTTAACCATTCTTGTGAGTTAAATATGAGAGAAAAAATGTCTTTCCTGTGGCTCTCCATATTTAGACAGTGAGTGCAGGTGGCCATCCTGTGCTCACAGGTACATATGCAATTGAAATCTACGCTGCACCCACAGAGGAAGAGCCCTGTGACAGGCTAAAGTTCTTGGATTGGGCCATACTTACTTTTCAGCATGTTAATGGGCCGGGTTTCCCCTCACAGACAGTATGATAATAGTTCAAACACCAGGTACGCTGATTTGTCAACTGCATAACATTGGGCCTGGTTCACATCAAACACCTCTGGGGGAAGGCATATCAGAGTTAGATGCAGAGTTAAAGTTCCCGCTACATTGTCCAATCAAACCTTCTTCTCAGCACAGGTACGGCACGGGGTTAGATACAGAGTAAAGCTCCCTCTACACTGTCCCCATCAAACACTCCCAGGACAGGTACGGCACGGGGTTAGATACAGAGTAAAGCTCCCTCTACACTGTCCCCATCAAACACTCTCAGGACAGGTACAGCACGGGGTTAGATACAGAGTAAAGCTCCCTCTGCACTGTCCCCATCAAACACTCCCAGGATAGGTACAGCACAGGGTTAGATACAGAGTAAAGCTCCCTCTACACTATCCCCATCAAACACTCCCAGGACAGGTACAGCACGGGGTTAGATACAGAGTGAAGCCCCCTCTACACAGTCCCCATCAAACACTCCCAGGTCAGGTGAAGCATGGGGTGAGATACAGAGTAAAGCTCGCTCTACACTGTCCCCATCAAACACTCCCAGGACAGGTACAGCGCGGGGTTAGATACAGAGTAAAGCTCCCTCTACACTGTCCCCATCAAACACTCCCAGAACAGGTACAGCACCAGAGATGCGTCCAGCTGATGTCCTTCATGGCAGAAGGTGTGTTGACCCCACTACCCCTATACACTCTGTGGTTAGGGTCCCATACGTCTGACTCGTTCTTCATGAATCATCCAATCATGTAATGAAGGGGACGTTTGATTTCCAGTGGCTTGAAAGGTGGGGTATTGCACGCTTAAACTTGGGCAACCAATGGGGTGAGTATGGGAGTGGGCTATTTGGCATGAGGAAGTCATGTAATGAAACTCCAGGAATACATCCTCCGCATGTTGGACATTCTACTGTGATGGACAATAAATGTGGCCCATGATTTAAAAACATGAGTAAAGTACAAATCACAGTTGCACCTATGCTTTACATGGATTAGATTCACAGTTAACCTCTCCTTGAAGGAGATTGCAGTTTTCTTTTCCTTCGTGTTTAGAATTGGAAAGATATTGTCACATGTTCACAGTGCTCAGGGACAGAATCCTGTTATTTGTGTGGAGTCGATGAGAAGCCAGGTACCAAATGTGATAGGGCAATGTCCTTCTGATATGTGAGAGAGATTACGCACAGAGGAATGTGCAGTCACACTGTAACACAGGCCAGAACCACATGTTTGCACAAGGACTTCAGCACTCCTAATTTAGAAATTAATCACGCCGCAGATACAGTCTTTACTCCAGTGTTTCCAATGAAGTTATCTGGCCCTGATCTCTTCCCCAGTCCTTCCTTACTTCCTTCTCTGGAAAGTGTAAGGAAGTTCACCCAGAATCGATTCCACAATGCGAAATTCATGGGGCTGAGATATAAAGAGACACAAAAGAGATTTATTGATGAATACAAAAGCAGGAAAGAGGATGAATTTGTACAACACATTTGGCATGTAATTTTAGACGAGAGATTGGGGCAACGGAATTGGAATTAAAAGCTAACTGTTGCAGTGTTGATGCGTTGGCTGAGGTGGGGTGGAAGCGCATCAAACCCAACTGGAGCAGGAAGGACACTGGGTCCCAGGCTGCACAGAATGGTCTGGACCTCGCCCTGCACTTAACAGCCAGCGTGAAGCTACCCTGTTTGTACTGCTCCCTGCACCCTCTGCTCCCTGACCCATCATTCGCGGCATTATCCCATCGGCTACAGTGAAAGCAACCCTCTTTCCTAACGATAAAAATCCTATGACACTATTTCAAGAAGAGCAGGGGATTTCCCTCCCTCGTCTTGGCCACTATTTAGCGCCAGTATTTATCCTACAATTGATATCACCTGAACACAGATTATCTGCTCATTTTCACATTACTTTTTGCGGGATCTTGCTGTTCACAAATTGGCTGCTGCGCTTCCTACACTTCCAAATTATTTTGACAATGACTACACTTCCAAATTATTTTGTTGACTGTGAATCACTTTGGGATACCCTTGGTTTGTGAAAGCGACCGTAGCATCCGCACTGAGGAATCTAGAACCGAGAGAGACAGTTTCAAAATAAGGGCGCTCCCACGACAGACAATCATACAGAAATCAGGAGCAATTCCTTCTCTTGTGTAATTGTTAATCTTTGGAATTCTCTTTGCCAGGAAGCAGAGGAGTCCATGGCATTGAATATATTCAAGTCTGAGTTAGACAAGGGGGTTGAGTTTTGTGGGGGTGGACAGGTGGGTGGATTTAAGGTCACAATCAGATCAGCCATGATGGTAATTGTGATGAACGGTTACTGTATTACTGTACCCTTATCATCATGTAAGGTGATGTCCCCTTTAAGACCGGGCTTGGAACCCTGGGGGACTCCGCCTCTGGCTCCGCCCACCCAGGAGTCGTATATAAGGGGCCACCTTGTGGGCAGCACCCAGTTAGCCACCGTCTCGGCACCAGGCTAGTTCTTAGCTTATTAAAGCCTTCTTTACCGTTTACTCTCTAAGTGTTGTTATTGAGGCTACAACAGTAATGATTGGTGAAGATGGCCTTCTCCAGCTCTTAGCTCTTATATTCCTTCTATTTTCACATTTTTGCTTTATTTTTATTTCAATCATCACTGGGATTATCAGGAAACCAAAAACAGTTTAAACCTTAATTTCCACTTTGGAGTTTCTTTTTTGTTATTTTCTTTTCTCTGGAATGGGACATGGCAATTCGGGACCGTTTATTATCCATCCCTAATTGAGATGCTGGTGATGAGGTGCTGCAGTGCCAGGCTGGGCTGGTTAGGCTGTTTCTGGCCAGATCTCCTATGCAAGCAGATGTAGGTACACCCACAGTGCTGTTAGGAAAGGACTTCCAGGTTTTAACCCATTGTGATATGTTTTAAAAACTCACATTCAAAGTGATCAACATCAGACAAAACCAGTCTCCATGCTTTCTGCAATGAGGGTGATTTTTCACTCCTGATATCGCTGCGTAGGAGGCAATATCCATTTTTTTCTTATAAATTTAGAGTACCCAATTCTTTTTTCCAATTAAGGGGCAATTTACCGTGGCCAATCCACCTACCCTGCACATCTTTGGGTTGTGGGGGAAATGATCTTTATTATTATCACAAGTAGGCTTACATTAACACTGCAATGAAGTTAATGTGAAAAGCCCCTAGTTGCCACATTCTGGCGCCTGTTCGGGTACACAGAGGGAGAATTCAGAATGTCCAATTCACCTAACAGCACGTCTTTCGGGACTTGTGGGAGGAAACCGGAGCACCCGGAGGAAACCCACGCAGACACAATCGGAAAAAAGTTAAAATTGCCCTCACTGAATTATTTTGAAGTGCAGTAATTTATTATGTAGGCAAATGCAGCGACCATTTTTGAACACTGTAAGATCCCACAAGGAGCCAGTTAATCTGTTTTTTCTTTGTGGTGTTGGTTGAAGGAGGAATGTTGGTCCAAGACACATGGGGTGAACTCGCGTCCCTTCTTCCAATAAAGCCTGGCATTCCCTGAAACTGGAAGGGCCTCTGTTTAATGTCACATCAGAAGGGGCTCCTAATGCAACACTTGCTCTACACCTGCCAACTCTGGCATCTTCCTGAGTTTAGGCTGGGCACTGCCAGTGTGTCAATGAGAGGCGGGAGTTAAAATCTAGCCTTTTCTCTCAATGGGTCTTGATGGAGAGTTCTGTATTTTAACCAGATGCTGTTGGCAAGGTTGCCCTTAACCTACCAATAAGAGGCTTTCATTTATTTAAACTGCTGCCTTTCCTCTATTTCCTTACAGCTGTGTGGAGAGGCAGTAACCAGTGCCGAGGTGGCTCCATTTCCCTCCTGGTGAAGCTGGATTAATGATGGGGGTGAAGTCTGAGTCAGCTGAACATGCTGCCTTGCCTCTCTGCCTGTTCTCCTGCAATGTGGACGGGCCAGTTATGGAGACTGAGGCATGGGCGGCGGCTCAGGGTTTATAAACTGCAGCACCTTCTGATCTGGTTACTGACTTGAGAAACTCCTGACTGAGCATTGACTCTGCTGGTCACTCCCGCAATCAAAATAGGTTTGCTGTTGTTCACGGGTAAATGTCACTGATGTTTTTTTTCAGCACCTCTGACAAAGCTAGCATTTATTGGCCATTCTTTGTTGCCCCTGGGAAACTGGTGGCGAATTGCCAGAATGGTTTGATAAGTGAGGCTTTGGATCGGCGACTTCAGTGCCAGAATCCCAGAGCGCTTTTGGTCCAATGTGTCAGCTCTCTGAATCAGCCACTCCGTGGGTCCCACACTCCCTGCTCAGTCCCTGCTCAGTCCCCCTAACCCTGCCAATCTTTCCTTTTCAAGAATTTAGCCAGTTCCCTTTGAAAGTTATCATGGAATTTGCTTGCACCGCCCTTTTCGGCAACGCCTTCCAGATGGAGACCTCTCGGAGGTGCAGAATAATTCTGGCCAGCCCCATCCGTGAAACGGGGGCCAGACTGCGCAAAGTTGGCAGCTTTCCTCCGAGACCCAGTTTCACTGTCACTTTCACCCAGACCGCTTTACTTGGAGCACCACCGGCCCAGCGATATCCCTGCTGCGCCGGGCGGCGGCATGGGGGAGGAAGCAGCATTGCTGCGCGGAATTGAAGAACTCGTTCGAAGGGCTGACCCGGGTGAGATGGGCCGGATGGTCTTCTCTGTGCTCCTCGAGTGCCTGGCCTCCCATCCCTCACCACCCAACACGCTCAAACAGCCCACTCCCCCCCTTCTCAAATACTCCGAGCTAATCCGCGGAAAAGTTCAAACTAAATGCAGAAAGACTTTTAAAATCCTCTTGGGGTGGGATGGATGGATTTTCCACTCCTGTTTTCATTGGCCGCGTTCGCCAACGGAAGCGGAAAATCTCAGGAGATATCCGAACTGCGTTTCCACCGACGCGAAAGCGATTCTTCCCACCTCCAGGAACGGGATTCTTGACGTTCAACGTTGAGAACATCAATAAAATACATCTGCCCCTCATTATCAGTCCTCTAGACCTGAACCATTACCCCCCCCCCCCCCCCCCCCCCAACCACTCTCCCTGGAAATCAATCATTACCCCCCCCCCAACCACTCTCCCTGGAAATCAATCATTACACCCCCCTCCAACCACTCTCCCTGGAAATCAATCATTAACCCCCCCCCAACCACTCTCCCTGGAAATCAATCATTACCCCCCCCCTCCAACCACTCTCCCTGGAAATCAATCATTACCCCCCCCCCCAACCACTCTCCCTGGAAATCAATCATTACCCCCCCCCCTCCAACCACGCTCCCTGGAAATCAATCATTAACCCCCCCCCCCAACCACTCTCCCTGGAAATCAATCATTACCCCCCCCCCAACCACTCTCCCTGGAAATCAATCATTACCCCCCCCCCAACCACTCTCCCTGGAAATCAATCATTACCCCCCCCCCCAACCACTCTCCCTGGAAATCAATCAATACCCCCCCCCCAACCACTCTCCCTGGAAATCAGTCATTACCCCCCCCCCCCCCTCAACCACTCTCCCTGGAAATCAATCATTACCCCCCCCCAACCACTCTCCCTGGAAATCAATCATTACCCCCCCCCCCCCCAACCACTCTCCCTGGAAATCAATCATTACCCCCCCCCTCCAACCACGCTCCCTGGAAATCAATCATTAACCCCCCCCAACCACTCTCCCTGGAAATCAATCATTACCCCCCCCCCCAACCACTCTCCCTGGAAATCAATCATTACCCTCCCCCCCAACCACTCTCCCTGGAAATCAATCATTACCCCCCCCCAACCACTCTCCCTGGAAATCAATCATTACCCCCCCCCCCCCCCAACCACTCTCCCTGGAAATCAATCATTACCCCCCCCCTCCAACCACTCTCCCTGGAAATCAATCATTAACCCCCCCCAACCACTCTCCCTGGAAATCAATCATTACCCCCCCACCCCCAACCACTCTCCCTGGAAATCAATCATTACCCCCCCCCCCCAACCACTCTCCCTGGAAATCAATCATTTCCCCCCCCCCAACCACTCTCCCTGGAAATCAATCATTACCCCCCCCCCCCCCAACCACTCTCCCTGGAAATCAATCATTACCCCCCCCCCAACCACTCCCTGGAAATCAATCATTACCTCCCCCCCCCCCAACCACTCTCCCTGGAAATCAATCATTCCCCCCCCCCAACCACTCTCCCTGGAAATCAATCATTACCTCCCCCCCCCCCCCCCCCAACCACTCTCCCTGGAAATCAATCATTCCCCCCCCCCCAACCACTCTCCCTGGAAATCAATCATTACCTCCCCCCCCCCCCAACCACTCTCCCTGGAAATCAATCATTCCCCCCCCCCCAACCACTCTCCCTGGAAATCAATCATTTCCCCCCCCCCCAACCACTCTCCCTGGAAATCAATCATTACCCCCCCCCCCCCCCACAACCACTCTCCCTGGAAATCAATCATTACCCCCCCCCCCCCAACCACTCTCCCTGGAAATCAATCATTACCTCCCCCCCCCCCCAACCACTCTCCCTGGAAATCAATCATTCCCCCCCCAACCACTCTCCCTGGAAATCAATCATTACCCCCCCCCAACCACTCTCCCTGGAAATCAATCATTATCCCCCCCCCAACCACTCTCCCTGGAAATCAATCATTAACCCCCCCCCAACCACTCTCCCTGGAAATCAATCAACCCCCCCCCCAACCACTCTCCCTGGAAATCAATCATTAACCCCCCCCCAACCACTCTTCCTGGAAATCAATCATTAACCCCCCCCCCCCCAACCACTCTCCCTGGAAATCAATCAACCGCACCCCCCCCCAACCACTCTCCCTGGAAATCAATCATTACCCCCCCCCCCCCCAACCACTCTCCCTGGAAATCAATCATTACCCCCCCCCCAACCACTCTCCCTGGAAATCAATCATTACCCCCCCCCCCCCACAACCACTCTCCCTGGAAATCAATCATTCCCCCCCCCCAACCACTCCCTGGAAATCAATCATTACCCCCCCCCCCCAACCACTTTCCCTGGAAATCAATCATTTCCTCCCCCCCCCCCCCCCAACCACTCGCCCTGGAAATCAATCATTACCCCCCCCCCCCAACCACTCTCCCTGGAAATCAATCATTACCCCCCCCCCACCCACTCTCCCTGGAAATCAATCATTACCCCCCCCCAACCACTCTCCCTGGAAATCAATCATTACCCCCCCCCCAACCACTCTCCCTGGAAATCAATCATTACCCCCCCCCTCCAACCACGCTCCCTGGAAATCAATCATTCCCCCCCCCCCAACCACTCTCCCTGGAAATCAATCATTACCCCACCCCCCAACCCCTCTCCCTGGAAATCAATCATTACCCCCCCCCCCCCAACCACTCTCCCTTGAAATCAATCATTAACCCCCCCCCAACCACTCTCCCTGGAAATCAATCATTACCCCCCCCCTCCAACCACGCTCCCTGGAAATCAATCATTCCCCCCCCCCAACCACTCTCCCTGGAAATCAATCATTACCCCCCCCCCCAACCACTCTCCCTGGAAATCAATCATTACCCCCCCCCCAACCACTCTCCCTGGAAATCAATCATTAACCCCCCCCCAACCACTCTCCCTGGAAATCAATCATTACCCCCCCCCCCCCCAACCACTCTCCCTGGAAATCAATCATTAACCCCCCCCCCCCCCCCAACCACTCTCCCTGGAAATCAATCATTACCTCCCCCCCCCCAACCACTCTCCCTGGAAATCAATCATTACCCCCCCCCCCAACCACTCTCCCTGGAAATCAATCATTACCCCCCCACCCCCAACCACTCTCCCTGGAAATCAATCATTACCCCCCCCCCCCCCCAACCACTCTTCCTGGAAATCAATCATTTCCCCCCCCCCAACCACTCTCCCTGGAAATCAATCATTACCCCCCCCCCAACCACTCTCCCTGGAAATCAATCATTACCCCCCCCCCACAACCACTCTCCCTGGAAATCAATCATTACCCCCCCCCAACCACTCTCCCTGGAAATCAATCATTACCTCCCCCCCCCCCCCCAACCACTCTCCCTGGAAATCAATCATTACCCCCCCCCCCAACCACTCTCCCTGGAAATCAATCATTCCCCCCCCCCAACCACTCTCCCTGGAAATCAATCATTAACCCCCCCCCCAACCACTCTCCCTGGAAATCAATCATTAACCCCCCCCCCCAACCACTCTCCCTGGAAATCAATCATTCCCCCCCCCCAACCACTCTCCCTGGAAATCAATCATTCCCCCCCCCCCAACCACTCTCCCTGGAAATCAATCATTACCCCCCCCCCCAACCACTCTCCCTGGAAATCAATCATTCCCCCCCCCCAACCACTCTCCCTGGAAATCAATCATTAACCCCCCCCCAACCACTCTTCCTGGAAATCAATCATTAACCCCCCCCCCCCCCCAACCACTCTCCCTGGAAATCAATCAACCGCACCCCCCCCCAACCACTCTCCCTGGAAATCAATCATTACCCCCCCCCCCCAACCACTCTCCCTGGAAATCAATCATTCCCCCCCCCCAACCACTCTCCCTGGAAATCAATCATTACCCCCCCCCAACCACCCTCCCTGGAAATCAATCATTACCCCCCCCCCCAACCACTCTCCCTGGAAATCAATCATTACCCCCCCCCAACCACTCTCCCTGGAAATCAATCATTACCCCCCCCCCCACAACCACTCTCCCTGTAAATCAATCATTCCCCCCCCCAACCACTCTCCCTGGAAATCAATCATTACCCCCCCCCCCAACCACTTTCCCTGGAAATCAATCATTACCTCCCCCCCCCCCCCCAACCACTCTCCCTGGAAATCAATCATTACCCCCCCCCCCCAACCACTCTCCCTGGAAATCAATCATTACCTCCCCCCCCACCCACTCTCCCTGGAAATCAATCATTACCCCCCCCCAACCACTCTCCCTGGAAATCAATCATTCCCCCCCCCCCAACCACTCTCCCTGGAAATCAATCATTACCCCACCCCCCAACCCCTCTCCCTGGAAATCAATCATTACCCCCCCCCCCCCAACCACTCTCCCTTGAAATCAATCATTACCCCCCCCCCCAACCACGCTCCCTGGAAATCAATCATTACCCCCCCCCCCCAACCACTCTCCCTGGAAATCAATCATTACCCCCCCCCTCCAACCACGCTCCCTGGAAATCAATCATTCCCCCCCCCCAACCACTCTCCCTGGAAATCAATCATTACCCCCCCCCCCAACCACTCTCCCTGGAAATCAATCATTACCCCCCCCCTCCAACCACGCTCCCTGGAAATCAATCATTCCCCCCCCCCAACCACTC
The DNA here is from genome assembly GCF_047496885.1 of Scyliorhinus torazame. Lineage (NCBI taxonomy): Eukaryota > Metazoa > Chordata > Chondrichthyes > Carcharhiniformes > Scyliorhinidae > Scyliorhinus > Scyliorhinus torazame. The sequence goes on from NC_092724.1 coordinate 166,813,159, forward strand.
TCCCTGGAAATCAATCATTACCCCCCCCCCCAACCACTCTCCCTGGAAATCAATCATTACCCCCCCCCCCCCAACCACTCTCCCTGGAAATCAATCATTAACCCCCCCCCCAACCACTCTCCCTGGAAATCAATCATTACCCCCCCCCCCAACCACTCTCCCTGGAAATCAATCATTACCCCCCCCCCCAACCACTCTCCCTGGAAATCAATCATTACCCCCCCCCCCCAACCACTCTCCCTGGAAATCAATCATTACCTCCCCCCCCCCAACCACTCTCCCTGGAAATCAATCATTACCCCCCCCCCCCCAACCACTCTCCCTGGAAATCAATCATTACCCCCCCCCCCCAACCACTCTCCCTGGAAATCAATCATTACCCCCCCCCCCCAACCACTCTCCCTGGAAATCAATCATTAACCCCCCCCCCCCCAACCACTCTCCCTGGAAATCAATCATTACCTCCCCCCCCCCAACCACTCTCCCTGGAAATCAATCATTAACCCCCCCCCAACCACTCTCCCTGGAAATCAATCATTACCCCCCCCCCCCAACCACTCTCCCTGGAAATCAATCATTACCTCCCCCCCCCCAACCACTCTCCCTGGAAATCAATCATTCCCCCCCCCAACCACTCTCCCTGGAAATCAATCATTACCTCCCCCCCCCCAACCACTCTCCCTGGAAATCAATCATTAACCCCCCCCCAACCACTCTCCCTGGAAATCAATCATTACCCCCCCCCCCCAACCACTCTCCCTGGAAATCAATCATTACCTCCCCCCCCCCAACCACTCTCCCTGGAAATCAATCATTACCCCCCCCCCCAACCACTCTCCCTGGAAATCAATCAACCGCACCCCCCCCCCCCCCAACCACTCTCCCTGGAAATCAATCCATTCAGATCGACGTGAGGGCGGACTGTGCCACCTGCCAGTCGGGCCTGCCCGAGGAGCTCGGGGGAGTGCATCGCTCAGAGGGGAGGGACGCTTGCCGGGCAGTGCCACGCGGGGTGGGGGTTCCATGTGAACATTTGGGCACTGATTAATTGATTAACAGTGATCCAGAGACTGCCCACCAAAGGGCACGAAATCCAAGCAAATTAAAAGGCGCTGCACCACCTGAGAATCTCTCTGCGCCCCTCCCAACCGAAGAAGACCACCCACGACTTCCAGCAGAAGGAAGTCCAGAGTCAAGGGCGAAGAAGACCAACAACCAACCATTGAGAACTACAAGACTGTGGGTCACAGATAAAGGCCATATCTGCCTGCAACCTGCCAGTCACTTGAGATTCAGTTGAGGTCTTGTGCGTACTAGCTGTGTAATTTAACATGTTGTATGTGATTGATTAACAGTAACAATTGTGTGATAGTGAATGAATAGTGAAATGTTGCATGAAACAGACTTGTAGTCATTTGCCACCGTATACTGGTTACGACCCACTGTGGTTTACGCACAACACAGGGAATTGGGTAAATAATTAAAAAGGAAAAGCTTTACAGTGCTATGGGACAGGAGCAGAGAGAGTGGGAACAGTCTGACACCCCATTCCGAGATCAGGAAGGATGGGTGGAATGGCCTCATCCTGTTCCCTGATATTCCTGCATTAAAAACGATTCCATTTTGCACTCCGGTCATAGACCAATTTCACGCCCTTGGCCAACCCCGATTCCAATCGTGTCTCCTCTGTGGCCCAAATGGAATGTCTCCCGGAACCCCAGGTCCAGAGAAAGCTGCTAGACGCGGTGTTCACTGTGAAAATGCACACATTACAGCTCAAAAACCAAATCAAATCAATACAGTTAATCAGCCAGCCAAAGTCATGCTGCCCTCTAATCATCCAATCAGTGACAGGAATGGCAGCGAAAACATGGGAAAACCAGTGATTAGATTTCCAATCCAGACTTCAATCTCCAGTAATAATCAGCTGGACCAACCCATCACTGGGATACGTTACAGAGCAAGCTTCCTTCTGTAACCAACCCTTGTACCTGTCCTGGGAGTGTTTGATGGGGACAGTGTAGAGGGAGCTTTACTCTGTATCTAACCCCGTGCTGTACCTGTCCTGGGAGTGTTTGATGGGGACAGTGTAGAGGGAGCTTTACTCTGTATCTCACCCCGTGCTGTACCTGTCCTGGGAGTGTTTGATGGGGACAGTGTAGAGGGAGCTTTACTCTGTGTCTAACCCCGTGCTGTACCTCTCATGGGAGTGTTTGTCGAATCTCTCATGGGGTATGGGTGTCGCTCGCTAGGTCAGCATTTGTTGCCCATCTCTTGTCCATGAGGAGGCGGTTGTGTGCTGACCTCTTGAACTGATGCAGTTATTGTGGTGTAGGTACACCTACTATGCTATTAGAGATGGTGTTCCGGGATTTTAACCCAGTGACAGTGAAGAAACAGCGATATATCCCAGTCAGGAAGTTGTGTGGCTTGGAGGGCAACTTGCAGTTGGCTGTGTTCCCACACATCTGCTGCACTTGTCCTCTTCGGTGAGTTTCTGCAGTACATCGTGTGGATTCGCACGGCTGACACTGTGTATCCAACATGGAGGGAGAGAATGTTTGTGGATGGGGTGCCGATAAAGTGGGGCTGCGTTGTCCTGGATGGTGTTGAGCTTCCTGAGTGTTGTTGGAGCTGCACTCATCCAGGCAAGTGGAGAGTATTCCCTCACACTCCTGGCTTCACAGAATCTCGACAGTACAAGGAGAGGCCTTCAGCCGATCGAGTCGGCACCAACCCTTTGAAAGACCCCGCCCCCCAAGCCCACTTTCCTTTCCCATTCCGATAAACCCTTAACCTCACCTACACATCCCTGGGCACTAAGGGGCAATTTATCATGGCCAATCCACCTAACCTGCACATCTTTGGACTGTGGGAGGAAACCGGAGCACCCGGAGGAAACCCACGCAGACACTGGGAGAACGTGCAGACTCCGTACAGACAGTCTCCAAAGCTGGATTCGAACCAGGGTCCCTGGTGCTGTGAGGCAGCAGTGCTAACCACTGTGCCAATGTGCAGCCACCTGACTTGTGCCTTGTAGGTGGTGGACAGGCTTTGGGAGTCAGGAGGTGAGTTACTCGGTAAGATTCCTAGCCTACACTTGTAGGCATAGTAGCCACAGTATTTAAATAGCTAATCCAGTTCAATTTCTGGTCAATGGTAACCCCCAGTGATGGTCAAGTCATTGAGTCTTCCGAGGGGTTTGAGGGACAGTGCAGTGGGAATTCGAGGGGTTTGAGGGACATTGCAGTGGGAATTCGAGGGGTTTGATGGGACAATGCAGTGGGAATCCGAGGGGTTTGATGGGACAATGCAGTGGGAATTCGAGGGGTTTGAGGGACAATGCAGTGGGAATTCGAGGGGTTTGATGGGACAATGCAGTGGGAATTCGAGGGGTTTGAGGGACATTGCAGTGGGAATTCGAGGGGTTTGAGGGACAGTGCAGTGGGAATTCGAGGGGTTTGATGGGACAATGCAGTGGGAATTCGAGGGGTTTGAGGGACAATGCAGTGGGAATTCGAGGGGTTTGAGGGACATTGCAGTGGGAATTCGAGGGGTTTGAGGGACAGTGCAGTGGGAATTCGAGGGGTTTGATGGGACAATGCAGTGGGAATTTGAGGGACAATGCAGTGGGAATTCGAGGGGTTTGAGGGACATTGCAGTGGGAATTCGAGGGGTTTGATGGGACAATGCAGTGGGAATTCGAGGGGTTTGATGGGACAATGCAGTGGGAATTCGAGGGGTTTGAGGGACATTGCAGTGGGAATTCGAGGGGTTTGATGGGACAATGCAGTGGGAATTCGAGGGGTTTGAGGGACAATGCAGTGGGAATTCGAGGGGTTTGAGGGACAATGCAGTGGGAATTCGAGGGGTTTGAGGAACATTGCAGTGGGAATTCGAGGGGTTTGATGGGACAATGCAGTGGGAATTCGAGGGGTTTGATGGGACAATGCAGTGGGAATTCGAGGGGTTTGAGGGACAGTGCAGTGGGAATTCGAGGGTTTTGAGGGACAGTGCAGTGGGAATCCGAGGGGTTTGAGGGACAATGCAGTGGGAATTCGAGGGTTTTGAGGGACAGTGCAGTGGGAATTCGAGGGGTTTGAGGGACAGTGCAGTGGGAATCCGAGGGGTTTGAGGGACAGTGCAGTGGGAATCCGAGGGGTTTGATGGGACAATGCAGTGGGAATCCGAGGGGTTTGAGGGACAGTGCAGTGGGAATTCGAGGGGTTTGAGGGACAGTGCAGTGGGAATTCGAGGGGTTTGAGGGACAGTGCAGTGGGAATTCGAGGGGTTTGAGGGACAATGCAGTGGGAATTCGAGGGGTTTGAGGGACAATGCAGTGGGAATTCGAGGGGTTTAATGGGACAATGCAGTGGGAATTCGAGGGGTTTGAGGGACAATGCAGTGGGAATTCGAGGGGTTTGAGGGACAGTGCAGTGGGAATTCGAGGGGTTTGATGGGACAATGCAGTGGGAATCCGAGGGGTTTGAGGGACAGTGCAGTGGGAATTCGAGGGGTTTGAGGGACAGTGCAGTGGGAATTCGAGGGGTTTGAGGGACAGTGCAGTGGGAATTCGAGGGGTTTGAGGGACAATGCAGTGGGAATTCGAGGGGTTTAATGGGACAATGCAGTGGGAATTCGAGGGGTTTGATGGGATAGTGCAGTGGGAATTCGAGGGGTTTGAGGGACAATGCAGTGGGAATCCGAGGGGTTTGAGGGACAGTGCAGTGGGAATTCGAGGGGTTTGATGGGATAGTACAGTGGGAATTCGAGGGGTTTGAGGGACAGTGCAGTGGGAATTCGAGGGGTTTGAGGGACAATGCAGTGGGAATTCGAGGGGTTTAATGGGACAATGCAGTGGGAATTCGAGGGGTTTGAGGGACAATGCAGTGGGAATTCGAGGGGTTTGAGGGACAGTGCAGTGGGAATTCGAGGGGTTTGAGGGACAGTGCAGTGGGAATACGAGGGGTTTGATGGGACAGTGCAGTGGGAATTCGAGGGGTTTGATGGGACAATGCAGTGGGAATACGAGGGGTTTGATGGGATAGTGCAGTGGGAATTCGAGGGGTTTGAGGGACAATGCAGTGGGAATTCGAGGGGTTTGAGGGACAGTGCAGTGGGAATACGAGGGGTTTGAGGGACAATGCAGTGGGAATTCGAGGGGTTTGAGGGACAATGCAGTGGGAATTCGAGGGGTTTGAGGGACAGTGCAGTGGGAATACGAGGGGTTTGAGGGACAGTGCAGTGGGAATTCGAGGGGTTTGAGGGACAGTGCAGTGGGAATACGAGGGGTTTGAGGGACAATGCAGTGGGAATACGAGGGGTTTGATGGGACAATGCAGTGGGAATACGAGGGGTTTGATGGGACAATGCAGTGGGAATTCGAGGGGTTTGATGGGACAATGCAGTGGGAATTCGAGGGGTTTGAGGGACAGTGCAGTGGGAATTCGAGGGGTTTGATGGGACAATGCAGTGGGAATTCGAGGGGTTTGAGGGACAGTGCAGTGGGAATTCGAGGGGTTTGATGGGACAATGCAGTGGGAATTCGAGGGGTTTGATGGGACAATGCAGTGGGAATTCGAGGGGTTTGACGGACAGTGCAGTGGGAATTCGAGGGTTTTGAGGGACAGTGCAGTGGGAATACGAGGGGTTTGAGGGACAGTGCAGTGGGAATTCGAGGGGTTTGAGGGACAGTGCAGTGGGAATTCGAGGGGTTTGATGGGACAATGCAGTGGGAATTCGAGGGGTTTGATGGGACAATGCAGTGGGAATTCGAGGGGTTTGAGGGACAGTGCAGTGGGAATACGAGGTGTTTGAGGGACAGTGCAGTGGGAATTCGAGGGGTTTGATGGGACAATGCAGTGGGAATTCGAGGGGTTTGAGGGACAGTGCAGTGGGAATTCGAGGGGTTTGAGGGACAGTGCAGTGGGAATTCGAGGGTTTTGAGGGACAATGCAGTGGGAATTCGAGGGGTTTGAGGGACAATGCAGTGGGAATACGAGGGGTTTGAGGGACAGTGCAGTGGGAATTCGAGGGGTTTGATGGGACAATGCAGTGGGAATTCGAGGGGTTTGATGGGACAATGCAGTGGGAATTCGAGGGGTTTGATGGGACAATGCAGTGGGAATACGAGGGGTTTGATGGGACAATGCAGTGGGAATTCGAGGGTTTTGAGGGACAGTGCAGTGGGAATACGAGGGGTTTGAGGGACAGTGCAGTGGGAATTCGAGGGGTTTGAGGGACAATGCAGTGGGAATTCGAGGGGTTTGATGGGATAGTGCAGTGGGAATCCGAGGGGTTTGATGGGACATTGCAGTGGGAATCCGAGGGGTTTGATGGGACATTGCAGTGGGAATTCGAGGGGTTTGATGGGACAATGCAGTGGGAATTCGAGGGTTTTGAGGGACAATGCAGTGGGAATTCGAGGGGTTTGAGGGACAATGCAGTGGGAATTCGAGGGGTTTGAGGGACAGTGCAGTGGGAATTCGAGGGTTTTGAGGGACAATGCAGTGGGAATTCGAGGGGTTTGAGGGACAATGCAGTGGGAATACGAGGGGTTTGAGGGACAGTGCAGTGGGAATTCGAGGGGTTTGATGGGACAATGCAGTGGGAATTCGAGGGGTTTGATGGGACAATGCAGTGGGAATTCGAGGGGTTTGATGGGACAATGCAGTGGGAATACGAGGGGTTTGATGGGACAATGCAGTGGGAATTCGAGGGTTTTGAGGGACAGTGCAGTGGGAATACGAGGGGTTTGAGGGACAGTGCAGTGGGAATTCGAGGGGTTTGAGGGACAATGCAGTGGGAATTCGAGGGGTTTGATGGGATAGTGCAGTGGGAATCCGAGGGGTTTGATGGGACAATGCAGTGGGAATACGAGGGGTTTGAGGGACAGTGCAGTGGGAATTCCAGGGGTTTGATGGGACAATGCAGTGGGAATACGAGGGGTTTGAGGGACAGTGCAGTGGGAATTCCAGGGGTTTGATGGGACAATGCAGTGGGAATGCGAGGGGTTTGAGGGACAGTGCAGTGGGAATTCGAGGGGTTTGAGGGACAGTGCAGTGGGAATTCCAGGGGTTTGATGGGACAATGCAGTGGGAATACGAGGGGTTTGAGGGACAGTGCAGTGGGAATTCCAGGGGTTTGATGGGACAATGCAGTGGGAATGCGAGGGGTTTGAGGGACAGTGCAGTGGGAATTCGAGGGGTTTGATGGGACAGTGCAGTGGGAATCCGAGGGTTTTGATGGGACAATGCAGTGGGAATTCGAGGGGTTTGATGGGACAATGCAGTGGGAATTCGAGGGGTTTGAGGGACAATGCAGTGGGAATTCGAGGGGTTTGATGGGATAGTGCAGTGGGAATTCGAGGGGTTTGAGGGACAGTGCAGTGGGAATCCGAGGGGTTTGATGGGACAATGCAGTGGGAATTCGAGGGGTTTGATGGGACAATGCAGTGGGAATTCGAGGGGTTTGATGGGACAATGCAGTGGGAATTCGAGGGGTTTGATGGGATAGTGCAGTGGGAATTCGAGGGGTTTGATGGGATAGTGCAGTGGGAATTCGAGGGGTTTGAGGGACAATGCAGTGGGAATTCGAGGGGTTTGATGGGACAATGCAGTGGGAATTCGAGGGGTTTGATGGGACAATGCAGTGGGAATTCGAGGGGTTTGAGGGACAGTGCAGTGGGAATCCGAGGGGTTTGATGGGACAATGCAGTGGGAATACGAGGGGTTTGATGGGACAATGCAGTGGGAATTCGAGGGGTTTGATGGGACAATGCAGTGGGAATTCGAGGGGTTTGAGGGACAGTGCAGTGGGAATTCGAGGGGTTTGATGGGACAATGCAGTGGGAATTCGAGGGGTTTGAGGGACAGTGCAGTGGGAATTCGAGGGGTTTGATGGGACAATGCAGTGGGAATTCGAGGGGTTTGATGGGACAGTGCAGTGGGAATTCGAGGGGTTTGAGGGACAGTGCAGTGGGAATTCGAGGGGTTTGAGGGACAGTGCAGTGGGAATTCGAGGGGTTTGAGGGACAGTGCAGTGGGAATTCGAGGGGTTTGATGGGACAATGCAGTGGGAATTCGAGGGGTTTGATGGGACAATGCAGTGGGAATTCGAGGGGTTTGAGGGACAGTGCAGTGGGAATTCGAGGGGTTTGATGGGACAATGCAGTGGGAATTCGAGGGGTTTGAGGGACAGTGCAGTGGGAATTCGAGGGTTTTGAGGGACAGTGCAGTGGGAATACGAGGGGTTTGAGGGACAGTGCAGTGGGAATTCGAGGGGTTTGAGGGACAGTGCAGTGGGAATTCGAGGGGTTTGATGGGACAATGCAGTGGGAATTCGAGGGGTTTGAGGGACAGTGCAGTGGGAATTCGAGGGGTTTGATGGGACAATGCAGTGGGAATTCGAGGGGTTTGAGGGACAGTGCAGTGGGAATACGAGGGGTTTGATGGGACAATGCAGTGGGAATTCGAGGGGTTTGAGGGACAGTGCAGTGGGAATTCGAGGGGTTTGATGGGACAATGCAGTGGGAATTCGAGGGGTTTGAGGGACAGTGCAGTGGGAATTCGAGGGTTTTGAGGGACAGTGCAGTGGGAATACGAGGGGTTTGAGGGACAGTGCAGTGGGAATTCGAGGGGTTTGAGGGACAGTGCAGTGGGAATTCGAGGGGTTTGATGGGACAATGCAGTGGGAATTCGAGGGGTTTGAGGGACAGTGCAGTGGGAATTCGAGGGGTTTGATGGGACAATGCAGTGGGAATTCGAGGGGTTTGAGGGACAGTGCAGTGGGAATACGAGGGGTTTGAGGGACAGTGCAGTGGGAATTCGAGGGGTTTGATGGGACAATGCAGTGGGAATTCGAGGGGTTTGAGGGACAGTGCAGTGGGAATTCGAGGGGTTTGAGGGACAGTGCAGTGGGAATTCGAGGGGTTTGATGGGACAGTGCAGTGGGAATTCGAGGGTTTTGAGGGACAATGCAGTGGGAATTCGAGGGGTTTGAGGGACAATGCAGTGGGAATACGAGGGGTTTGAGGGACAGTGCAGTGGGAATTCGAGGGGTTTGATGGGACAATGCAGTGGGAATTCGAGGGGTTTGATGGGACAATGCAGTGGGAATTCGAGGGGTTTGATGGGACAATGCAGTGGGAATACGAGGGGTTTGATGGGACAATGCAGTGGGAATTCGAGGGTTTTGAGGGACAGTGCAGTGGGAATACGAGGGGTTTGAGGGACAGTGCAGTGGGAATTCGAGGGGTTTGAGGGACAATGCAGTGGGAATACGAGGGGTTTGAGGGACAGTGCAGTGGGAATTCCAGGGGTTTGATGGGACAATGCAGTGGGAATACGAGGGGTTTGAGGGACAGTGCAGTGGGAATTCCAGGGTTTGATGGGACAATGCAGTGGGAATACGTGGGGTTTGAGGGACAGTGCAGTGGGAATTCGAGGGGTTTGAGGGACAGTGCAGTGGGAATTCGAGGGGTTTGAGGGACAGTGCAGTGGGAATTCGAGGGGTTTGATGGGATAGTGCAGTGGGAATTCGAGGGGTTTGAGGGACAGTGCAGTGGGAATCCGAGGGTTTTGATGAGACAATGCAGTGGGAATTCGAGGGGTTTGAGGGAGAGTGCAGTGGGAATTCGAGGGGTTTGAGGGACAGTGCAGTGGGAATCCGAGGGGTTTGATGGGACAATGCAGTGGGAATTCGAGGGGTTTGATGGGACAATGCAGTGGGAATTCGAGGGGTTTGATGGGACAATGCAGTGGGAATTCGAGGGGTTTGATGGGATAGTGCAGTGGGAATTCGAGGGGTTTGATGGGATAGTGCAGTGGGAATTCGAGGGGTTTGAGGGACAATGCAGTGGGAATTCGAGGGGTTTGATGGGATAGTGCAGTGGGAATTCGAGGGGTTTGATGGGACAGTGCAGTGGGAATTCGAGGGGTTTGATGGGATAGTGCAGTGGGAATTCGAGGGGTTTGAGGGACAATGCAGTGGGAATTCGAGGGGTTTGATGGGACAATGCAGTGGGAATTCGAGGGGTTTGATGGGATAGTGCAGTGGGAATTCGAGGGGTTTGATGGGATAGTGCAGTGGGAATTCGAGGGGTTTGATGGGACAGTGCAGTGGGAATTCGAGGGGTTTGATGGGATAGTGCAGTGGGAATTCGAGGGGTTTGAGGGACAATGCAGTGGGAATTCGAGGGGTTTGATGGGACAATGCAGTGGGAATTCGAGGGGTTTGATGGGATAGTGCAGTGGGAATTCGAGGGGTTTGATGGGATAGTGCAGTGGGAATTCGAGGGGTTTGAGGGACAATGCAGTGGGAATTCGAGGGGTTTGATGGGACAATGCAGTGGGAATTCGAGGGGTTTGATGGGACAATGCAGTGGGAATTCGAGGGGTTTGAGGGACAGTGCAGTGGGAATCCGAGGGGTTTGATGGGACAATGCAGTGGGAATTCGAGGGGTTTGATGGGACAATGTAGTGGGAATCCGAGGGGTTTGATGGGACAATGCAGTGGGAATTCGAGGGGTTTGATGGGATAGTGCAGTGGGAATCCGAGGGGTTTGATGGGACAGTGTAGTGGGAATCCGAGGGGTTTGATGGGACAATGCAGTGGGAATTCGAGGGGTTTGAGGGACAGTGCAGTGGGAATTCGAGGGGTTTGATGGGATAGTGCAGTGGGAATCCGAGGGGTTTGATGGGATAGTGCAGTGGGAATTCGAGGGGTTTGATGGGACAGTGTAGTGGGAATCCGAGGGGTTTGATGGGACAATGCAGTGGGAATTCGAGGGGTTTGATGGGACAATGCAGTGGGAATTCGAGGGGTTTGAGGGACAGTGCAGTGGGAATACGAGGGGTTTGAGGGACAATGCAGTGGGAATTCGAGGGGTTTGAGGGACAGTGCAGTGGGAATTCGAGGGGTTTGATGGGACAATGCAGTGGGAATTCGAGGGGTTTGATGGGATAGTGCAGTGGGAATTCGAGGGGTTTGATGGGATAGTGCAGTGGGAATTCGAGGGGTTTGATGGGATAGTGCAGTGGGAATTCGAGGGGTTTGAGGGACAGTGCAGTGGGAATTCGAGGGGTTTGATGGGACAATGCAGTGGGAATTCGAGGGGTTTGATGGGACAGTGCAGTGGGAATACGAGGGGTTTGATGGGATAGTGCAGTGGGAATTCGAGGGGTTTAATGGGACAATGCAGTGGGAATTCGAGGGGTTTGATGGGACAATGCAGTGGGAATCCGAGGGGTTTGATGGGACAATGCAGTGGGAATTCGAGGGGTTTGATGGGACAATGCAGTGGGAATTCGAGGGGTTTGATGGGACAATGCAGTGGGAATTCGAGGGGTTTGATGGGACAATGCAGTGGGAATTCGAGGGGTTTAATGGGACAGTGCAGTGGGAATTCGAGGGGTTTGATGGGACAATGCAGTGGGAATTCGAGGGGTTTGATGGGACAATGCAGTGGGAATTCGAGGGGTTTGATGGGACAATGCAGTGGGAATTCGAGGGGTTTAATGGGACAATGCAGTGGGAATTCGAGGGGTTTGATGGGACAATGCAGTGGGAATTCGAGGGGTTTGATGGGACAGTGCAGTGGGAATTCGAGGGGTTTAATGGGACAGTGCAGTGGGAATTCGAGGGGTTTGATGGGACAATGCAGTGGGAATTCGAGGGGTTTGATGGGACAATGCAGTGGGAATTCGAGGGGTTTGATGGGACAATGCAGTGGGAAGTTGACAAAGTATCTTGACTAATTAAAACAAGCTGTTGAGTGTTGAGATTGGAATATCTGAAATTAATCTTGAGATGCTGTATTTGAAACCTGTTTAGTTTTTGTAAGGCGCATCATGGAAGGACTGGGACAGCTGATGCACAGCGAGAGAACGATAGGCGTAGATGATGACTCTGCAGATGGAAAGCAGCTGATCTTTGGCTCGAAGCCTGACTGGGAGTTTAGTTTGTAGTTACAGCATAGCTGCAGTGCCACAGTCAGAAGCAGCAGCTGCTCCCAGCAGCCGACAGGACCTGATCAGAGACTGGGAGCAGCTCCCAGCTCTTGCTGCTTCGGAACCTCATTTACTCTCTTTGCTCTTGTTTTGATACCATCCCTGAGAATTTTCACTGGTTTCTGTGGGTTACTGTGAGGACTGCTCCCACTGCGCTCCCTATCCCTGGATGCTTAATCCGGACAACACCCCATATCAGCTCCACTGGATGTGAATCTGCCTGTGAGAAGGTACTTGCTCACAAAGAAGCCAAGGTGGAACTTTCTTGAAGAGGAAAGCGTTGTGGGGCCATTGGGGAAAAAGCAGGGAGGGGGACCAATTGGATACCTCTTTCAAAAGGGCTGGCACGAGCATGATCAACGAATGGTCTCACTCAGGTGTATCACTCTGACAGGTGTGTGCTGAAGACAGCAGGCTCTGAGGACACGAGAGATCATTGCTAAACAATATAATTTGACCAATTAGACGATTGAACAATATACATTCCATGTTTAGAATTTAAATCTATTGCTTTAAATTCAAAGCAGCAATAGTATGACAGGCCCCTTATTAATGTGACTGATTAAAGGAGCTGCCTTTTCGTAGATCCACCGGATATTTTACATCCATCCTGACAGCAAATGTTTAAATGCTTCATTTTAAAAAAGGCACCTCCAACATTAACACTCCCTCAGTACTGACCCTCTGACAGTGCGGCACTCCCTCAGTACTGACCCTCTGACAGTGCGGCACTCCCTCAGTACTGACCCTCTGACAGTGCGGCACTCCCTCAGTACTGACCCTCTGACAGTGCAGCCCTCCCTCAGCACTGACCCTCACACAGTGCGGCACTCCCTCAGTACTGACCCTCTGACAGTGCGGCACTCCCTCAGTACTGACCCTCTGACAGTGCGGCACTCCCTCAGTACTGACCCTCTGACAGTGCAGCACACCCTCAGTACTGACCCTCTGACAGTGCGGCACTCCCTCAGTACTGACCCTCTGACAGTGCAGCACTCCCTCAGTACTGACCCTCTGACACTGCGGCACTCCCTCAGTACTGACCCTCTGACCGTGCAGCTCTCCCTCAGTACTGACCCTCTGACAGAGCAGCGCTCCCTCAGTACTGACCCTCTGACAGTGCAGCTCTCCCTCAGTACTGACCCTCTGACAGTGCAGCACTCCCTCAGTACTGACCCTCTGACAGTGCAGCAATCCCTCAGTACTGACCCTCTGACAGTGCAGCACTCCCTCAGTACTGACCCTCACACAGTGCGGCACTCCCTCAGCACTGACCCTCTGTCAGTGCAGCCCTCCCTCAGTACTGACCCTCTGACAGTGCAGCACTCCCTCAGTACTGACCCTCTGACAGTGTGGCACTCCCTCAGTACTGACCCTCTGACAGTGCAGCACTCCCTCAGTACTGACCCTCTGACAGTGTGGCACTCCCTCAGTCCTGACCCTCTGACAGTGCGGCACTCCCTCAGTACTGACCCTCTGACAGTGCGGCACTCCCTCAGTACTGACCCTCTGACAGTGCGGCACTCCCTCAGTACTGACCCTCTGACAGTGCAGCACTCCCTCAGTACTGACCCTCTGACAGTGCGGCACTCCCTCAGTACTGACCCTCTGACAGTGCAGCACTCCCTCAGTACTGACCCTCTGACAGTGCAGCACTCCCTCAGTACTGACCCTCTGACCGTGCAGCTCTCCCTCAGTACTGACCCTCTGACAGTGCAGCACTCGCTCAGTACTGACCCTCTGACAGTGCAGCACTCCCTCAGTACTGACCCTCTGACAGTGCGGCACTCCCTCAGTACTGACCCTCTGACAGTGCAGCACTCCCTCAGTACTGACCCTCTGACAGTGCAGCACTCCCTCAGTACTGACCCTCTGACAGTGCAGCACTCGCTCAGTACTGACCCTCTGACAGTGCGGCACTCCCTCAGTACTGACCCTCTGACAGTGCGGCACTCCCTCAGTACTGACCCTCTGACAGTGCGGTACTCCCTCAGTACTGACCCTCTGACAGTGCGGCACTCCCTCGGTACTGACCCTCTGACAGTGCAGCACTCCCTCGGTACTGACCCTCTGACAGTGCAGCACTCCCTAGGTACTGACCCTCTGACAGTGCGGCACTCGCTCAGTACTGACCCTCTGACAGTGCAGCACTCCCTCAGTACTGACCCTCTGACAGTGCGGCACTCCCTCAGTACTGACCCTCTGACAGTGCAGCACTCCCTCAGTACTGACCCTCTGACAGTGCAGCACTCCCTCAGTACTGACCCTCTGACAGTGCAGCACTCGCTCAGTACTGACCCTCTGACAGTGCGGCACTCCCTCAGTACTGACCCTCTGACAGTGCGGCACTCCCTCAGTACTGACCCTCTGACAGTGCGGTACTCCCTCAGTACTGACCCTCTGACAGTGCGGCACTCCCTCGGTACTGACCCTCTGGCAGTGCAGCACTCCCTCGGTACTGACCCTCTGACAGTGCAGCACTCCCTAGGTACTGACCCTCTGACAGTGCAGCACTCCCTCAGTACTGACCCTCTGACAGTGCGGCACTCCCTCGGTACTGACCCTCTGACAGTGCAGCACTCCCTAGGTACTGACCCTCTGACAGTGCAGCACTCCCTCAGTACTGACCCTCGGACAGTGCAGCACTCCCTCAGTACTGACCCTCTGACAGTGCAGCACTCCCTCAGTACTGACCCTCTGACAGTGCGGCACTCCCTCGGTACTGACCCTCTGACAGTGCAGCACTCCCTAGGTACTGACCCTCTGACAGTGCAGCACTCCCTCAGTACTGACCCTCTGACAGTGCAGCACTCCCTCAGTACTGACCCTCTGACAGTGCGGCACTCCCTCAGTACTGACCCTCTGACAGTGCAGCACTCCCTCAGTACTGACCCTCTGACAGTGCAGCACTCCCTCGGTACTGACCCTCTGACAGTGCAGCACTCCCTCAGTACTGACCCTCTGACAGTGCGGCACTCCCTCAGTACTGACCCTCTGACAGTGCAGCGCTCCCTCAGTACTGACCCTCTGACAGTGCGGCGCTCCCTCAGTACTGACCCTCTGACAGTGCAGCACTCCCTCAGTACTGACCCTCTGACAGTGCAGCACTCCCTCAGTACTGACCCTCTGACAGTGCAGCACTCCCTCAGTACTGACCCTCTGACAGTGCAGCACTCCCTCAGTACTGACCCTCTGACAGTGCAGCACTCCCTCAGTACTGACCCTCGGACAGTGCAGCACTCCCTCAGTACTGACCCTCTGACAGTGCAGCACTCCCTCAGTACTGACTCTCTGACAGTGCAGCACTCCCTCAGTACTGACTCTCTGACAGTGCAGCACTCCCTCAGTACTGACCCTCTGACAGTGCGGCACTCCCTCAGTACTGACCCTCTGACAGTGCAGCACTCCCTCAGTACTGACCCTCTGACAGTGCAGCACTCCCTCAGTACTGACCCTCTGACAGTGCGGCAATTCTGTCCTTGAGGTTTCAGCCTTGATTTGGAGCTCAGTGTGCGGAGTGGTTCATTGGTGGACAGGATGACCAGCTGTAGTGGTTGCATCACTGAATGGTGGCCAGGGACAGGAACCTCGAGCTGATTTTGTCTTTGGTAATCCATGGATGATTGTGAAAAGCTGTGTGGCCTGGACACAGCTCAATGAGGACATCCTGGTGGATTGCCAATTCCAGCATCACCCAGCAGCACATTCAGCCCATTGCACTTTGATCATTCGATGAATGAGTCTTCATGAGTTCTGGAATGGGGAGAACCTGGTAAAAGCTTCACGAAGACTTCAGGCAAGAAACTAAAAATAAATGTGGGCGTGGAGGGAGAGGAATGTTTGTCGGATGTTGGGTCGGGTAGATGTGGTGACTTTATTTTCACACGGGATGTGTTATTTGGCTAGCCTGAACTCTGGCATGTGTACAACACTGAGCAGTAAAGCTCAGACAAGGCTCTGAGCTCTCAGACACTGAAACAAACAGACTGAAATCTGAGCTAATCGGCAGTGTTCGCAGCTCGTCCCCCACCCAAACTGCAGGCTCTCCCTGCTCAGAATGGTGCAGGAGATTGTCGCCCCTTCTGTGAGTCCAGCCCGCCCGCCCTACCCAGAACAGCCTCGCCCACCTTCCAAACTGACCACCCGTGCCAGGTGTTCCGCTCCAGATTCCATTAGCTGCCCCTCAGAGTGAGTGAGTTTGGAGAATGAGGCTGTGATTAAATCCCCAGCACATCTGCCGCACTCTTCACCACTCCTGGCTCACATTGTGGGGCAGAGAGTAAACACGGGGGCCTGTCTCATGGTAACCACACACTGGGTACTTGCAGCCAAGCATCTGGGATTGGTTAAGCTTTGTGTAGCTGTCTCACTTGGCCTACTTCCCCAGTTAAGGAATTTGAACAGTAATTGCCTGGTGCAACTGTACTAAACACAAAGCCCGCCATTAACCTGTTACACGAGATGTCACAAACCTCCCCCAATGCCCTGCTTTGTCTCTATTTGGAGGCTAATTGCGGAATATTCATTCAGGAAAATATTCTCTCCTCTCAGTCTTTCCCCTCCCGTGCCAAAGTGGAACTGGGGTATTCTGGCTGTTTAGATTCTGATCGTACCCCTCCTCTCACTCCCCAGCACCGTGGGGTGGGGTGTACTGCTCCCCATTTCTGCCCCCAAACTAAAATGGGGACCTGGTGCTGTGCAGACCACACGTGTCAACACAATACTCTATTACTGAACCAGCAGTTAACGCAGCAGCTCTCGCCAGAGAGTCAGTCTGTGACTGTCCGATGCTGCTCAATTCACCTGGGCTAGGGAGAGAAAAGCTTTTGTGTGTGTATGTGTATGTGTGTGTGTCTGTGTGTCAATGTGTGTGTGTCTGTCAATGTGTGGGTGTCAATATGTGTGTGTCAATGTCAATGTGTGCGTGTGTCATTGTGTGTATGTCAATGTCAATCTGCGTGCGTGTGTCAATGTCTCTGTGTGTGCGATTGTCAATTTCAATGTGTGTGCCTGTGTCTCAGTGTCAATGTGTGTGCCTGTGTCTCAATGTCAATGTGTGTGCCTGTGTCACTGTGTGCGCGCGCGTGTCTCAATGTCAATGTCAATGTGTGTGCCTGTGTCTCAGTGTCAATGTGTGCGCGCCTGTGTCTCAATGTCAATGTGTGTGCCTGTGTCTCAATGTCAATGTGTGCGCGTGTGTCTCAGTGTCAATGTGTGTGCCTGTGCCTCAGTGTCAATGTGTGTGCGCCTGTGTCTCAATGTCAATGTGTGTGCCTGTGTCTCAATGTCAATGTGTGTGCGCCTGTGTCTCAGTGTCAATGTGTGTGCGCCTGCGTCTCAATGTCAATGTGTGTGCCTGTGTCTCAATGTCAATGTGTGCGCGTGTGTCTCAGTGTCAATGTGTGTGCCTGTGTCTCAGTGTCAATGTGTGTGCGCTTGTGTCTCAATGTCAATGTCAATGTGTGTGTCTGTGTCTCAATGTCAATGTGTGTGTGCCTGTGTCTCAGTGTCAATGTGTGTGCGCCTGTGTCTCAATGTCAATGTGTGTGCCTGTGTCTCAATGTCAATGTGTGTGCCTGTGTCTCAGTGTCAATGTGTGTGTGCCTGTGTCTCAATGTCAATGTGTGTGCCTGTGTCTCAGTGTCAATGTGTGTGCCTGTGTCTCAATGTCAATGTGTGTGCGCGCCTGTGTCTCAGTGTCAATGTGTGTGTGCCTGTGTCTCAATGTCAATGTGTGCACCTGTGTCTCAGTGTCAATGTGTGTGCGCCTGTGTCTCAGTGTCAATGTGTGTGTGCGCGTGTCTCAGTGTCAATGTGTGTGCGAGTGTCAATTTCAATGTGTGTGCGTGTCTCAATGTCAATATGTGTGCGTGTGTCTCAGTGTCAATGTGTGCGCCTGTGTCTCCGTGTCAATGCATGCGCGTGTCTCAATGTTAATGTGTGTGTGCATGTCTCAATGTCAATGTGTGTGCGTGTCTCAATGTCAATGTGTGCGTGTGTCTCAATGTCAATGCGTGCGCATGTGTCTCAGTGTCAATGTGTGTGCGCCTGTGTCTCAGTGTCAATGTGTGTGCGCCTGTGTCTCAATGTCAATGTGTGTGCGTGTCTCAATGTCAATGTGTGTGCGCCTGTGTCTCAGTGTCAATGTGTGTTCGCCTGTGTCTCAGTGTGAATGTGTGTGCGCCTGTGTCTCAATGTCAATGTGTGTGTGCGTGTTTCAATGTCAATGTGTGTGCGCCTGTGTCTCAGTGTCAATGTGTGTGCATGTGTCTCAATGTCAATGTGTGCGCGTGTGTCTCAGTGTCAATGTGTGCGTGTGTCTCAATGTCAATGTGTGTGTGTGTCTCAATGTCAATGTCGATGTGTGCGCCTGTGTCTCAATGTTAATGTGTGTGCACCTGTGTATCAATGTCAATGTGTGTGCCTGTGTCTCAGTGTCAATGTGTGTCTCAATGTCAATGTCGATGTGTGTGCCTGTGTCTCAGTGTCAATGTGTGTGCGCCTGTGTCTCAATGTCAATGTGTGTGCCTGTGTCTCAGTGTCAATGTGTGCATGTGTGTCTCAGTGTCAATGTGTGTGCGCCTGTGTCTCAATGTCAATGTGTGCATGTGTGTCTCAGTGTCAATGTGTGTGCGCCTGTGTCTCAATGTTAATGTGTGTGCCTGTGTCTCAGTGTCAATGTGTGCATGTGTGTCTCAGTGTCAATGTGTGTGCGCCTGTGTCTCAATGTCAATGTGTGTGCCTGTGTCTCAGTGTCACTGTGTGCGCGCGTGTGTCTCAGTGTCAATGTGCGCGCGCGCGTGTCTCAGTGTCAATGTGTGCATGTGTGTCTCAGTGTCAATGTGTGTGCGCCTGTGTCTCAATGTCAATGTGTGTGCCTGCGTCTCAGTGTCAATGTGTGCATGTGTGTATCAGTGTCAATGTGTGCGCGCGTGTCTCAGTGTCAATGTGTGTGCGCCTGTGTCTCAGTGTCACTGTGTGCGCGCATGTGTCTCAGTGTCAATGTGTGTGTGCCTGTGTCTCAATGCCAATGTGTGTGCCTGTGTCTCAGTGTCAATGTGTGTGCGCCTGTGTCTCAGTGTCAATGTGTGCGCCTGTGTCTCAGTGTCAATGTGTGTGCGCCTGTGTCTCAGTGTCAATGTGTGTGCGCCTGTGTCTCAATGTCAATGTGTGTGCCTGTGTCTCAGTGTCAATGTGTGTGCCTGTGTCTCAATGTCAATGTGTGTGCGCCTGTGTCTCAGTGTCAATGTGTGTGCCTGTGTCAATGCTATAGAGTCAGACCGCACACAAAAGGCCCAATGGCCCAACACTTCTGCACTGGTCAAAAACAACCAGCTAACCATTCTAATCCTATTTTCCAGCACTGTCAGAGGGTCAGTACTGAGGGAGTGCTGCACTGTCAGAGGGTCAGTACTGAGGGAGTGCCGCACTGTCAGAGGGTCAGTACTGAGGGAGTGCTGCACTGTCAGAGGGTCAGTACTGAGGGAGTGCTGCACTGTCAGAGGGTCAGTACTGAGGGAGTGCCGCACTGTCAGAGGGTCAGTACTGAGGGAGCGCTGCACTGTCAGAGGGTCAGTACTGAGGGAGTGCTGCACTGTCAGAGGGTCAGTACTGAGGGAGTGCTGCACTGTCAGAGGGTCAGTACTGAGGGAGTGCCGCACTGTCAGAGGGTCAGTACTGAGGGAGTGCTGCACTGTCAGAGGGTCAGTACTGAGGGAGTGCTGCACTGTCAGAGGGTCAGTACTGAGGGAGTGCCGCACTGTCAGAGGGTCAGTACTGAGGGAGCGCTGCACTGTCAGAGGGTCAGTACTGAGGGAGTGCTGCACTGTCAGAGGGTCAGTACTGAGGGAGTGCTGCACTGTCAGAGGGTCAGTACTGAGGGAGTGCCGCACTGTCAGAGGGTCAGTACTGAGGGAGTGCTGCACTGTCAGAGGGTCAGTACTGAGGGAGTGCTGCACTGTCAGAGGGTCAGTACTGAGGGAGTGCCGCACTGTCAGAGGGTCAGTACTGAGGGAGTGCTGCACTGTCAGAGGGTCAGTACTGAGGGAGTGCTGCACTGTCAGAGGGTCAGTACTGAGGGAGTGCCGCACTGTCAGAGGGTCAGTACTGAGGGAGTGCTGCACTGTCAGAGGGTCAGTACTGAGGGAGTGCCGCATTGTCAGAGGGTCGGTACTGAGGGAGTGCCGCACTGTCAGAGAGTCAGTACTGAGGGAGTGCTGCACTGTCAGAGGGTCAGTACTGAGGGAGTGCTGCACTGTCAGAGGGTCAGTACTGAGGGAGCGCCGCACTGTCAGAGAGTCAGTACTGAGGGAGTGCCGCATTGTCAGAGAGTCAGTACTGAGGGAGTGCCGCACTGTCAGAGGGTCAGTACTGAGTGAGTGCCGCACTGTCAGAGGGTCAGTACTGAGGGAGCGCCGCACTGTCAGAGGGTCAGTACTGAGGGAGTGCCGCACTGTCAGAGGGTCAGTACTGAGGGAGTGCTGCACTGTCAGAGGGTCAGTACTGAGGGAGTGCTGCACTGTCAGCGGGTCAGTACTGAGGGAGTGCTGCACTGTCAGAGGGTCAGTACTGAGGGAGCCCCGCACTGTCACAGGGTCAGTACTGAGGGAGCCCCGCACTGTCACAGGGTCAGTACTGAGGGAGTGCTGCACTGTCAGAGCGTCAGTACTGAGGGAGTGCCGCACTGTCAGAGGGTCAGTACTGAGGGAGTGCCGCACTGTCAGAGGGTCAGTACTGAGGGAGTGTTGCACTGTCAGAGGGTCAGTACTGAGGGAGTGCTGCACTGTCAGAGGGTCAGTACTGAGGGAGTGCCGCACTGTCAGAGGGTCAGTACTGAGGGAGTGCTGCACTGTCAGAGGGTCAGTACTGAGGGAGCCCCGCACTGTCAGAGGGTCAGTACTGAGGGAGTGCTGCACTGTCAGAGGGTCAGTACTGAGGGAGTGCCGCACTGTCAGAGGGTCAGTACTGAGGGAGTGCTGCACTGTCAGAGGGTCAGTACTGAGGGAGTGCCGCATTGTCAGAGGGTCAGTACTGAGGGAGTGCCGCACTGTCAGAGAGTCAGTACTGAGGGAGTGCTGCACTGTCAGAGGGTCAGTACTGAGGGAGTGCTGCACTGTCAGAGGGTCAGTACTGAGGGAGCGCCGCACTGTCAGAGAGTCAGTACTGAGGGAGTGCCGCACTGTCAGAGAGTCAGTACTGAGGGAGTGCCGCACTGTCAGAGGGTCAGTACTGAGTGAGTGCCGCACTGTCAGAGGGTCAGTACTGAGGGAGCGCCGCACTGTCAGAGGGTCAGTACTGAGGGAGTGCCGCACTGTCAGAGAGTCAGTACTGAGGGAGTGCCGCACTGTCAGAGGGTCAGTACTGAGGGAGTGCTGCACTGTCAGAGGGTCAGTACTGAGGGAGTGCTGCACTGTCAGCGGGTCAGTACTGAGGGAGTGCTGCACTGTCAGAGGGTCAGTACTGAGGGAGCCCCGCACTGTCAGAGGGTCAGTACTGAGGGAGCCCCGCACTGTCACAGGGTCAGTACTGAGGGAGTGCTGCACTGTCAGAGCGTCAGTACTGAGGGAGTGCCGCACTGTCAGAGGGTCAGTACTGAGGGAGTGCCGCACTGTCAGAGGGTCAGTACTGAGGGAGTGCTGCACTGTCAGAGGGTCAGTACTGAGGGAGTGCTGCACTGTCAGAGGGTCAGTACTGAGGGAGTGCTGCACTGTCAGAGGGTCAGTACTGAGGGAGTGCCGCACTGTCAGAGGGTCAGTACCGAGGGAGTGCTGCACTATCAGAGGGTCAGTACTGAGGGAGTGCTGCACTATCAGAGGGTCAGTACTGAGGGAGTGCCGCACTGTCAGAGGGTCAGTACTGAGGGAGTGCCGCACTGTCAGAGGGTCAGTACTGAGTGAGTGCTGCACTGTCAGAGGGTCAGTACTGAGGGAGTGCCGCACTGTCAGAGGGTCAGTACTGAGGGAGTGCCGCACTGTCAGAGGGTCAGTACTGAGGGAGTGCCGCACTGTCAGAGGGTCAGTACTGAGGGAGTGCTGCACTGTCAGAGGGTCAGTACTGAGGGAGTGCCGCACTGTCAGAGGGTCAGTACTGAGGGAGTGCCGCACTGTCAGAGGGTCAGTACTGAGGGAGTGCCGCACTGTCAGAGGGTCAGTACTGAGGGAGCGCTGCACTGTCAGAGGGTCAGTACTGAGGGAGTGCTGCACTGTCAGAGGGTCAGTACTGAGGGAGTGCCGCACTGTCAGAGGGTCAGTACTGAGGGAGTGCTGCCCTGTCAGAGGGTCAGTACTGAGGGAGTGCTGCACTGTCAGAGGGTCAGTACTGAGGGAGTGCCGCACTGTCAGAGGGTCAGTACTGAGGGAGTGCTGCCCTGTCAGAGAGTCAGTACTGAGGGAGCGCCGCACTGTCAGAGGGTCAGTACTGAGCGAGTGCCGCACTGTCAGAGGGTCAGTACTGAGGGAGTGCCGCACTGTCAGAGGGTCAGTACTGAGGGAGCGCTGCACTGTCAGAGGGTCAGTACTGAGGGAGTGCCGCACTGTCAGAGGGTCAGTACTGAGGGAGTGCCGCACTGTCAGAGGGTCAGTACTGAGGGAGTGCTGCACTGTCAGAGGGTCAGTACTGAGGGAGTGCCGCACTGTCAGAGGGTCAGTACTGAGGGAGTGCCGCACTGTCAGAGGGTCAGTACTGAGGGAGTGCCGCACTGTCAGAGGGTCAGTACTGAGGGAGTGCTGCACTGTCAGAGGGTCAGTACTGAGGGAGTGCCGCACTGTCAGAGGGTCAGTACTGAGGGAGTGCTGCACTGTCAGAGGGTCAGTACTGAGGGAGTGCTGCACTGTCAGAGGGTCAGTACTGAGGGAGCGCCGCACAGTCAGAGGGTCAGTACTGAGGGAGTGCCGCACTGTCAGAGGGTCAGTACTGAGGGAGTGCTGCACTGTCAGAGGGTCAGTGCTGAGGGAGTGCCGCACTGTCAGAGGGTCAGTACTGAGGGAGTGCCGCACTGTCAGAGGGTCTGTACTGAGGGAGTGCTGCACTGTCAGAGAGTCAGTACTGAGGGAGTGCTGCACTGTCAGAGGGTCAGTACTGAGGGAGTGCTGTGATTTCAATGCTCCCATCCAGCCTGTGAAAGTTTCACTCATGATCAAGAAGCTGCATCAGATTTCACTCTCTTATCTGACCACTTGTGACTAAATACCTTCTCCTGTCTACACAGCCTGCTGTTGGAAAGTAGTCATTCCTGTTCTGATTAGGCAACTATGAAACCAGAGCTCTGAATTCTCTCACCTGATGGATTCTTCCTGAAGGTTCAGGATAAAGACCTTTCTTTCTGCAGTCAGTTTAACCTCCAGGAGGATCTAGTCCAGCGCCACCTGCAGGCGGAGGAGCTGTTTGAAAGCCCATGTAAAACCTTCATGTTGAAAGCTTTAGATTCAAATTAGTGATGCTGATAGTCCATCTGGTGGACGCAAGTTAGAATTGAGCAGACCTGAGGGGGATCTTCTGTGTCAAGGCCCAGGTCAGTAAAAGTGAATGTGACTCCCCAGAGGAAGTCTTACAGCCTGAAAGTTCTAATTGAAGATTCCAGATCGAGGTTCCTCACCAGCTGATGGTTTCCAGAGAAGATCACTGCCTACAAAGACCACAACATCAGCAGCAAAGATACTCATCTCTCATTCCCAGTTTAATCCACATTATTTTTATCCTTTCCTTTCCTATCCGCACTGTGTGTCTGCCTTGTGTGTATGTGTGTGTGTGTGGGTGAAGGATGGGCCAATGTTTGGGAAATAATTAGACTAGCAGACCCTGGTTCTATTATTACCATTCCATGTTTATCTCTTCTCCTGTTATAAATAAACAGTTATCAAGTTTCACTTACAAATCTGGTGCCTACAAGTCATTGGAGCAGCCAAGGGTCAAAGATCTCAGGAAAATATACAAATTATTGGTTAATTCACTTGGGTTGGGACTCCGGGGCCTGTTGGACTGGAATTGACTGCGCACTCACCCAAGGTGTCATAACAGTGTCAATGTCATTGTGTGTGTTGTCAGGATCCTCCTGTTAATCCCTGTTTTTTTCCTGTTAATTTCTGTTATTTTGAAATTTCAATTTTTGTCTGTGGACAATGAATGCGTCTATGCCTTTAAGACAGACTTCACCTTTAATTCAAGAGGCTGGTAAACTGAGGATTGACCTATGACCTAAGGCAAGGCAGGTTGCAAGGAGATGTTTACATTTCAGATCAGCAGATTCCAGGGAGATCAGTGCTGACACATCTTGATGGACTTGGCTGGCGGCCAATGGACTGATTTGAATTACCGGGCCTTGCCAATGGATTGTGCTGATTCATTGGGGTTTTTCTCTGGAATGTTCCTTCCTCTGTGAGACTGTGTTTTTTCTTTTAGTTTTGTTTCTGAGATCTGAACTGGAAGCTGTTCCTCTAGGTCTCTCTGTTTTAAACCTCTCTGAAACACCCTGATGGAAACTCTGTTTTCTCCTCCGTAAAGCTGCAAGACCTTCTAGTGAGACTGGAAACCAAGTCCTGAAAGACTTGGACTCTCTGAATTCTCCCTCAGTGTACCCGAACAGGTGCTGTAGTATGGTGACTAGGGGATTTTCACAATAACTTCATTGCAATGTTAATGTAAGCCTACTTGTGACACTAATACAGATTATTAAGATTATTATTATCGAGATTAAACCTCAGGCTGAGAATTGGGTTTCAGGGGAGACAAAGAGAATCTTCAGAATTAAACCGGCCGGAGGCAATTGCTTTGAATGAAGGCCCCAGTTAATAAAAGTTGAAGTGCCTCTCCAGAGGAAATCCTATTGTCTGGGAGTACAGGCTGAATGTTACTGCCTGAAGATCCGTAACACTACACCGTTGGTTTTGATCCGTAAGCATGGAAGGACAGCCTGCTGCAAGGACTCCAACATCGGAAGTGAAGACACTCATCTCCTTTCATCTTAATCCCTCTTATTTTACCCGTCCTTTTCCATCTGTGTTTGTTTGACTTGTGGGTGTTTGGGTAGAGGATGGGATGCTGGGGGGAGGGGGGGGTAATAGATTAGCTGGCCATTATTCCATTAAAATTATTGCATATTTCAGATTTGTTTCTGTTATAAATAAACTCTTATTGTGTTCAACTAACAATACCTGGTGACTTTAACATATTGAGCAGTCAAGGGGCCAAAGATTCTGCAAACCTTGAACAAATTATTGGTTAATTCACTTTTGTTGGGGGGTCTGTGGGGCTGGATTCGACCTTGCACCTTGCCTAGGGTGTCGTAACAGTATGTGTGTGTATCAATGTCATTGCGTGTGTATCAATGTCATTGTGTGTGTGTATCAATGTCACTGTGTGTGTATCAATGTCACTGTGTGTGTATCAATGTCATTGTGTGTGTGTATCAATGTCACTGTGTGTGTATCAATGTCACTGTGTGTGTATCAATGTCATTGTGTGTGTGTATCAATGTCATTGTGTGTGTGTATCAATGCCATTGTGTGTGTATCAATGTCAGTGTGTGTGTATCAATGTCATTGTGTGTGTATCAATGTCATTGTGTGTGTGTATCAATGTCACTGTGTGTGTATCAATGTCACTGTGTGTGTATCAATGTCATTGTGTGTGTGTATCAATGCCATTGTGTGTGTATCAATGTCAGTGTGTGTGTATCAATGTAATTGTGTGTGTATCAATGTCATTGTGTGTGTGTATCAATGTCATTGTGTGTGTGTGTCAATGGCATTGTGTGTGTGTATCAATGTCATTGTGTGTGTGTATCAATGTCATTGTGTGCGTGTATCAATGCCATTGTGTGTGTCTGTGTCAATGTCATTGTGTGTGTGTATCAATGTCATTGTGTGTGTGTATCAATGTCATTGTGTGTGTATCAATGTCATTGTGTGTGTATCAATGTCATTGTGTGTGTGTATCAATGTCACTGCGTGTGTATCAATGTCATTGTGTGTGTGTATCAATGTCATTGTGTGTGTGTATCAATGTCATTGTGTGTGTGTATCAATGTCATTGTGTGTGTGTATCAATGTCATTGTGTGTGTATCAATGTCATTGTGTGTGTGTATCAATGTCATTGTGTGTGTATCAATGTCATTGTGTGTGTGTATCAATGTCATTGTGTGTGTATCAATGTCATTGTGTGTGTATCAATGTCATTGTGTGTGTATCAATGCCATTGTGTGTGTATCAATGTCATTGTGTGTGTATCAATGTCATTGTGTGTGTATCAATGTCATTGTGTGTGTATCAATGTCATTGTGTGTGTGTATCAATGTCATTGTGTGTGTATCAATGTCATTGTGTGTGTATCAATGTCATTGTGTGTGTATCAATGTCATTGTGTGTGTGTATCAATGCCATTGTGTGTGTATCAATGTCATTGTGTGTGTGTATCAATGGCATTGTGTGTGTGTATCAATGTCATTGTGTGTGTATCAATGCCATTGTGTGTGTGTATCAATGTCACTGTGTGTGTATCAATGTCATTGTGTGTGTGTATCAATGTCATTGTGTGTGTGTATCAATGGCATTGTGTGTGTGTATCAATGGCATTGTGTGTGTATCAATGTCATTGTGTGTGTATCAATGTCATTGTGTGTGTATCAATGTCATTGTGTGTGTGTATCAATGTCATTGTGTGTGTATCAATGTCATTGTGTGTGTGTATCAATGTCACTGTGTGTGTATCAATGTCATTGTGTGTGTGTATCAATGTCATTGTGTGTGTATCAATGTCATTGTGTGTGTATCAATGTCATTGTGTGTGTATCAATTGCATTGTGTGTGTATCAATGTCACTGTGTGTGTATCAATGTCATTGTGTGTGTGTATCAATGTCATTGTGTGTGTATCAATGTCATTGTGTGTGTATCAATGTCATTGTGTGTGTATCAATGTCACTGTGTGTGTATCAATGTCATTGTGTGTGTGTATCAATGTCATTGTGTGTGTATCAATTGCATTGTGTGTGTATCAATGGCATTGTGTGTGTCTGTGTCAACGTAATTGGGTGTGCCTGTGTCAATGTCATTGTGTGTATCAATGTCATTGTGTGTGTCTGTGTCAATGTCATTGTGTGTGTGTATCAATGTCATTGTGTGTGTGTATCAATGTCATTGTGTGTGTGTATCAATGTCATTGTGTGTGTCTGTGTCAATGTAATTGGGTGTGCCTGTGTCAATGTAATTGTGTGTATCAATGTCATTGTGTGTGTCTGTGTCAATGTCATTGTGTGTATCAATGTCATTGTGTGTGTCTGTGTCAATGTCATTGTGTGTATATCAATGTCATTGTGTGTGTGTGTGTGTATATCAATGCCATTGTGTGTATGCAGGAAGAAGTCTTACAACACCAGGTTTAAGTCCAGCTTTCGGAGCACTGCTTCTTCCTCAGGTGAAAGATTCACCTGAGGAAGGAGCAGCGCTCCGAAATCCAGTGATTTGAAACAAACCTGTTGGACTTTAACCTGGTGTTGTAAGACTTCGTACTGTGCTCACCCCAGTCCAACACCGGAATCTCCACATCATTGTGTGTACAGATCAGTGTGTGGGTGAGTGGGCGTGTGAGTGCATTGCTGTGAGTGTGGAGTGGTTGAGGGTGTGAGGGGGTCGGGGAGGGGGGGCGAGGGGGGGTCGAAGGGGTGAATGGGGGGGTTCGGAAGGGTTGAGCTGGGGGGGTCGGAAGGGGGGGGTATGTGGTTGGAGGATGTATTGGGGGAGGTTAGTGTGGAGGGTATGTGTTGGAGGGAGTTGGGGACTTGTGTGTGTGTGTGTGTGTGTGTGTGTGTGTGTTGGGGGGGTTGGGGTGGGTGTGCGTGTGTGGGGGGGGATTGTGGTGTGTGTGGGGGGAATTGTGTCCGTGTATGTGTGGGGGGGATTGTGGTCGTGTGTGTGTGGGGGTGGGGGTGGGATTGGGTGTGTGTGTGTTTGTGCGTGTGTCTGTGTGTTGTCTGGGTCTGTGTGTATGGGTCTGTGTGTTGTCTGTGTGTGTGTGTCTGTCTGTGTCTGTGTGACTGTGTCTGTGAGTGTCTGTGTGTGTCTGTGTCTGTGTGTATGTGTCTGTGTTGTGTGTGTGTCTGCGTCTGTGTGTATGTGTCTGTGTGTGTGTGTCTGTGTGTATGGGCCTGTGTGTTGTGTGTGTGTCTGTGTCTGTGTGTTGTCTGTGTCTGTGTTGTCTGTGTCTGTGTGTGTGTGTGTGTCTGTGTGTGTGTCTGTGTCTGTGTGTATGGGCCTGTGTGTTGTATGTGTCTGTGTGTGTGTTGTATGTGTCTGTGTGTGTGTCTGTGTCTGTGTGTGTGTCTGTGTGTGTTGTATGTGTCTGTGCCTGTGTCTGTGTGTGTGTCTGTGTGTGTGTCTGTGTGTGTCTGTGTGTGTGTGTCTGTGTCTGTGTCTGTGTGTGTGTGTCTGTGTGTGTCTGTGTGTGTGTGTTGTCTGTATGTGTGTGTGATAATCCTGACTTATTCAAAGGCTGTTCACTAAAAACATTGTTGGAATGTTAGCCTTACTGTTTTCCAGGAATTTTAAACATTGGAATCTTTTGACAGAGTACTTCCCAGGTTACCGTGGGGACGGTGTTAAGTGTCGGCTGGGATAGCAGCTGCTCAGGCTCCAGAATGTTGTGAAGCAGGGATCTCGCTCCCCAATTAGTGATCTGTAGGAATGTGCAGCCAATCCTGCAGCTTCCCTTCCCGCTCCCCCGGAGTCAGTTTGGTTCAGTTGGCATTTCCCCATCACCTGAATTGAAAAGTCGCTGGTTCAAGACCCACTCCAGAAATATTATTTTTCTAAACATATTTTTCATTGGAATTTTCACACATATCAAAACTTTGCAGAACAATTAAAAAATACAATAATAAGCCAAACACTAACAACACCAACACGAGCATCACAAGTTGCCTCTGTGACAGTCCCACTTCTATAGCAGATGAAAGTCTGCCTTCTCGTTTTGACAAGTGGGGGACGGATCTTCTGCCTTCCTGCGAATGGCCATCCTCCACATGACTTCTCTGCTGTACACCAGCTCACCTTCATCCAGGCCGTGCACCCGGCCCCCTTCCTAACCACCCACCTCCTATTTCAGCCGCCCCCCCTCCCTTTCTATCTCCCACTCCGAAAATATGCACTGTCAGAGGGTCAATACTGAGGGAGTGCCGCACTGTCAGAGGGTCAGTACTGAGGGAGTGCCGCACTGTCAGAGGGTCAGTACTGAGGGAGTGCCGCACTGTCAGGGTCAGTACTGAGGGTGGGCCGCACTGTCAGAGAGTCAGTACTGAGGGAGTGCCGCACTGTCAGAGGGTCAGTATTGAGGCAGTGCTGCACTGTCAGAGGGTCAGTACTGAGGGAGTGCCGAACTGTCAGAGGGTCAGTACTGAGGGTGTGCTGCACTGTCAGAGGGTCAGGACTGAGGGAGTGCCGCACTGTCAGAGGGTCATTACTGAGGGAGTGCCGCACTGTCAGAGGGTCAGTACTGAGGGAGTGCCGCACTGTCAGAGGGTCAGTACTGAGGGAGTGCCGAACTGTCAGAGGGTCAGTACTGAGGGTGTGCTGCACTGTCAGAGGGTCAGTACTGAGGGAGTGCCGCACTGTCAGAGGGTCATTACTGAGGGAGTGCCACACTGTCAGAGGGTCAGTACTGAGGGAGTGCCGCACTGTCAGAGGGTCAGGACTGAGGGAGTGCTGCACTGTCAGAGGGTCAGTACTGAGGGAGTGCCGCACTGTCAGAGGGTCAGTACTGAGGGAGTGCCGCACTGTCAGAGGGTCAGTACTGAGGGAGAGACGCACTGTCAGAGGGTAGTACTGAGGGAGTGCTGCACAGTCACAGGGCCAGTACTGAGGGAGTGCCGCACTGTCAGAGAGTCAGTACCGAGGGAGTGCTGCACTGTCAGACGGTCAGTACTGAGGGAGTGCAGCTCTGTCAGAGGGTCAGTACTGAGGGAGTGCTGCACTGTCAGAGGGTCAGTACTGAGGGAGTGCTGCACTGTCAGAGGGTCAGTACTGAGGGAGTGCTGCACTGTCAGAGGGTCAGTACTGAGGGAGAGACGCACTGTCAGAGGGTCAGTACTGAGGGAGTGCCGCACTGTCAGAGGGTCAGTACTGAGGGAGTGCTGCACTGTCAGAGGGTCAGTACTGCAGGAGTGCAGCACTGTCAGAGGGTCAGTGCTGAGGGAGTGCCGCACTGTCAGAGGGTCAGTATTGAGGGAGTGCCGCACTGTCAGAGGGTCAGTACTGAGGGAGTGCCGCATTGTCAGAGGGTCAGTACTGAGGGAGAGTCGCACTGTCAGAGGGTCAGTACTGAGGGAGTGCTGCACAGTCAGAGGGTCAGTACTGAGGGAGTGCCGCACTGTCAGAGGGCCAGTACTGAGGGAGTGCTGCACTGTCAGAGGGTCAGTACTGAGGGAGTGCCACACTGTCAGAGGGTCAGTACTGAGGGAGTGCCGCACTGTCAGAGGGTCAGGACTGAGGGAGAGACGCACTGTCAGAGGGTATACTGAGGGAGTGCTGCACAGTCACAGGGGCAGTACTGAGGGAGTGCCGCACTGTCAGAGGGTCAGTACCGAGGGAGTGCTGCACTGTCAGAGGGTCAGTACTGAGGGAGTGCAGCTCTGTCAGAGGGTCAGTACTGAGGGAGTGCCACACTGTCAGAGGGTCAGTACTGAGGGAGTGCTGCACTGTCAGAGGGTCAGTACTGAGGGAGTGCCGCACTGTCAGAGGGTCAGTACTGAGGGAGAGACGCACTGTCAGAGGGTAGCACTGAGGGAGTGCTGCACAGTCACAGGGGCAGTACTGAGGGAGTGCCGCACTGTCAGAGGGTCAGTACCGAAGGAGTGCTGCACTGCCAGAGGGTCAGTACTGAGGGAGTGCAGCTCTGTCAGAGGGTCAGTACTGAGGGAGTGCCACACTGTTAGAGGGTCAGTACTGAGGGAGTGCTGCACTGTCAGAGGGTCAGTACTGAGGGAGTGCTGCACTGTCAGAGGGTCAGTACTGAGGGAGTGCTGCACTGTCAGAGGGTCAGTACTGAGGGAGTGCTGCACTGTCAGAGGGTCAGTACTGAGGGAGAGACGCACTGTCAGAGGGTAGTACTGAGGGAGTGCTGCACAGTCACAGGGGCAGTACTGAGGGAGTGCCGCACTGTCAGAGGGTCAGTTCTGAGGGAGTGCTGCACTGTCAGAGGGTAAGTACTGAGGGAGTGCCACACTGTCAGAGGGTCAGTACTGAGGGAGTGCTGCACTGTCAGAGGGTAAGTACTGACGAAGTGCTGTACTGTCAGAGGGTCAGTACTGAGGGAGTGCCGCACTGTCAGAGGGTCAGTACTGAGGGAGTGCCACACTGTCAGAGGGTCAGTACTGAGGGAGTGCAGCTCTGTCAGAGGGTCAGTACTGAGGGAGTGCCGCACTGTCAGAGGGTCAGTACTGAGGGAGTGCTGCACTGTCAGAAGGTAAGTACTGAGGGAGTGCTGCACTGTCAGAGAGTCAGTACTGAGGGAGTGCCTCACTGTCAGAGGGTCAGTACTGAGGGAGTGCCACACTGTCAGAGGTCAGTACTGAGGGGGCGCTGCAGTGTCAGAGAGTCAGTACTGAGGGAGTGCCGCACTGTCAGAGGGTCAGTACTGAGGGAGTGCTGCACTGTCAGAGGGTCAGTACTGAGGGAGTGCCGCACTGTCAGAGGGTCAGTACTGAGGGAGAGCTGCACTGGCAGAGGGTCAGTACTGAGGGAGTGCCGCACTGTCAGAGGGTCAGTACTGAGGGAGAGACGCACTGTCAGAGGGTAGTACTGAGGGAGTGCAGCACTGTCAGAGTGTCAGTGCTGAGGGAGTGCCGCACTGTCAGAGGGTGAGTACTGAGGGTGCTCCGCACTGTCAGAGGGTCAGTACTGAGGGAGTGCCGCACTGTCAGAGGGTCAGTACTGAGGGAGTGCCGCACTGTCAGAGGGTCAGTACTGAGGGAGCTCCGCACTGTCAGAGGGTCAGTACTGAGGGAGAGCTGCACTGGCAGAGGGTCAGTACTGAGGGAGTGCCGCACTGTCAGAGGGTCAGTACTGAGGGAGAGACGCACTGTCAGAGGGTAGTACTGAGGGAGTGCAGCACTGTCAGAGGGTCAGTACTGAGGGAGTGCCGCACTGTCAGAGGGTCAGTACTGAGGGAGCTCCGCACTGTCAGAGGGTCAGTACTGAGGGAGTGCCGCACTGTCAGAGGGTCAGTACTGAGGGAGTGCTGCCCTGTCAGAGGGTCAGTACTGAGGGAGTGCTGCACAGTCAGAGGGTCAGTACTGAGGGAGTGCTGCACTGTCAGAGGGTCAGTACTGAGGGCGTGCCGCACTGTCAGAGGGTCAGTACTGAGGGAGCTCCGCACTGTCAGAGGGTCAGTACTGAGGGAGTGCCGCACTGTCAGAGGGTCAGTACTGAGGGAGTGCTGCCCTGTCAGAGGGTCAGTACTGAGGGAGTGCCACACTGTCAGAGGGTCAGTACTGAGGGAGTGCTGCACTGTCAGAGGGTAAGCACTGAGGGAGTGCCGCACTCTCAGTGGGTCAGTACTGAGGGAGTGCTGCACTGTCAGAGGGTCAGTACTGAGGGAGTGCTGCACTGTCAGAGGGTCAGTACTGAGGGAGTGCTGCACTGCCAGAGAGTCAGTACTGAGGGAGTGCCGCACTGTCAGAGGGTCAGTACTGAGGGAGTGCTACACTGTCAGAGGGTCAGTACTGAGGGAGTGCTGCACTGTCAGAGGGTCAGTACTGAGGGAGTGCCGCACTGTCAGAGGGTCAGTACTGAGGGAGTGCCGCACTGTCAGAGGGTCAGTACTGAGGGAGTGCCGCACTGTCAGAGGGTCAGTACTGAGGAAGTGCCGCACTGTCAGAGGGTCAGTACTGAGGGAGCGCTGCACTGTCAGAGGGTCAGTACTGAGGGAGTGCCGCTCTGTCAGAGGGTCAGTACTGAGGGAGTGCCGCACTGTCAGAGGGTCAGTACTTAGGGAGTGCTGCACTGTCAGAGGGTCAGTACTGAGGGAGTGCCGCACTGTCAGAGGGTCAGTACTGAGGGAGTGCCGCTCTGTCAGAGGGTCAGTACTGAGGGAGTGCCGCACTGTCAGAGGGTCAGTACTGAGGGAGTGCTGCACTGTCAGAGGGTCAGTACTGAGGGAGTGCTGCACTGTCAGAGGGTCAGTACTGAGGGAGTGCCGCACTGTCAGAGGGTCAGTACTGAGGGAGTGCTGAACTGTCTGAGGGTCAGTACTGAGTGAGTGCCGCACTGTCAGAGAGTCAGTACTGAGGGAGTGCCGCACTGTCAGAGGGTCAGTACTGAGGGAGTGCTGCACTGTCAGAGGGTCAGTACTGAGGGAGTGCCGCGCTGTCAGAGGGTCAGTACTGAGGGAGTGCTGCACTGTCAGAGGGTCAGTACTGAGAGAGTGCTGCACTGTCAGAGGGTCAGTACTGAAGGAGTGCCGCACTGTCAGAGGGTCAGTACTGAGGGAGTGCCGCACTGTCAGAGGGTCAGTACTGAGGGAGTGCCGCACTGTCAGAGGGTCAGTACTGACTCAGGATGGACATCTTGTTCTGTGAGGGGGACGCAGCACAAACTCCAAAACAGTGGGGCTGAAACGGTTAAGTTCGAGGAAGCGGTTGCATTGACTCGATTTTGTTCCTCGAGTCTGAAAGATTGAGATTCATAATTGAGGTTTTAAAGATGATTAAAGGGTTTGGTGGGTTAGATCGAGAAACTGCTTTCTGTGGTCAGGAGTGTCCAGAACCAACGGTGAAGAACCTTTAAAGTGGCGGCAGGCCGTTCCGGGGCACTTCCTCTTTCAAAGGGGAGTTGAAATCAGAAAATCTTCCCTACACCCCCCCCCCGCCGCATCGTGCCCCCGCCTCACACCAACACCTCCCGCACCACTCCTGTCAAAGGCGAGTACAATGGAGCTCACACAACTGACATTGCTCACTCTCTGTTGGAGAAGGGGGTTTGGATTTACAAACTGGAACAGGTAGATGGTTAGGTAGAAATCTGTCACAATCACGTTCAATGGCACAACGGACTCTGGGGGGTGAATGGCCTCGTTGTCTGTCCATAACTACCTGAATCTCCAACACTGAGATTGAACCTTCACCTCAACTCTGCAGAATCTGTCAGGTGAGGAGTGATGGGTTTCTGATGGGTCAAAAGGGATAATACTATCACCAACACATTTCATTGAGGCCTTTACAGGAAAAATACTCTCTGAAGAGAAGTCAGTTTAAGACAGTATCGATATTGGTGCCAGTGTTGGAGAGGGTTATCATTGAGCGTTCAATCCCCAACATCAGGAGATTGGGTAGAATGGCTGATTCTCGTTGGGTTACAGCACGCTCCGCGGCGGTGTCACCGAATCATATATCTGAGATGGAGATCATACAGCCCATCCGGCTTGTGTTGGCTCTTTGCAAGAGCTATCCAATTGGTCCCATTCCTCCTGCTCTTAACCCACAGCCCTGCAATTCTTATCCTTTTAAGTATCTACCCAAATTTACAATTAAATCTGCTTCCACTGCTCTTTCAGGAGTGCATTCCAGATCACAACATTGTAAGAATATGTCTTCTGCTTAAATCTGAGCCATCTAATTACTGACCCCTCCTGCCACTCGAAACTATTTCTCCACAAAACCAAATTTACTGAATACAGGCATTACCAGCCCTTTATAAACATAGCTTTGAAAAGTTACCCAGTTACTGATGTAGAACACCCCGGGCTCCACCCTGGGATGGGCTGTGTGTGACCTGCCCAATTCACACAGTCAGCCCTCAGTCCCCGATCATGTTTTGCGTGTGCAGCATGTTTCCTGACTCACTGCTTGCTCCAGTCGCTGCAACAATTAACCAGCCTCTCCCTCAATGAAACAAAAGCTCTCTCCACTGTGTTTCCACCTCCTTTTTCCACCGAGCTGGGTGTAATTCAATGCAGGCTGCGTATCAGGGAGACAGGCTGTGCTAAGCATTTATCACATTAATTTGTCACAAAGCCGAAGGGCCTTTGTGTCTCTAATCCACCGACGGTGCTTTGCTGATGCAGGCTCTCTTTGTCAAACAGGCTGTAATCTGACCTGGATCACCCTTGTCCGTCCACGTCCTGACAAGACACTGCCACAGTCATCTGCTTAGCTCGGCAGCTTTTTACAGAGATACCTGGGACGAAATTCTCCGTAATCGGCGCGATGTCCGCCGACCGGCGCCAAAAGCGGCGCGAATCAGTCCGGCATCGCGCCGCCCCAAAGGTGCGGAATCCTCCGCATCTTGAGCGGCCGAGCCCTAACCTTGAGGGGCTAGGCCCGCGCCGGACTGATTTCCGCCCCGCCAGCTGGCGGGAAAGGCCTTTGGTGCCCCGCCAGCTGGCGCGGAAATTACATCTCCGGGCGGCGTCTGCGCTGGAGCATCAGCGGCCGCTCACGGCATCCCCGCGCATGCGCAGTGAAGGGAGTCTCTTCCGCCTCCGCCATGGTGGAGACCGTGGCGAAGGCGGAAGGGAAAGAGTGCCCCCACGGCACAGGCCCGCCCGCGGATCGGTGGGCCCCGATCGCGGGCCAGGCCACCGTGGGGGCACCCCCCGGGGCCAGATCGCCCCGCACCCCCCCCAGGACCCCGGAGCCCGCCCGCGCCACCTTGTCCCGCCAACATACTGCCAACACACTGCCAACATACTACCAACATACTGCCAACCCACGACCAACATACTACCAACACACTGCAAACACACTGCCAACCCACGACCAACATACTGCCGACATACTACCAACACACTACCAACACACTGCCAACACACTGCCAACCCACGACCAACATACTGCCAACACACTACCAACACACTACCAACATACTGCCAACCCACGACCAACATACTGCCAACATACTACCAACACACTGCCAACATACTACCAACACACTGCCAACCCACGACCAACATACTACCAACACACTGCCAACATACTGCCAACCCATGACCAACATACTGCCAACATACTACCAACATACTGCCAACACACTACCAACACACTGCCAACCCACTGCCAACACACGACCAACATACTGCCAACACACTACCAACATGCTACCAACACACTGCCAACATGCTACCAACATACTTAGTTTGAAGGATTTTGCAAATTTCTACGTCAAACTTGTTTTTAAAATAAAAATATTTTTATGAAACACAGCCCAATGCTGCCACTGTTAACTCCGTGCTGCTGGCCTCGTTCTGCATTACAAGCCAGCTATTTAGCCCACTGTGCTAAACCAGGCCCTTTTGTCATCAAGCACCACTCAAATCGGGTGGGGAACGACGAAAGAAATCCACCTTGAGCGGATGCCACCAAATGTGTGACCATTCACTCTGTGGCCATCACCGGAAGTCACTACGTACACCTTACAAAATGTTTTGTATCCATGTATATTTTTCATTAGCCAATCTGTTATGAATCACCCAGGCTTGTTCTGGGTGTTTTCTAAACTCTCATAGCCTATTTATAATTAGGTCAGTGACTGGGACTACCCCAGGTTAATCATTATTGAAAGATTTCCCTCCGGTATCTACTCAACTCTGAGTAACATCTCTCAGTCACCATTCACCCCTTTGCAACAATTCCGAACTATTGATTATCATTTGTCGAAATCCCTTACCATTCACTCCCATTGTACACAATTCCAATGGATTAAACCCCTTCCCATTCACTCCCACTGTACACAATCCCAATGGATCAAACCCCTTCCCATTCACTCCCATTGTACACAATCCCAATGGATCAAACCCCTTCCCATTCACTCCCATTGTACACAATCCCAATGGATCAAACACCTTCCCAATCACCCCATTGTACACAATCCCAATGGATCAAACACCTTTCCATTCACTCACATTATATACAATCCCAATGATTCAAACCCCTTCCCATTCACTCCCATTGTACACAATCCCAATGGATCAAACCCCTTCCCATTCACTCCATTGTACACAATCCCTATGGATCAATCCCCTTCCCATTCACTCCCATTGTACACAATCCCAATGGATCAAACCCCTTCCCAACTACTCTCATTGTACACAATCCCGATGGATCAAACCCCTCCCATTCACTGCCATTTTATAGAATTTGAAGTCCAAAATGTACCATTTTCCTGTTCCCATATTTTCTATCCACAATGATGTAATCTCTGCACCACCAACTTGAATGTAATTGGACAAGCAAATGTCCTTTAAGCCGGGTCTCAGTGGGGGTAAAGACATTTCCTGTTTGTGTCAAAATCACTGGTTAATCTGTGAACTGAAATGTGTCTGTCGCTAATTTCCATCTGGGCTTTGTGGAAATCCTCATTGAGGATACGAGTCTGCAATTTGGCAGCTTTGAACAAACCTGCTTATTAACAGCCCACTGTCTTTCATTAGCAGGAATTTCTTGCATTCTTTGACTTTTGAGGTGCAGAGCTATTGTTAATAACAGTGGCAATTTATGATCAGTAATGAATACAGCCCTGCCAACATTAGACTGGGGGACAGAACAGTTAATAAAATGCCTGTTACCAACTGTCCCCACCTCTCCTCCATGGCAAGAGATACTCATTATCATTTAGAGGAGGAACAAAGAACAAAGAAAAGTACAGCACAGGAACAGGCCCTTCGGCCCTCCAAGCCCGTGCCGACCATGCTGCCCGACTAAACTACAATCTTCTACACTTCCTGGGTCCGTATCCCTCTATTCACATCCTATTCATATATTTGTCAAGATGCCCCTTAAACGTCACTATCGTCCCTGCTTCCACTACCTCCTCCGGTAGCGAGTTCCAGGCACCCACTACCCTCTGCGTAAAAAACTTGCCTCGTACATCTACTCTAAACCTTGCCCCTCTCACCTTAAACCTATGCCCCCGAGTAATTGATCCCTCTACCCCGGGGAAAAGGAGGAGGGACGAGGTCCTTAATGTCAAATGTAACTCAGCCTCAAAGCTTTGATGGTGCCCTGAATCCATTCACTTTCTCCTATTAAGCCGACACAATGAGTGGTAAGAAGCTGGCGGGGGTTTTGTGCCACGCCTTTGTCACAGGTTCCTGCCCTTTTTCACATTGTGTCAGGGACCGCAGATATATTGTTAGACCGTAGCATCACAGAACTATCGCCAACAAGAGGGGTCATTCAGCTCAGTGCCCTGGCACTGACTCTCTGAGAGATTGATCCGATTAGTCCCACAGTCCCGCTCCCCATTGCCCTGTAACCATCTTCAATCCCAGTATTAGCATTAGCTATGAGGAGCGGTTGAATAAACTCGGTTTGTTCTCACTGGAACGAAGGAGGTTGAGGAGCGACCTGATAGAGGTCTACAAAATTATGAGGGGCATAGACAGAGTGGATAGTCAGAGGCTTTTCCCCAGGGTAGAGGGGTCAATTACTAGGGGGCAGAGGTTTAAGGTGCGAGGGGCAAGGTTTAGAAGAGATGTACGAGGCAAGTTTTTTACGCAGAGGGTAGTGGGTGCCTGGAACTCGCTGCCGGAGGAGGTGGTGGAAGCAGGGACGATAGTGACCTTTAAGGGGCATCTTGACAAATACATGAATAGGATGGGAATAGAGGGATACGGACCCAGGAAGTGTAGAAGATTGTAGTTTAGTCGGGCAGCATGGTCGGCACGGGCTTGGAGGGCCGAAGGGCCTGTTCCTGTGCTGTACATTTCTTTGTTCTTTGTTCTTATTTATCCAATTTCCTTTTGGAAGATGATATTGAATTTATTTCCACTGCCATTTGAGGTTCTTTCAAAGAGGCAACATTGGCGCAATGGACTGCATGGTGTTTTTCTTTGCTGTACTATCCGATGACTCTGTGGTTGGACATTTCCCAGTTGGGTCGCACTCCCATTGTCTGGACCATGTGCTATAAACTTTCCAGTTTATTCCCCATTTATTCCCTTATTTTCCCTTTCTTTTATTTTACTGTCACACCTTTGATCTATGGATGATTGATGGACGTCTCACTATAAGGCAAGCTGCTTGTAAGGAGCCTGTAACTTTACTTCAAATAGAAGAATCCGGAAGGCTGTGCGGGTTTAAACTGGTGACTGCAGACTGGCTGGTGCCAGTCAGGACTCGGTTTGATTCATTGGCTGGTTGCCAATGAATTGGCCCAAAATGCTGTGATCTGCCCGGTAACAAGTCGCGATTGGCTCTGATCACACTGATTGGCTCTGATCACACTGATTGGCTCTGATCACACTGATTGGCTCTGATCACACTGATTGGCTCTGATCACACTGATTGGCTCTGATCACACTGATTGGCTCTGATCACACTGATTGGCTCTGATCACACTGATTGGCTCTGATCACACTGATTGGCTCTGATCACACTGATTGGCTCTGATCACACTGATTGGCTCTGATCACACTGATTGGCTCTGATCACACTGATTGGCTCTGATCACACTGATTGGCTCTGATCACACTGATTGGCTCTGATCACACTGATTGGCTCTGATCACACTGATTGGCTCTGATCACACTGATTGGCTCTGATCACACTGATTGGCTCTGATCACACTGATTGGCTCTGATCACACTGATTGGCTCTGATCACACTGATTGGCTCTGATCACACTGATTGGCTCTGATCACACTGATTGGCTCTGATCACACTGATTGGCTCTGATCACACTGATTGGCTCTGATCACACTGATGTGCAGAGTCCCAAAGCTTGCGTTTGGTTTCAGTTTTGATTCTGGCAGCCTAGTGGGAAGATCCAACTAACTCTTTCCTCAACGATCCAGCTAAACCTCTCCCAAAGGTCACTGTGAGGGTGGACTCTCTCTCCAGCAAGCCTCTGGGTGCTGTTTTCTGAGACTGCAGAGGCCTGAAGTCAAACCTCGAGCTGAAAGCAGGTGTGATGTGAAATAGAGTGTCTCTCCAGAAAGATAGAGGCCTGAAGGCTAACCTCGAGCTGAAGGCCCAGTTTGATGTGAAATAAGGTGACTCTCCAGAACGCCTGCTGCCTGCGAGTACTGCATTTTCTAAACTACAGGGATCCTGAATGATTGACTCTACAAAGAAGCCCATTGCCGACTGCAAACCAGAGACTTTAATCAGCCAGTGTGCTGTGAAGGAAGTGTGCTAAAGAACCACCGTCAGCAGCAAAGACTCTTATCCTTTGACTTTCATTCTTATTATTTTTTACCCCTTTCCATCCTTCTGTGTTTGTCTGTCTTGTGTGTGGGTAGAGGGTGGGACAGTTAAATTGGGCAGTAGGCATTAGCTTGCCGTTAACCAGTTGTAGTTACTGCATATTTTATGATAGTTTTTATTATAAATAAACATTTACAAACCTGGTGACTGTAACTGTTGGACAGCCACAGGCCAAAGACTTTGTTTTTTTTCTATAGGAATTATTAGTTAGTTTGCTGGTGTTGTGACTCTGGGGCATGTGGGGCTGGAATTGACCGCGCACTCGCCCAGGGAGGCGTTAACAGTGCAGGTCCTGGGCCATTGCTTCTCATCGATGTGTGTCCACTGGCATAACCTCTGTATCTTCCATCCACTGATGACAGTGGGTGGGTTCCTGAGACAGGAAAGCCAATCGGTGGGCTGGCAGCCGCAACAGGGGGAGGTGGGGGACTGCTGAGGGGAGAGGGTGGTGGTGAGGACACTTGGATATTGGAGTAATAACTGACTCCTGCAGAGTTGAGAAAGAAGAACCCACAACAGCTCGAGCAATCGGTGAGCAGAGGGAAACCCCTCCACGGGGTTGGTTTTGGTCGTGACTGGAGTTCCATCCAGGCAGCTCCTTCATCGGGACAAGGATCCACCAGCTCCAATAGAACAAAGAAAATGACAGCACAGGAACAGGCCCTTCGGCCCTCCCAGCCTGCGCCGATCCAGATCCTTTATCTAAACCTGTCGCCTATTTTCCAAGGATCTACTTCCCTCTGTTCCCCGCCCATTCATATTCTGTATATCTCATGTATAATAAGCCCCTAGACTGCCCCTAAGGAGCTGTTAAGGCAGGGTGGGGGTGGGGGGATGCTCTGACTGTGGGGACCCACTATCAACTTTAAGTAAGTCCTAATTACCAGCTGCCTCCATGGAGCAGACTGCGAACTTTATTCTCAGACCAATCCTGGCGATTATCCCTGGAGACAGGAAGCATAAGGAAACCACCTCAAGATTTCCCCTTATTATTCTTGTGCCCCCCCCTCCCCCTCCCCCTCCCCCCCCCCCCCCCCCCAGGCCAGCTTTACTGCCCATCCCTAATTGCCCTTGAGAAGGCGGTGGTGAGCTGCCTTCTTGAGCAGTCTATGTGGTGTAGGCACACCCACTGTGCTGTTCGGGAGGGCGTTTCAGGATTTTGCCCCAGCGACAGTGAAGGAGCGGTGATATATTTCCCAGTCAGGATGGTGGGTGACTTGGAGGGGAACCTCCAGGTGGTGGGGTTCCCAGGTAGCAGCTGCTCTTGTCCTTCCAGGTGGTGTTGAAGGAGATGTGATGAGTCAGTAACGGTTTGGGGTTTGAGTCGGATGATAGGAAAAGGATCAGATCAATTCCTTCTGCTGTGTTTCTACACCAGACCGTTCAGAAATCTCATTCACTCGTCAGGGACAATTTGAGCCTCCTACAGAGCATCTTTGGGCCCAGCGATAACCCAGCTCCTGTGGCTGAATGATGCTCCGTGTTAATAATAAGTAATATGTATCTTAAATCCACCTGCACGCCTTGGTCCCTGTTCCGTTGGCCACGAAGGACATGGCGGATTGTCAATAGATTTCAATGTGAGAAAGCCTTCGATAGGGTAGAGTGGGGGTACCTGTGGGAGGTACTGAAGAGGTTCGGGTTTGGGGAGGGGTTTGTCAGGTGGGTTAGGCTGTTGTATGAGGTCCCGATGGCGAATGTGGCCACAAACAGGAGGAGGTCCGAGTACTTTTGGTTGCACCGAGGGACGAGACAGGGGTGTCCCCTGTCCCCCCCGCTCTTCGCACTGGCGATTGAACCCCTGGCTATGGCACTGAGGGAGTCAAGGAACTGGAGGGGGTTGGTGCGGGGTGGGGAGGAGCATAGGGTGTCACTTTATACGGACGACCTGCTGCTGTATGTGGCGGACCCGGTGGGAGGAATGCCGGAGGTAATGAGGATCCTTAGGGAATTCGGGGACTTTTCGGGGTACAAGCTCAACATGGGGAAGAGCGAGCTGTTCGTAGTTCATCCAGAGGACCAGGAGAGGGGGATTGGCGAGATCCCACTAAAAAAGGCGGAGAGGAGCTTCAGGTATCTGGGAGTCCAGGGGCCAGGAGCTGGGGGGCCCTGCATAGGCTTAACTTTACAAGGCTGGTGGAGCAAATGGAGGTGGAGTTCAAGAGGTGGGTCGCGTTGCCGCTGTCCTTGGCGGGTAGGGTGCAGTCAGTCAAAATGACGGTGCTCCCAAGGTTTTTGTTCCTGTTCCAGTGCCTCCCCGTGTTTATCCCGAAGGCCTTTGTTAGGCGGGTTAACAGGAGCATAATGGGGTTTGTATGGGTGCGAGGGACTCCGAGGGTGAGGAGGGTGTTCCTGGAGCGGAGTAGAGATATGGGGGGGGGCTGGCGCTGCCCAACCTCTGAGGGTACTACTGGGCCACCAATGCGACGATGGTGCGCAAGTGGGTGATGGAGGGGGAGGGGGCTGCATGGAAGAGGCTGGAGACAGCGTCCTGTGCGGGTACGAGTCTGGGGGCGCTGGCAACGGCGCCGCTGCCGCTCCCTCCAAGGAGGTATACCACGAGCCCGGTGGTGGTGGCGGCCCTCAAAATTTGGGGGCAGTGGAGGCGGCATAGGGGGGAAGTTGGGGCCTCAGCGGGGACCCCATTACGGGGGAACCACCGGTTCGACCCAGGAAGAACAGGTGGAGGGTTTGCGGGGTGGCACAGGGCAGGGTTACTAAAGTTGGGGGACTCGTTTGTGGACGGGAAGTTCGCGAGCCTGGGTGAGCTGGAGGAGAAGTACGGGCTCCCCCCGGGGAACACCTTCAGGTATTTACAGGTAAGGGCATTTGCCAGGCGGCAGGTGGTGGAATTCCCGCGGCTACGGCCACACACAGTACAGGACAGGGTGCTCTCGGGGGGGTGGGTGGGAGTGGGGAAGATCTCGGAAACTTACCAGGTGATGCAGGAGGAGGAGGAGGCCTCGGTGGTGGAATTGAAAAGTAAGTGGGAGGAGGAGTTGGGAGAGGAGATCGAAGAGGGGACGCGGGCAGATGCCCTAGGGAGGGTGAACTCTTCCTCATCGTGCGCGAGGCTCAGCCTCATACAGTTTAAGGTGCTGCACAGGGCACACATGACCAGGACAAGGATGAGCTGTTTTTTGGGGGTGAGGACAGGTGTGTTAGGTGCTCAGGGAGCCCAGCAAATCACACCCATATGTTCTGGGCATGCCCAGCGCTGGAGGAATTTTGGAAGGGCGTAGCGAGGACGGTGTCGAGGGTGGTAGGATCCAGGGTCAGACCGGGCTGGGGGCTCGCAATATTTGGGGTGGCAGAGGAGCCGGGAGTGCAGGAGGCGCAAGAGGCCGGAATTCTGGCCTTTGCGTCCCTGGTAGCCCGGCGAAGGATTCTCCTTCAGTGGAAAGATGCGAGGCCCCCAAACGTGGAATCCTGGATCAGCGATATGGCGGGGTTTATTAAATTGGAGAGGGTGAAATTCGCATTGAGAGGGTCGGTACAAGGGTTCTTTAGGCGGTGGCAACCGTTCTTAGACTTCCTGGCAGAGCGGTAGACTGTGTTTTGTACTTAACCCTGTTGGGTTCCTTTTTCATATTGATATTGATATTTTATGAAAACCTTTAATAAAAATTATTTTTAAAAAAAAATAGATTTCAACGTCAGATTCAGGGAATAGCAATCCCCCTATTGAGGGGCAGAGGCTCACTCACTGTGAGGTGGATTGCAGTTTAGTTCTAACCAGGACCAGCCTCTCCGAAGCTCCCCGGCCTGGGACACTGGTGTTGTGCACCCTGCCTGTAGCCCTATGTGTTACTTTAATAAAGGGCGTTATTGTTGGAAGACTGGCCTTGGCAAAGTTATTATGTTGCATACCCCTCAACAACAACCCATCAATTTCAGTATCGATAGTTTTAATTGACTCCCAGCAATTTGAGGGTATGGGGTCCAGATTTCCACAACATTTGTGACAAAATGTTTCCTGCCCCAGCCCGGGGCAGCCTGCTTCACATTTTAACGTCTGGCCCCTCGTTCTGGTCGCCCTCACCTGAGGAAACAGTTCCTCTGATTTTACCCTCTCAAACCCTTTAACATCTTGATGAGTGATGTAATTATTCAACTTTCTAAACTTGAAGGATTGCAAACCTTGCAAACTGTTCTCAAAATGTAACCCTTTTAGCTCGAGTGTAGCCTGGTGGATCTGTGCCGAACCCTCGCCAAGCTGTATATTCTTCCAGAGGCCAGGGGGAGTCTGCTGGATGACATTTGAGGAAATCAGTTGTTGGCGCTGACTCTCTCAGACTGTGCCGGTTTCATATCGCAGACACCTCATTGATCAAGGTGAAGCTCTCGAGTGGCTTGGTTTTGTAGCAACACAGCAGGTACAGGATGCTGAAGAGGGTATACTTCAGGACCAAGCTCCCTTTAAGCGAGAGCCTCCTGCACACTGACAACTCGGGAACAAGACAGAACGAGTGTCCAGCACCCAGACAATGAGCTGCTGGTCAGGAGCGAGCAGTAATTCAGGCTGGACTGAGAGAAAGGGAGAGATTCAGCAACTGAAATAGTTAAAAGGATGTCACATCCTGTATGATAA
The DNA here is from genome assembly GCF_047496885.1 of Scyliorhinus torazame. Taxonomy (NCBI): domain Eukaryota; kingdom Metazoa; phylum Chordata; class Chondrichthyes; order Carcharhiniformes; family Scyliorhinidae; genus Scyliorhinus; species Scyliorhinus torazame. Next base: position 166,857,944 of record NC_092724.1, read on the forward strand.
TTTGCATAATTATGATCTGTCAGAGTGCTCACAATATAGGAATGATGAAGTGAGTGGAAAAGGTGGCAGCAATTCCTTAACATTCAATAACCGAATGCCAGCCATTGTTATTATATTTATAACCTCACCCCTATCCCGAATCCCACAGCTCCCAGTTTCACTGCAAGCTATCAGTTAATTTACAAAATACCCACCCTCTGACAGTGCAGCCCTCCCTCAGTACTGACCCTCTGACAGTGCAGCACTCCCTCAGTACTGACCCTCTGACAGTGCGGCACTCCCTCAGTACTGACCCTCTGACAGTGCAGCACTCCCTCAGTACTGACCCTCTGACAGTGCGGCGCTCCCTCAGTACTGACCCTCTGACAGTGCGGCACTCCCTCAGTACTGACCCTCTGACAGTTCAGCACTCCCTCAGTACTGACCCTCTGACAGTGCGGCACTCCCTCAGTACTGACCCTCTGACAGTGCGGCGCTCCCTCAGTACTGACCCTCTGACAGTGCGGCACTCCCTCAGTACTGATCCTCTGACAGTTCAGCACTCCCTCAGTACTGACCCTCTGACAGTGCGGCGCTCCCTCAGTACTGACCCACTGACAGTGCGGCGCTCCCTCAGTACTGACCCTCTGACAGTGCGGCACTCCCTCAGTACTGATCCTCTGACAGTTCAGCACTCCCTCAGTACTGACCCTCTGACAGTGCGGCGCTCCCTCAGTACTGACCCACTGACAGTGCGGCACTCCCTCAGTACTGACCCTCTGACAGTGCAGCTCTCCCTCAGTACTGACCCTCTGACAGTGCAGCACTCCCTCAGTACTGACCCTCTGACAGTGCAGCACTCCCTCAGTACTGACCCTCTGACAGTGCAGCACTCCCTCAGTACTGACCCTCTGACAGTGCAGCACTCCCTCAGTACTGACCCTCTGACAATGCAGCACTCCCTCAGTACTGACCCTCGGACAGTGCAGCACTCCCTCAGTACTGACCCTCTGACAGCGCAGCACTCCCTCAGTGCTGACCCTCTGACAGTGCGGCACTCCCTCAGTACTGACCCTCTGACACTGCGGCACTCCCTCAGTACTGACCCTCTGACAGTGCAGCACTCCCTCAGTACTGACCCTCTGACAGTACGGCACTCACTCGGTACTGACCCTCTGACAGTGCAGCACTCCCTCAGTACTGACCCTCTGACAGTGCGGCACTCCCTCAGTACTGACTCTCTGACAGTACGGCACTCCCTCAGTACTGACCCTCTGACAGTGCGGCACTCCCTCAGTACTGACCCTCTGACAGTGCAGCACTCCCTCAGTACTGACCCTCTGACAGTGCAGCACTCCCTCGGTACTGAACCTCTGACAGTGCGGCACTCCCTCAGTACTGACCCTCTGACAGTGCGGCGCTCCCTCAGTACTGACCCTCTGACAGTGCGGCACTCCCTCAGTACTGACTCTCTGACAGTGCGGCGCTCCCTCAGTACTGACCCTCTGACAGAGCGGCACTCCCTCAGTACTGATCCTCTGACAGTGCGGCACTCCCTCAGTACTGACCATCTGACAGTGCAGCACTCCCTCAGTACTGACCCTCTGACAGTGCGGCACTCCCTCAGTACTGACCCTCTGACAGTGCAGCACTCCCCCAGTACTGACCCTCTGACAGTGCGGCACTCCCTCAGTACTGACCCGCTGACAGTGCAGCACTCCCTCAGTACTGACCCTCTGACAGTGCGGCGCTCCCTCAGTACTGACCCTCTGACAGTGCGGCACTCCCTCAGTACTGACCCTCTGACAGTGCAGCACTCCCCCAGTACTGACCCTCTGACAGTGCGGCACTCCCTCAGTACTGACCCGCTGACAGTGCAGCACTCCCTCAGTACTGACCCTCTGACAGTGCGGCGCTCCCCCAGTACTGACCCTCTGACAGTGCGGCACTCCCCCAGTACTGACCCTCTGACAGTGCGGCGCTCCCTCAGTACTGACCCGCTGACAGTGCAGCACTCCCTCAGTACTGACCCTCTGACAGTGCGGCGCTCCCTCAGTACTGACCCTCTGACAGTGCGGCGCTCCCTCAGTACTGACGCTCTGACAGTGCGGCACTCCCTCAGTACTGACCCTCTGACAGTGCGGCGCTCCCTCAGTACTGACCCTCTGACAGAGCGGCACTCCCTCAGTACTGACCCTCTGACAGTGCGGCACTCCCTCAGTACTGACCATCTGAGAGTGCAGCACTCCCTCAGTACTAACTCTCTGACAGTGCAGGACTCCCTCAGTACGGACCCTCTGACAGTGCGGCACTCCCTCAGTACGGACCCTCTGACAGTGCAGCACTCCCTCAGTACTGATCCGCTGACAGTGCGGCACTCCCTCAGTACTGACCCTCTGACAGTGCGGCACTCCCTCAGTACTGACCCTCTGACAGTGCAGCACTCCCCCAGTACTGACCCTCTGACAGTGCGGCACTCCCCCAGTACTGACCCTCTGACAGTGCAGCACTCCCTCAGTACTGACCCTCTGACAGTGCAGCGCTCCCTCAGTACTGACGCTCTGACAGTGCGGCACTCCCTCAGTACTGACCCTCTGACAGTGCGGCACTCCCTCAGTACTGACCATCTGAGAGTGCCGCACTCCCTCAGTACTGACCCTCTGACAGTGCAGCACTCCCTCAGTACTGACCCTCTGACAGTGCGGCACTCCCTCAGTACTGACCATCTGAGAGTGCAGCACTCCCTCAGTACTGACCATCTGAGAGTGCAGCACTACCTCAGTACTGACTCTCTGACAGTGCAGCACTCCCTCAGTACGGACCCTCTGACAGTGCGGCACTCCGTCAGTACTGACCATCTGAGAGTGCAGCACTCCCTCAGTACTGACTCTCTGACAGTGCAGCACTCCCTCAGTACGGACCCTCTGACAGTGCAGCACTCCCTCAGTACTAACCCTCTGACAGTGCAGCACTCCCTCAGTACTGATCCGCTGACAGTGCGGCACTCCCTCAGTACTGACCCTCTGACAGTGCGTACTCCCTCAGTACTGACCCTCTGACAGTGCAGCACTCCCCCAGTACTGACCCTCTGACAGTGCGGCACTCCCTCAGTACTGACCCTCTGACAGTGCAGCACTCCCTCAGTACTGACCCTCTGACAGTGCAGCGCTCCCTCAGTACTGACGCTCTGACAGTGTGGCACTCCCTCAGTACTGACCCTCTGACAGTGCGGCACTCCCTCAGTACTGACCATCTGAGAGTGCAGCACTCCCTCAGTACTGACCCTCTGACAGTGCAGCACTCCCTCAGTACTGACCCTCTGACAGTGCAGCACTCCCTCAGTACTGACCCTCTGACAGTGCATCACTCCCTCAGTACTGACCCTCTGACAGTACGGCACTCACTCGGTACTGACCCTCTGACAGTGCAGCACTCCCTCAGTACTGACCCTCTGACAGTACGGCACTCACTCGGTACTGACCCTCTGACAGTGCAGCACTCCCTCAGTACTGACCCTCTGACAGTGCGGCACTCCCTCAGTACTGACTCTCTGACAGTACGGTACTCCCTCAGTACTGACCCTCTGACAGTGCGGCACTCCCTCAGTACTGACCCTCTGACAGTGCAGCACTCCCTCAGTACTGACCCTCTGACAGTGCAGCACTCCCTCGGTACTGACCCTCTGACAGTGCGGCACTCCCTCAGTACTGACCCTCTGACAGTGCGGCGCTCCATCAGTACTGACCCTCTGACAGTGCGGCACTCCCTCAGTACTGACCCTCTGACAGTGCGGCGCTCCCTCAGTACTGACCCTCTGACAGAGCGGCACTCCCTCAGTACTGATCCTCTGACAGTGCGGCACTCCCTCAGTACTGACCATCTGACAGTGCAGCACTCCCTCAGTACTGACCCTCTGACAGTGCGGCACTCCCTCAGTACTGACCCTCTGACAGTGCAGCACTCCCCCAGTACTGACCCTCTGACAGTGCGGCACTCCCTCAGTACTGACCCGCTGACAGTGCAGCACTCCCTCAGTACTGACCCTCTGACAGTGCGGCGCTCCCTCAGTACTGACCCTCTGACAGTGCGGCACTCCCTCAGTACTGACCCTCTGACAGTGCAGCACTCCCCCAGTACTGACCCTCTGACAGTGCGGCACTCCCTCAGTACTGACCCGCTGACAGTGCGGCACTCCCCCAGTACTGACCCTCTGACAGTGCGGCACTCCCTCAGTACTGACCCGCTGACAGTGCAGCACTCCCTCAGTACTGACCCTCTGACAGTGCGGCGCTCCCTCAGTACGGACCCTCTGACAGTGCAGCACTCCCTCAGTACTGATCCGCTGACAGTGCGGCACTCCCTCAGTACTGACCCTCTGACAGTGCGGCGCTCCCTCAGTACTGACGCTCTGACAGTGCGGCACTCCCTCAGTACTGACCCTCTGACAGTGCGGCGCTCCCTCAGTACTGACCCTCTGACAGAGCGGCACTCCCCCAGTACTGACCCTCTGACAGTGCGGCACTCCCTCAGTACTGACCCGCTGACAGTGCAGCACTCCCTCAGTACTGACCCTCTGACAGTGCGGCGCTCCCTCAGTACGGACCCTCTGACAGTGCAGCACTCCCTCAGTACTGATCCGCTGACAGTGCGGCACTCCCTCAGTACTGACCCTCTGACAGTGCGGCGCTCCCTCAGTACTGACGCTCTGACAGTGCGGCACTCCCTCAGTACTGACCCTCTGACAGTGCGGCGCTCCCTCAGTACTGACCCTCTGACAGAGCGGCACTCCCTCAGTACTGACCCTCTGACAGTGCGGCACTCCCTCAGTACTGACCATCTGAGAGTGCAGCACTCCCTCAGTACTGACTCTCTGACAGTGCAGGACTCCCTCAGTACGGACCCTCTGACAGTGCGGCACTCCCTCAGTACGGACCCTCTGACAGTGCAGCGCTCCCTCAGTACTGATCCGCTGACAGTGCGGCACTCCCTCAGTACTGACCCTCTGACAGTGCGGCACTCCCTCAGTACTGACCCTCTGACAGTGCAGCACTCCCCCAGTACTGACCCTCTGACAGTGCGGCACTCCCCCAGTACTGACCCTCTGACAGTGCGGCACTCCCTCAGTACTGACCCTCTGACAGTGCAGCGCTCCCTCAGTACTGACGCTCTGACAGTGCGGCACTCCCTCAGTACTGACCCTCTGACAGTGCGGCACTCCCTCAGTACTGACCATCTGAGAGTGCCGCACTCCCTCAGTACTGACCCTCTGACAGTGCAGCACTCCCTCAGTACTGACCCTATGACAGTGCGGCACTCCCTCAGTACTGACCATCTGAGAGTGCAGCACTCCCTCAGTACTGACCATCTGAGAGTGCAGCACTACCTCAGTACTGACTCTCTGACAGTGCAGCACTCCCTCAGTACGGACCCTCTGACAGTGCGGCACTCCGTCAGTACTGACCATCTGAGAGTGCAGCACTCCCTCAGTACTGACTCTCTGACAGTGCAGCACTCCCTCAGTACGGACCCTCTGACAGTGCAGCACTCCCTCAGTACTAACCCTCTGACAGTGCAGCACTCCCTCAGTACTGATCCGCTGACAGTGCGGCACTCCCTCGGTACTGACCCTCTGACAGTGCGGCACTCCCTCAGTACTGACCCTCCCGAACTGTGGCACCGCTGGACACAGTCCGCAGCGGCCACACCAGCTTCGTGAAAGTTGAGAGGACACGTGTGCCACGCCGATGGGGTCTCGGCCCACCCGGGTGGGAGCATCGGGGAGTGACACCCTGAGGCCGTCCCGATGGCGTTCGGTGTACTCGAGGTTTTTGAGGGTGTAGAGCATCCAAAAAACAGCACCGCCTCCAATTTTGGCGTAAAAACGGATTCTCCGCCGTTCGCCAGACGCGATTGCGACGTCAGCAATCAGAGAATCCCACGCCAGATTTATAAGCAAAACATTAACTTGCTGTTTATTTATAACGAGCAGAAAAGATAAACATCTCAAGAAAATAACTGGAACAATGGTCTATTAGGCTACTTATTCCTAAAACCCCGTCCCACCCTCCACCCAGACACACAAACCAGACACACAGTGAAAAGATAGGAAAAGGATTAGAATAACGGGAATGGAAGGAAAAGGTTTGAGATTATTTGGATTGGCTTGGATTTGTTTTATTGTCACGTGTTCCGAGGTACAGTGAAAAGTATTGTCCTGCGAGCGGCTCAGACGGGTCATTCTGTACATGAAAAGAAAATACATAATAGGGTAAACATAAAATACACAATGTAAGTACAGATTCACAGGCATGGGGTGAAGCATACAGGAGTGTAGTGCTGCTCAGTAGAGAAGATGTGTGAAGAGATCAGATCAGATTAGATGAATCTTGGCTGCTGCGAATTCGGCCTCTGTAGGTGCCGATCTTTTCCGATTGCGAACTTCTGGGAAATTGGTTTCTACAAGAGATTCAGTTGGTGCAACTCTGACCTTAGACCACCAGATGGAGCCTCCATCTCTCTGAGGTTTTACTGGAGGTTTAAACACGAGAATTGTACAGTGTTGTCCATTTGCCTGATCTCTGTGCAGAAGCTGGCTGCATTATAAAGAGAGTTCTCAGTTTCAATCTTTCCCAGCATTCAGACAGAGGATTAAAGAATCACAGGTCTGGGGAGAAACTGCTTGAAATCTTGCATTCCAGAAGATTCCTTCACAGTTCTGACTGCTGTCTGGCTTTTAAACAAGAGTGCCTTATAAATTGGCTGGGAGAGAGAGAGCGTCTCCGAGCTGTCTCCTGGTTAAATCTCATCACAGAATTCAGGATAAAATGTAATTCTTCACATGACCCGCCTTTTATCCGGAAGATTCTGAATGGCTCCACTAATCGCAAGCAACAATTAACCAGCATCACTGATTGGCTGCTTGCCTATCAAACTGACACCACGGGTGTTGCCACAGAACCTAAAAGAGAAGTCCTTGCTCGTCCATTAAACCAGGGGTGTTTTCAATTTGCAGCAGCTAGCAAGAAGATTGTAGATTAAAGGCAGCCCGGACAGGAATTAAAAAGGAAATACAGAACAGACAGAGGTTTTCAACAGCATCCTAGCACTATAATCCTCTGAATTTGAGATCAGAATGCTCTACTCTGAGACACAGATGACCCTACATACACAGTGCATATTATTAATAGAGCTGTCTGTCAGTGCCTGTTCTGAATGTTATTTGTGGACAGAACTCTGGCACATTGAGCTTGTCGAGGTGGGTGGTCGAGAGATGATCATTCTAAGCTTCTTTGTCAAGCCTGAATATTGCAAGGTCCTGACACAGTGATATTTTTTTTATTAATGCGGGTGTCGCTGGCTGGGGCCAGCGTTTGCTGCCCATCCCTAATCGCTCTTCAACTGAGTGGCTTTCGAGGCCATTTCAGATTCAACTGCATCACTGTGTGGGTCTGGAGTCACATGTGGGCCAGACCAGGTAAGGGCGGCAGATTTCCCTCCCTAAAGGACATTAGTGAACAAGATGGGTTTTTACGGCAATCGACAAAGGTTTCATGGTCATTTTTAGACTTTAAATTCAGGTTTTTATTGAATTCAAATTTCACCATCTGCCAAGATGGGATTCGAACGCGAGAGTCCAGAACATTACCCTGGGTCTCTGGATTGCTCGCCACTGCCCCCCCCCCCCCCCACACTAAAGAAAGGTACAGCACAGGAACAGGCCCTTCGGCCCTCCGAGCCTGCGCCGACCATGCTGCCCGTCCAAGCTATAATCTTCTCCACTTTGATGTGGACAGTGCAGTGGGAACGAGCTGCCGCCTGCCCTGTGTGTGTATCTCTGTCGGGGAGCCCGGAAGCTGCGTCAGCACATGGATTTGGGCTGGTTGGCAAGTCCAGCATTTATTACCCATCCCAGATTGCCCGTCAGGAGGTGCTGGTTCAAAGTCAGCACGTTGCTGTTTGCCTTGTATCACTTTCAGCAAGAGAATCCCCACCTGACAGAGAGGAAGGGTTTTGATCATTAATAAGGAAGTGTTTCCCATGGCAGAAGGATCCCTAACCAGGAGCCACAGATTTGGGGTAATTGAGCAGCGAGTGCAATGCAACGTGAGGAGTGATAATAGTTATAATTGGAATGTGAAATGCCTGGAATCAGGTTGAGTCATTACTTTCAAAATTAATTTGGATAAATATTTGTCAGGGAGAACATTGCGGATGAATCACGGCATTAATTCCACTGCTCTGTCAATGATCCCACACAGACACGATGCGACGATTGGCCTCCTGCTGTGCTCAATGATTCCATTTTGCAGCCACTGGGGACATTGTGTGTTTAGTGGAAGTTGCATGAAGAGTTCCACCTCCCCCCCCAACCCCTCTTCCCCCCCCCCCCCAACCCCCTTGCCTGGTAGGTGGGAGTGAGGGGTGTGACCGCCTCGACATGTATCGATGCTGGCAGCCGAGCAGGGATGCCTACTTCCCTCCATTCTTTCACAGATGGCAGTGCCAATTGCGAAGCCCACATTTCTATCCCGTTTCTAATTGCCCCTGAGAAGGAGGTGGCGACTGCGTTGCGCCTGCTGCTGCACAAGGAATCTCGGGAGGCTGGCAGAGAGCGATTGTTTCATGTGAGTTATCTATAAATAACCGGAGCTCGTAATGTTTACAGAATAGTTGTTTCCATCTTTGGTGCCTTGGTGTGAATGTGAAGCAGGGGGACTTGCTGTGGTCAGAGTGACGCTCTGTACCAGGGTAAATATATCTCAGTAAGGGAGCGTGTAAACTGAGTGACTGAAATAGTGCAGCAAAATAGAACAGACTGAATATTGTCACATGTCAGGCGAGCTGATGGCAATTTGCCACGATTCGTCCTCCGGTTCAAAACTGCGGACTGCGCAACAGAATGTGCCACTTACTATAACCCCACACAGCACAGGGACATCCCATGCACCCTGTCTGGCTATAACCCCACACAGCACACGCATTGGACACAGTGACAGTCAGTGTGTGTGGAACTGTATCCCAGTGAGAGTCAGTGTGTGTGGAACTGTATCCCAGTGAGAGTCAGTTTGTGTGGAACTGTATCCCAGTGAGAGTCAGTGTGTGTGGAACTGTATCCCAGTGAGAGTCAGTGTGTGTGGAACTGTATCCCAGTGAGAGTCAGTGTGTGTGGAACTGTATCCCAGTGAGAGTCAGTGTGTGTGGAACTGTATCCCAGTGAGAGTCAGTGTGTGTGGAACCCGCACCCCAGTGAGAGTCAGTGTGTGTGGAACTGTACCCCAGTGAGAGTCAGTGTGTGTGGAACTGTACCCCAATGAGAGTCAGTGTGTGTGGAACTGTACCCCAGTGAGAGTCAGTGTGTGTGGAACTGTACCCCAGTGAGAGTCAGTGTGTGCGGAACTGTACCCCAGTGAGAGTCAGTGTGTGTGGAACTGTACCCCAGGGAGAGTCAGTGTGTGTGGAACTGTACCCCACTGAGAGTCAGTGTGTGCGGAACTGTACCCCAGTGAGAGTCAGTGTGTGTGAAACTGTACCCCAGTGAGAGTCAGTGTGTGTGGAACTGTATCTCAGTGAGAGTCAGTGTGTGTGGAACTGTACCCCAGTGAGAGTCAGTGTGTGTGGAACTGTACCCCAGTGAGAGTCAGTGTGTGTGGAACTGTACCCCAGTGAGAGTCAGTGTGTGCGGAACTGTACCCCAGTGAGAGTCAGTGTGTGTGGAACTGTACCCCAGGGAGAGTCAGTGTGTGTGGAACTGTACCCCACTGAGAGTCAGTGTGTGTGGAACTGTACCCCAGTGAGAGTCAGTGTGTGGGAAACTGTACCCCAGTGAGAGTCAGTGTGTGTGGAACTGTATCCCAGTGAGAGTAAGTGTGTGTGGAACTGTATCCCAGTGAGAGTCAGTGTGTGTGGAACTGTGTCCCAGTGAGAGTCAGTGTGTGTGCAACTGTATCCCAGTGAGAGTCAGTGTGTGTGGGACCCGTACCCCAGTGAGAGTCAGTGGGTGTGGAACTGTACCCCAGTGAGAGTCAGTGTGTGTGGAACTGTATCCCAGAGAGAGTAAGTGTGTGGAACCCGTACCCCAGTGAGAGTCAGTGTGTGTGGAACCCGTACCCCAGTGAGAGTCAGTGTGTGCAGAACTGTACCCCAGTGAGAGTCAGTGTGTGCAGAACTGTATCCCAGTGAGAGTCAGTGTGTGTGGAACTGTATCCCAGTGAGAGTCAGTGTGTGCAGAACTGTACCCCAGTGAGAGTCAGTGTGTGTGGAACTGTACCCCAGTGAGAGTCAGTGTGTGTGGAACTGTACCCCAGTGAGAGTCAGTGTGTGTGGAACTGTACCCCAGTGAGAGTCAGTGTGTGTGGAACTGTATCCCAGTGAGAGTAAGTGTGTGTGGAACTGTATCCCAGTGAGAGTCAGTGTGTGTGGAACTGTGTCCCAGTGAGAGTCAGTGTGTGTGCAACTGTATCCCAGTGAGAGTCAGTGTGTGTGGGACCCGTACCCCAGTGAGAGTCAGTGAGTGTGGAACTGTACCCCAGTGAGAGTCAGTGTGTGTGGAACTGTATTCCAGAGAGAGTAAGTGTGTGGAACCCGTACCCCAGTGAGAGTCAGTGTGTGTGTGGAACTGTACCCCAGTGAGAGTCAGTGTGTGTGGAACTGTATCCCAGTGAGAGTCAGTGTGTGTGGAACTGTATCCCAGTGAGAGTCAGTGTGTGTGGGACCCGTACCCCAGTGAGAGTCAGTGTGAGTGGAACTGTACCCCAGTGAGAGTCAGTGTGTGTGGAACTGTACCCCAGTGAGAGTCAGTGTGTGTGGAACTGTATCCCAGTGAGAGTCAGTGTGTGTGGGACCCGTACCCCAGTGAGAGTCAGTGTGTGTGGAACTGTACCCCAGGGAGAGTCAGTGTGTGTGGAACTGTACCCCAGTGAGAGTCAGTGAGTGTGGAACCCGAACCCCAGTGAGAGTCAGTGTGTGTGGAACTGTATCCCAGTGAGAGTCAGTGTGTGTGGGACCCGTACCCCAGTGAGAGTCAGTGTGTGTGGAACTGTATCCCAGTGAGAGTCAGTGTGTGTGGGACCCGTACCCCAGTGAGAGTCAGTGTGTGTGGAACTGTACCCCAGTGAGAGTCAGTGTGTGTGGGACTGTATCCCAGTGAGAGTCAGTGTGTGTGGAACTGTATCCCAGTGAGAGACAGTGGGTATGGAACTGTACCCCAGTGAGAGTCAGTGTGTGTGGGATTGTATCCCAGTGAGAGTCAGTGGGTGTGGAACTGTACCCCAGTGAGAGTCAGTGTGTGTGGAACAGTACCCCAGTGAGAGTCAGTGGGTGTGGAACTGTGTCCCAGTGAGAGTCAGTGTGTGTGGAACTGTATCCCAGTGAGAGTCAGTGTGTGTGGAACTGTATCCCAGTGAGAGTCAGTGTGTGTGGAACTGTATCCCAGTGAGAGCCAGTGTGTGTGGAACTGTATCCCAGTGAGAGTCAGTTTGTGTGGAACTGCATCCCAGTGAGAGTCAGTGTGTGTGGAACTATATCCCAGTGAGAGTCAGTACGTGTGGAACTGTATCCCAGTGAGAGTCAGTGTGTGTGGAACTGTATCCCAGTGAGAGTCAGTGTGTGTGGAACTGTATCCCAGTGAGAGTCAGTGTGTGTGGAACTGTATCCCAGTGAGAGTCAGTGTGTGTGGAACTGTACCCCAGTGAGAGTCAGTGTGTGTGGAACAGTACCCCAGTGAGAGTCCGTCTGTGTGGAACTCTACCCCAGTGAGAGTCAGTGTGTGTGGAACTGTATCCCAGTGAGAGTCAGTGTGTGTGGAACTGTACCCCAGTGAGAGTCAGTGTGTGTGGAACAGTACCCCAGTGAGAGTCCGTCTGTGCAGAACTGTACCCCAGTGAGAGTCAGTGTGTGCGGAACTGTACCCCAGTGAGAGTCAGTGTGTGTGGAACCCGTACCCCAGTGAGAGTCAGTGTGTGTGGAACTGTACCCCAGTGAGAGTCAGTGTGTGTGGAACAGTACCCCAGTGAGAGTCAGTGGGTGTGGAACTGTGTCCCAGTGAGAGTCAGTGTGTGTGGAACAGTACCCCAGTGAGAGTCAGTGTGTGTGGAACTGTGTCCCAGTGAGAGTCAGTGTGTGTGCAACTGTATCCCAGTGAGAGTCAGTGTGTGTGGAACCCGTACCCCAGTGAGAGTCAGTGGGTGTGGAACTGTACCCCAGTGAGAGTCAGTGTGTGTGGAACTGTATCCCAGAGAGAGTAAGTGTGTGGAACCCGTACCCCAGTGAGAGTCAGTGTGTGTGGAACCCGTACCCCAGTGAGAGTCAGTGTGTGTCGAACTGTATCCCAGTGAGAGTCAGTGTGTGTGGAACTGTACCCCAGTGAGAGTCAGTGTGTGTGGAACTGTATCCCAGCGAGAGTCAGTGTGTGTGGAACTGTATCCCAGTGAGAGTCAGTGTGTGTGGAACTGTATCCCAGTGAGAGTCAGTGTGTGTGGGACCCGTACCCCAGTGAGAGTCAGTGTGAGTGGAACTGTACCCCAGTGAGAGTCAGTGTGTGTGGAACTGTACCCCAGTGAGAGTCAGTGTGTGTGGAACTGTACCCCAGTGAGAGTCAGTGTGTGCGGTACTGTACCCCAGTGAGAGTCAGTGTGTGTGGAACTGTACCCCAGGGAGAGTCAGTGTGTGTGGAACTGTACCCCACTGAGAGTCAGTGTGTGTGGAACTGTACCCCAGTGAGAGTCAGTGTGTGTGGAACTGTACCCCAGTGAGAGTCAGTGTGTGTGGAACTGTACCCCAGTGAGAGTCAGTGTGTGCGGAACTGTACCCCAGTGAGAGTCAGTGTGTGTGGAACTGTACCCCAGGGAGAGTCAGTGTGTGCGGAACTGTACCCCACTGAGAGTCAGTGTGTGTGGAACTGTACCCCAGTGAGAGTCAGTGTGTGGGAAACTGTACCCCAGTGAGAGTCAGTGTGTGTGGAACTGTATCCCAGTGAGAGTAAGTGTGTGTGGAACTGTATCCCAGTGAGAGTCAGTGTGTGTGGAACTGTGTCCCAGTGAGAGTCAGTGTGTGTGCAACTGTATCCCAGTGAGAGTCAGTGTGTGTGGGACCCGTACCCCAGTGAGAGTCAGTGGGTGTGGAACTGTACCCCAGTGAGAGTCAGTGTGTGTGGAACTGTATCCCAGAGAGAGTAAGTGTGTGGAACCCGTACCCCAGTGAGAGTCAGTGTGTGTGGAACCCGTACCCCAGTGAGAGTCAGTGTGTGCAGAACTGTACCCCAGTGAGAGTCAGTGTGTGCAGAACTGTATCCCAGTGAGAGTCAGTGTGTGTGGAACTGTACCCCAGTGAGAGTCAGTGTGTGTGGAACTGTATCCCAGTGAGAGTCAGTGTGTGCAGAACTGTACCCCAGTGAGAGTCAGTGTGTGTGGAACTGTACCCCAGTGAGAGTCAGTGTGTGTGGAACTGTACCCCAGTGAGAGTCAGTGTGTGTGGAACTGTACCCCAGTGAGAGTCAGTGTGTGCGGAACTGTACCCCAGTGAGAGTCAGTGTGTGTGGAACTGTATCCCAGTGAGAGTCAGTGTGTGTGGAACTGTATCCCAGTGAGAGTCAGTGTGTGTGGAACTGTGTCCCAGTGAGAGTCAGTGTGTGTGCAACTGTATCCCAGTGAGAGTCAGTGTGTGTGGGACCCGTACCCCAGTGAGAATCAGTGAATGTGGAACTGTACCCCAGTGAGAGTCAGTGTGTGTGGAAATGTATCCCAGAGAGAGTAAGTGTGTGGAACCCGTACCCCAGTGAGAGTCAGTGTGTGTGGAACCCGTACCCCAGTGAGAGTCAGTGTGTGTCGAACTGTATCCCATTGAGAGTCAGTGTGTGTGGAACTGTACCCCAGTGAGAGTCAGTGTGTGTGGAACTGTATCCCAGTGAGAGTCAGTGTGTGTGGAACTGTATCCCAGTGAGAGTCAGTGTGTGTGGGACCCGTACCCCAGTGAGAGTCAGTGTGAGTGGAACTGTACCCCAGTGAGAGTCAGTGTGTGTGGAACTGTACCCCAGTGAGAGTCAGTGTGTGTGGAACTGTATCCCAGTGAGAGTCAGTGTGTGTGGGACCCGTACCCCAGTGAGAGTCAGTGTGTGTGGAACTGTACCCCAGGGAGAGTCAGTGTGTGTGGAACTGTACCCCAGTGAGAGTCAGTGAGTGTGGAACCCGAACCCCAGTGAGAGTCAGTGTGTGTGGAACTGTATCCCAGTGAGAGTCAGTGTGTGTGGGACCCGTACCCCAGTGAGAGTCAGTGTGTGTGGAACTGTATCCCAGTGAGAGTCAGTGTGTGTGGGACCCGTACCCCAGTGAGAGTCAGTGTGTGTGGAACTGTACCCCAGTGAGAGTCAGTGTGTGTGGGACTGTATCCCAGTGAGAGTCAGTGTGTGTGGAACTGTATCCCAGTGAGAGACAGTGGGTATGGAACTGTACCCCAGTGAGAGTCAGTGTGTGTGGGATTGTATCCCAGTGAGAGTCAGTGGGTGTGGAACTGTGTCCCAGTGAGAGTCAGTGTGTGTGGAACAGTACCCCAGTGAGAGTCAGTGGGTGTGGAACTGTGTCCCAGTGAGAGTCAGTGTGTGTGGAACTGTATCCCAGTGAGAGTCAGTGTGTGTGGAACTGTATCCCAGTGAGAGTCAGTGTGTGTGGAACTGTATCCCAGTGAGAGCCAGTGTGTGTGGAACTGTATCCCAGTGAGAGTCAGTTTGTGTGGAACTGTATCCCAGTGAGAGTCAGTGTGTGTGGAACTATATCCCAGTGAGAGTCAGTATGTGTGGAACTGTATCCCAGTGAGAGTCAGTGTGTGTGGAACTGTATCCCAGTGAGAGTCAGTGTGTGTGGAACTGTATCCCAGTGAGAGTCAGTGTGTGTGGAACTGTATCCCAGTGAGAGTCAGTGTGTGTGGAACTGTACCCCAGTGAGAGTCAGTGTGTGTGGAACAGTACCCCAGTGAGAGTCCGTCTGTGTGGAACTCTACCCCAGTGAGAGTCAGTGTGTGTGGAACTGTATCCCAGTGAGAGTCAGTGCGTGCAGAACTGTACCCCAGTGAGAGTCAGTGTGTGCGGAACTGTACCCCAGTGAGAGTCAGTGTGTGTGGAACCCGTACCCCAGTGAGAGTCAGTGTGTGTGGAACTGTACCCCAGTGAGAGTCAGTGTGTGTGGAACAGTACCCCAGTGAGAGTCAGTGGGTGTGGAACTGTGTCCCAGTGAGAGTCAGTGTGTGTGGAACAGTACCCCAGTGAGAGTCAGTGTGTGTGGAACTGTGTCCCAGTGAGAGTCAGTGTGTGTGCAACTGTATCCCAGTGAGAGTCAGTGTGTGTGGGATACGTACCCCAGTGAGAGTCAGTGGGTGTGGAACTGTACCCCAGTGAGAGTCAGTGTGTGTGGAACCCGTACCCCAGTGAGAGTCAGTGTGTGTCGAACTGTATCCCAGTGAGAGTCAGTGTGTGTGGAACTGTACCCCAGTGAGAGTCAGTGTGTGTGGAACTGTATCCCAGTGAGAGTCAGTGTGTGTGGAACTGTATCCCAGTGAGAGTCAGTGTGTGTGGAACTGTATCCCAGTGAGAGTCAGTGTGTGTGGGACCCATACCCCAGTGAGAGTCAGTGTGAGTGGAACTGTACCCCAGTGAGAGTCAGTGTGTGTGGAACTGTGTCCCAGTGAGAGTCAGTGTGTGTGCAACTGTATCCCAGTGAGAGTCAGTGTGTGTGGAACCCGTACCCCAGTGAGAGTCAGTGGGTGTGGAACTGTACCCCAGTGAGAGTCAGTGTGTGTGGAACTGTATCCCAGAGAGAGTAAGTGTGTGGAACCCGTACCCCAGTGAGAGTCAGTGTGTGTGGAACCCGTACCCCAGTGAGAGTCAGTGTGTGTCGAACTGTATCCCAGTGAGAGTCAGTGTGTGTGGAACTGTACCCCAGTGAGAGTCAGTGTGTGTGGAACTGTATCCCAGCGAGAGTCAGTGTGTGTGGAACTGTATCCCAGTGAGAGTCAGTGTGTGTGGAACTGTATCCCAGTGAGAGTCAGTGTGTGTGGGACCCGTACCCCAGTGAGAGTCAGTGTGAGTGGAACTGTACCCCAGTGAGAGTCAGTGTGTGTGGAACTGTACCCCAGTGAGAGTCAGTGTGTGTGGAACTGTACCCCAGTGAGAGTCAGTGTGTGCGGTACTGTACCCCAGTGAGAGTCAGTGTGTGTGGAACTGTACCCCAGGGAGAGTCAGTGTGTGTGGAACTGTACCCCACTGAGAGTCAGTGTGTGTGGAACTGTACCCCAGTGAGAGTCAGTGTGTGTGGAACTGTACCCCAGTGAGAGTCAGTGTGTGTGGAACTGTACCCCAGTGAGAGTCAGTGTGTGCGGAACTGTACCCCAGTGAGAGTCAGTGTGTGTGGAACTGTACCCCAGGGAGAGTCAGTGTGTGCGGAACTGTACCCCACTGAGAGTCAGTGTGTGTGGAACTGTACCCCAGTGAGAGTCAGTGTGTGGGAAACTGTACCCCAGTGAGAGTCAGTGTGTGTGGAACTGTATCCCAGTGAGAGTAAGTGTGTGTGGAACTGTATCCCAGTGAGAGTCAGTGTGTGTGGAACTGTGTCCCAGTGAGAGTCAGTGTGTGTGCAACTGTATCCCAGTGAGAGTCAGTGTGTGTGGGACCCGTACCCCAGTGAGAGTCAGTGGGTGTGGAACTGTACCCCAGTGAGAGTCAGTGTGTGTGGAACTGTATCCCAGAGAGAGTAAGTGTGTGGAACCCGTACCCCAGTGAGAGTCAGTGTGTGTGGAACCCGTACCCCAGTGAGAGTCAGTGTGTGCAGAACTGTACCCCAGTGAGAGTCAGTGTGTGCAGAACTGTATCCCAGTGAGAGTCAGTGTGTGTGGAACTGTACCCCAGTGAGAGTCAGTGTGTGTGGAACTGTATCCCA
This sequence comes from Scyliorhinus torazame, assembly GCF_047496885.1. NCBI lineage: Eukaryota > Metazoa > Chordata > Chondrichthyes > Carcharhiniformes > Scyliorhinidae > Scyliorhinus > Scyliorhinus torazame. The sequence goes on from NC_092724.1 coordinate 166,874,842, forward strand.
GTGAGAGTCAGTGTGTGCAGAACTGTACCCCAGTGAGAGTCAGTGTGTGTGGAACTGTACCCCAGTGAGAGTCAGTGTGTGTGGAACTGTACCCCAGTGAGAGTCAGTGTGTGTGGAACTGTACCCCAGTGAGAGTCAGTGTGTGCGGAACTGTACCCCAGTGAGAGTCAGTGTGTGTGGAACTGTATCCCAGTGAGAGTCAGTGTGTGTGGAACTGTATCCCAGTGAGAGTCAGTGTGTGTGGAACTGTGTCCCAGTGAGAGTCAGTGTGTGTGCAACTGTATCCCAGTGAGAGTCAGTGTGTGTGGGACCCGTACCCCAGTGAGAGTCAGTGAATGTGGAACTGTACCCCAGTGAGAGTCAGTGTGTGTGGAAATGTATCCCAGAGAGAGTAAGTGTGTGGAACCCGTACCCCAGTGAGAGTCAGTGTGTGTGGAACCCGTACCCCAGTGAGAGTCAGTGTGTGTCGAACTGTATCCCATTGAGAGTCAGTGTGTGTGGAACTGTACCCCAGTGAGAGTCAGTGTGTGTGGAACTGTATCCCAGTGAGAGTCAGTGTGTGTGGAACTGTATCCCAGTGAGAGTCAGTGTGTGTGGGACCCGTACCCCAGTGAGAGTCAGTGTGAGTGGAACTGTACCCCAGTGAGAGTCAGTGTGTGTGGAACTGTACCCCAGTGAGAGTCAGTGTGTGTGGAACTGTATCCCAGTGAGAGTCAGTGTGTGTGGGACCCGTACCCCAGTGAGAGTCAGTGTGTGTGGAACTGTACCCCAGGGAGAGTCAGTGTGTGTGGAACTGTACCCCAGTGAGAGTCAGTGAGTGTGGAACCCGAACCCCAGTGAGAGTCAGTGTGTGTGGAACTGTATCCCAGTGAGAGTCAGTGTGTGTGGGACCCGTACCCCAGTGAGAGTCAGTGTGTGTGGAACTGTATCCCAGTGAGAGTCAGTGTGTGTGGGACCCGTACCCCAGTGAGAGTCAGTGTGTGTGGAACTGTACCCCAGTGAGAGTCAGTGTGTGTGGGACTGTATCCCAGTGAGAGTCAGTGTGTGTGGAACTGTATCCCAGTGAGAGACAGTGGGTATGGAACTGTACCCCAGTGAGAGTCAGTGTGTGTGGGATTGTATCCCAGTGAGAGTCAGTGGGTGTGGAACTGTGTCCCAGTGAGAGTCAGTGTGTGTGGAACAGTACCCCAGTGAGAGTCAGTGGGTGTGGAACTGTGTCCCAGTGAGAGTCAGTGTGTGTGGAACTGTATCCCAGTGAGAGTCAGTGTGTGTGGAACTGTATCCCAGTGAGAGTCAGTGTGTGTGGAACTGTATCCCAGTGAGAGCCAGTGTGTGTGGAACTGTATCCCAGTGAGAGTCAGTTTGTGTGGAACTGTATCCCAGTGAGAGTCAGTGTGTGTGGAACTATATCCCAGTGAGAGTCAGTATGTGTGGAACTGTATCCCAGTGAGAGTCAGTGTGTGTGGAACTGTATCCCAGTGAGAGTCAGTGTGTGTGGAACTGTATCCCAGTGAGAGTCAGTGTGTGTGGAACTGTATCCCAGTGAGAGTCAGTGTGTGTGGAACTGTACCCCAGTGAGAGTCAGTGTGTGTGGAACAGTACCCCAGTGAGAGTCCGTCTGTGTGGAACTCTACCCCAGTGAGAGTCAGTGTGTGTGGAACTGTATCCCAGTGAGAGTCAGTGCGTGCAGAACTGTACCCCAGTGAGAGTCAGTGTGTGCGGAACTGTACCCCAGTGAGAGTCAGTGTGTGTGGAACCCGTACCCCAGTGAGAGTCAGTGTGTGTGGAACTGTACCCCAGTGAGAGTCAGTGTGTGTGGAACAGTACCCCAGTGAGAGTCAGTGGGTGTGGAACTGTGTCCCAGTGAGAGTCAGTGTGTGTGGAACAGTACCCCAGTGAGAGTCAGTGTGTGTGGAACTGTGTCCCAGTGAGAGTCAGTGTGTGTGCAACTGTATCCCAGTGAGAGTCAGTGTGTGTGGGATACGTACCCCAGTGAGAGTCAGTGGGTGTGGAACTGTACCCCAGTGAGAGTCAGTGTGTGTGGAACTGTATCCCAGAGAGAGTAAGTGTGTGGAACCCGTACCCCAGTGAGAGTCAGTGTGTGTGGAACCCGTACCCCAGTGAGAGTCAGTGTGTGTCGAACTGTATCCCAGTGAGAGTCAGTGTGTGTGGAACTGTACCCCAGTGAGAGTCAGTGTGTGTGGAACTGTATCCCAGTGAGAGTCAGTGTGTGTGGAACTGTATCCCAGTGAGAGTCAGTGTGTGTGGAACTGTATCCCAGTGAGAGTCAGTGTGTGTGGGACCCATACCCCAGTGAGAGTCAGTGTGAGTGGAACTGTACCCCAGTGAGAGTCAGTGTGTGTGGAACTGTACCCCAGTGAGAGTCAGTGTGTGTGGAACTGTATCGCAGTGAGAGTCAGTGTGTGTGGGACCCGTACCCCAGTGAGAGTCAGTGTGTGTGGAACTGTACCCCAGTGAGAGTCAGTGTGTGTGGAACTGTATCCCAGTGAGAGTTAGTGAGTGTGGGACCCGTACCCCGGTGAGAGCCAGTGTGTGTGGAACTGTATCCCAGTGAGGGTCAGTGTGTGTGGAACTGTACCCCAGTGAGAGTCAGTGTGTGTGGGACCCGTACCCCAGTGAGAGTCAGTGAGTGTGGAACCCGTACCCCAGTGAGCGTCAGTGTGTGTGGAACTGTATCCCAGTGAGAGTCAGTGTGTGTGGGACCCGTACCCCAGTGAGAGTCAGTGTGTGTGGAACTGTACCCCAGTGAGAGTCAGTGTGTGTGGAACTGTATCCCAGTGAGAGTCAGTGTGTGTGGGGCTGTATCCCAGTGAGAGTCAGTGTGTGTGGAACTGTATCCCAGTGAGAGTCAGTGGGTGTGGAACTGTGTCCCAGTGCGAGTCAGTGTGTGTGGAACAGTACCCCAGTGAGAGTCAGTGTGTGTGGGACTGTACCCCAGTGAGAGTCAGCGTGTGCAGAACTGTACCCCAGTGAGAGTCAGTGTGTGTGGAACCCGTACCCCAGTGAGAGTCAGTGTGTGTGGGACTGTATCCCAGTGAGAGTCAGTGTGTGTGGGACCCGTACCCCAGTGAGAGTCGGTGTGTGTGGGACTGTATCCCAGTGAGAGTCAATGTGTGTGGAACTGTATCCCAGTGAGAGTCAGTGTGTGTGGGACTGTATCCCAGTGCGAGTCAGTGTGTGTGGAACAGCACCCCAGTGAGAGTCAATGTGTGTGGGACTGTACCCCAGTGAGAGTCAGCGTGTGCAGAACTGTACCCCAGTGAGAGTCAGTGTGTGTGGAACTGTACCCCAGTGAGAGTCAGTGTGTGTGGGATTGTATCCCAGTGAGAGTCAGTGGGTGTGGAACTGTGTCCCAGTGCGAGTCAGTGTGTGTGGCACTGTATCCCAGTGAGAGTCAGTGTGTGTGCGACTGTACCCCAGTGAGAGTCAGTGTGTGTGGAACTGTATCCCAGTGAGCGTCAGTGTGTGTGGAACTGCACCCCAGTGAGAGTCAGTGTGTGTGAAACTGTATCCCAGTGTGAGTCAGTGTGTGTGGAACTGTATCCCAGTGAGAGTCAGTGTGTGTGGGACTGTATCCCAGTGAGAGTCAGTGTGTGTGGGACTGTATCCCAGTGAGAGTCAGTGTGTGTGGGACTGTATCCCAGTGAGAGTCAGTGTGTGTGGAACTGTATCCCAGTGAGAGTCAGTGTGTGTGGAACTGTATCCCAGTGAGAGTCAGTGTGTGTGGGACCCGTACCCCAGTGAGAGTCAGTGTGTGTGGGACCCGTACCCCAGTGAGAGTCAGTGTGTGTGGAACCCGTACCCCAGTGAGAGTCAGTGTGTGTGGGACCCATACCCCAGTGACAGTCAGTGTGTGTGGAACTGTATCCCAGTGAGAGTCAGTGTGTGTGGAACTGTACCCCAGTGAGAGTCAGTGTGTGTGGAACTGTATCCCAGTGAGAGTCAGTGTGTGTGGAACTGTACCCCAGTGAGAGTCAGTGTGTGTGGGACCCGTACCCCAGTGAGAGTCAGTGTGTGTGGGACTGTAACCAGGTACAGTGATTGCCTCTAAACTGACGGTGTCTAATTTTAAATGACTGATGAAGAGACGCTTCCTGCCTCCGCCGTGTCTGTAATATGTTGTATTCTCTCAAGGACGTAATATTAATGTCAGTCTGGAGTTATGCAGTCTGAAAGTTCAGCGACACCAAGCCACACTGAGCTTGGAACAATAATATTCTGAAAAAAAGCAAATGACTGCGAATGCTGGAATCTGAAACCAAAGGGAAATTGCTGGAAATCTCGGCAGGTGCGGCAGTATCTGTAGGGAGACGAGAGCAAATGTTTCGATTCCAGGTGACCCTTTGTCAATGCTATTCTGATATTCGAATGCTTGCAGGATTGAATATCGGATGTGATAATATTTGGAATACAGCCTTTAGCATTGTATGTTGGGGGGTGATAGGATCGGTGAAGGGAGGAGCTGGAATACACAGCTCACCAGCTCAAACCTGCTCTTTTCTTGATATCACGGGGAGTGAATCGTATTGGCTGAAGACTGACGTCTGTGATGCTGGGACCTCCGGAGGAGACCGAGACGGATCATCCACTCGGCACTTCTAGCTGAAGATTGTTAATAACAATAATCTTTATTGTCACAAGTAGGCTTACATTAACACTGCAATGAAGTTACTGGGAAAAGCCCCTGATCTCCACACTCCGGCGCCTGTTCAGGTACACTGAGTGAGTGAGCGAGTGAATAAGTGTGAGTGAGTGAATGAGAGAGAGTGAGTGAGTGGCAGTGTGAGGGGGTGAGTGAGTGAGTGGCAGTGTGAGGGGGTGAGTGAGTGAGCGAGTGGCAGTGTGAGGGAGTAAGTGAGCGAGTGGCAGTGTGAGGGAGTGAGTGAGTGGCAGTGTGAGGGGGTGAGTGAGTGAGTGGCAGTGTGAGGGAGTGAGTGAGTGGCAGTGTGAGGGAGTGAGTGAGTGAGCGAGTGGCAGTGTGAGGGAGTGAGTGAGTGAGTGGCAGTGTGAGGGAGTGAGTGAGTGGCAGTGTGAGGGAGTGAGTGAGTGAGCGAGTGGCAGTGTGAGGGAGTGAGTGAGTGAGCGAGTGGCAGTATGAGGGAGTGAGTGGCAGTGTGAGGGAGTGAGTGAGTGGCTGTGTGAGGGAGGGAGTGAGTGAGTGGCAGTGTGAGGGAGTGAGTGAGTGAGTGGCAGTGTGAGGGGGTGAGTGAGTGAGTGGCAGTGTGAGTGAGTGAGTGAGTGAGCGAGTGGCAGTGTGAGGGAGCGAGTGGCAGTGTGAGGGAGTGAGTGAGTGGCAGTGTGAGGGAGTGAGTGAGTGGCAGTGTGAGGGAGGGAGTGAGTGAGTGGCAGTGTGAGGGAGTGAGTGAGTGAGTGGCAGTGTGAGGGAGTGAGTGAGTGAGCGAGTGGCAGTGTGAGGGAGTGAGTGAGTGGCAGTGTGAGGGAGTGAGTGAGTGAGCGAGTGGCAGTGTGAGGGAGTGAGTGGCAGTGTGAGGGAGTGAGTGAGTGGCTGTGTGAGGGAGGGAGTGAGTGAGTGGCAGTGTGAGGGAGTGAGTGAGTGAGTGGCAGTGTGAGGGGGTGAGTGAGTGAGTGGCAGTGTGAGTGAGTGAGTGAGCGAGTGGCAGTGTGAGGGAGCGAGTGGCAGTGTGAGGGAGTGAGTGAGTGGCAGTGTGAGGGAGTGAGTGAGTGGCAGTGTGAGGGAGGGAGTGAGTGAGTGGCAGTGTGAGGGAGTGAGTGAGTGAGTGGCAGTGTGAGGGAGTGAGTGAGTGAGTGGCAGTGTGAGGGGGTGAGTGAGTGAGTGAGTGGCAGTGTGAGGGGGTGAGTGAGTGGCAGTGTGAGGGGGTGAGTGAGTGAGCGAGTGGCAGTGTGAGGGGGTGAGTGAGTGAGTGGCAGTGTGAGGGGGTGAGTGAGTGAGCGAGTGGCAGTGTGAGGGAGTAAGTGAGCGAGTGGCAGTGTGAGGGAGTGAGTGAGTGGCAGTGTGAGGGGGTGAGTGAGTGAGCGAGTGGCAGTGTGAGGGAGTGAGTGAGTGAGTGGCAGTGTGAGGGAGTGAGTGAGTGGCAGTGTGAGGGAGTGAGTGAGTGAGCGAGTGGCAGTGTGAGGGAGTGAGTGAGTGAGCGAGTGGCAGTATGAGGGAGTGAGTGGCAGTGTGAGGGAGTGAGTGAGTGGCTGTGTGAGGGAGGGAGTGAGTGAGTGGCAGTGTGAGGGAGTGAGTGAGTGAGTGGCAGTGTGAGGGGGTGAGTGAGTGAGTGGCAGTGTGAGTGAGTGAGTGAGTGAGCGAGTGGCAGTGTGAGGGAGCGAGTGGCAGTGTGAGGGAGTGAGTGAGTGGCAGTGTGAGGGAGTGAGTGAGTGGCAGTGTGAGGGAGGGAGTGAGTGAGTGGCAGTGTGAGGGAGTGAGTGAGTGAGTGGCAGTGTGAGGGAGTGAGTGAGTGAGCGAGTGGCAGTGTGAGGGAGTGAGTGAGTGGCAGTGTGAGGGAGTGAGTGAGTGAGCGAGTGGCAGTGTGAGGGAGTGAGTGGCAGTGTGAGGGAGTGACTGAGTGGCTGTGTGAGGGAGGGAGTGAGTGAGTGGCAGTGTGAGGGAGTGAGTGAGTGAGTGGCAGTGTGAGGGGGTGAGTGAGTGAGTGGCAGTGTGAGTGAGTGAGTGAGCGAGTGGCAGTGTGAGGGAGCGAGTGGCAGTGTGAGGGAGTGAGTGAGTGGCAGTGTGAGGGAGTGAGTGAGTGGCAGTGTGAGGGAGGGAGTGAGTGAGTGGCAGTGTGAGGGAGTGAGTGAGTGAGTGGCAGTGTGAGGGAGTGAGTGAGTGAGTGAGTGGCAGTGTGAGGGGGTGAGTGAGTGAGTGAGTGGCAGTGTGAGGGGGTGAGTGAGTGGCAGTGTGAGGGAGTGAGTGAGTGGCAGTGTGAGGGGGTGAGTGAGTGAGCGAGTGGCAGTGTGAGGGAGTGAATGAGTGAGTGGCAGTGTGAGGGAGTGAGTGAGTGAGTGGCAGTGTGAGGGGGTGAGTGAGTGGCAGTGTGAGGGAGTGAGTGAGTGGCAGTGTGAGGGGGTGAGTGAGTGAGCGAGTGGCAGTGTGAGGGAGTGAATGAGTGAGTGGCAGTGTGAGGGAGTGAGTGAGTGAGTGGCAGTGTGAGGGGGTGAGTGAGTGGCAGTGTGAGGGAGTGAGTGAGTGGCAGTGTGAGGGGGTGAGTGAGTGAGCGAGTGGCAGTGTGAGGGAGTGAATGAGTGAGTGGCAGTGTGAGGGAGTGAGTGAGTGAGTGGCAGTGTGAGGGGGTGAGTGAGTGGCAGTGTGAGGGAGTGAGTGAGTGAGCGAGTGCGTGGCTCTGTCTGTGTGATTGTGTTTGAGTGAGTGAGTTATCAGGTTTATCAGACATTGGGTGAAGATTGTCGAGGGTGTCAAGGCAGTTGAGGGTGCATGAGTGCGGCCTTAACCAAGACCTTGGATTCAGGTCTCATTACATTCACCCCCACATCATCTGGCTTGCGAAATCCTACCCACTGTCCTGGCTTGAGACAATTCGCACCTCTTTAACCTGGGGTTATCCCTCTCTCCAGTCGCTCTGTCTGGACCTGTAAAGACTTAATTACCCACAAAGACTCGTATTCAAAGTATCGTCTGGCATCTTTGAATTTGTCTATATATGTGTTTCTGGAACCCACCTCTTCATTCACCTGAGGAAGGAGCAGCGCTCCGAAAGCTAGTGATTCGAAACAAACCTGTTGGACTTTAACCTGGTGTTGTAAGGCTTCTTGCTTTGGCAATAACGCGTAGGGAACGAGGCGAGCACGAAAATACCTTGGTTGTGTCACAGGGTCCACGTGGACCCTTGCCATGGCCCCGCAGATCGATCCCACACGTACCTTGAAGATCTCTGGATAATTGGACAGACCTGTATTGATCCCCCCCCCCCCTCCGGCCCCAATCCATTCGGAAAACCTGCTGCCAGGCAATGTAGAGACGCTGTAACCAATCGCAGCTGCGCCAACTGGGGCCATCACACTTCACACAATCGGGCACCAGGGCCACCGTGGTCGCTGCCGTGGGTAGTGGTTCTCCAGTGTACGGGCTAGTCGAGACTCAGTGTCCTGTAAAGGCAGTAGCTGCAGTCCCATCCACAGCTTCTCATTAGTGGGCCCACCCCCAATTCAGACGGCAGCAGCAGTGTCTAACTCCATTAGTAATGGGTAACCTCTGACTCGAACTGTGACCTGAATGGGGGCGACTTTGGACGATAAAGCACAGCTCAACTGCAGGTGATCATCAACGGGTTCTTCCACAGCAAAGGTGCGGGGCCGGGGGGGGGGGTCAGTCCTGGTGGAGCGGTGGGCGGATCGGATCGTCCTGTGGTCACTGCGCCTTCCGGACACTCGGGACACGCGTCCCACAACACCCGGGGTCTTCCTCATCTGGATCAGAGGAGGGGTCTCGCCCGGCACCCAGGGGGCCACTGGCCCGGCCCTGGTGGGCTGCAGCCTAGGATGGGGAACCGAGGTTACCTGACCGATGGGATGCCGTGCTCCGGGGAGGGGTGAGCCCGAAGCTGAGGACTTCCATCCCTTGTAATTCCTACACTCTGCTCTGTGCTTTCCCGCGAGGGGCAGATTTCCACGGCCTGTTGGAGGCCAAGAATTCCGTTCTGGTTCCCCAGTGGGCCTCTTGGCCGTATTGAAGAGGTGGGGCGGGATTCTCTGACCCCCCGCCCGTGGTGTTGGACAATGACTGATAGCTCGTGGTCCAAGCACTACCAGATCCACAAATGACTTTGAATCCAGGGTGGCCGGTATGTCAGGCTCTGAATCACACGAAAGGTGGCCACCCCACGGGCATGGTCTGGCACTCATCTCCGATAATGGTGCTGGAATGAAAAAATATAATGCATCCGCTCGACATATTGTGACCGATCTTCGATACCGGCATCAAATGCGTTCAGCTTCCCAAAGTGCGGCATCGCTGCAGCGGGTGAACCGACCTCTAGAGGTCAGTGGAGAGGCGACCGGAGCCATCTGCAACTCCACATAATCCTCGTCGCCACTGTGGAGCTCACAGAAGCAGCCACACGGGAAGCGTAGGGAACGAAAGGTTTATTTACGGAGATACGTAAGTACAGATCCCAGAAGGGACCATTCTCATACTCGGGCTTTTTTAATATTCTGCTTTATTCTCCCGCTCAGCGGGAAAGCTCGTATTAGTCGAGACTCATGGGGAGCCTAATCGGCCCGGCCCCGTGCGACCCCTGTAGGTTACAACATAGACCCTCACACTTCTGGTATCATCTTTGTAAATCTCTTCTGCCTCTCCAGTGCGTCTGTCCTCAGTGTCTGGAGGTGTGTCCTAACCAAATTCATCCGAACTTCCTTACGTTTCAATCCTATCCTCCAGAAATAGAACAAAGTGCTTGTTTTTTAATGTCCTTCCTGACCTTCCACAACTTTCAGAGATGCTGTATTTATACTTGAGAATTTTGTTCCTCTATCCCACCTAGTCTTCACTTTTGTAGTAATAAGTGACCTCCCTATTCTGCCTAACACAATTACAACCTCACATATATCTGTGTTGAATTTAATTTGTCAATTGGCATTTAGCTGGGCTGGACAATACTGACACCAAGGGGTGACTCTCTGTAATGACATCCAACCTCAATTCCACAAGTGACCACAAGATGGGTCTTCAGGCTTTGTGAATGGAGGAGATGACGGGTACCTCGTTCAGCGCCATCCTGTGGCAATCTGAAGAACATCATGCTTCACAGAATCTCCACCCAGATCAATGAAAATGCAATTTTCTCCTTCAGATTTCTGAGACAGTACTGAGGAGGAGCTGCACTTTCAGATCAGGTGTTAGACCCAAGCTCAATCTGCCCGTGAGGTCAATCCCACCGCGTGGGTTTCCTCCGGGTGCTCCGGTTTTCTCCCACAGTCCAAAGATTTACAGATTAGGTTGGGTTCGGGATATTGGGCCGAGGTAGGGGGCTCTTTCGGAGAGTTGGTGCAGACTCAATGGGCCGAACGGCCTCCTTCTGTACTGTAGGGGTCTGTGGTTCTAAGAGCAGGTGACTTTTACCTGATGTCCGTGGTGATGTGCATCAATGTAAATGCATGTAGGCTAGCTAGACACTAGAGGGAGCACCAGAAACATCACACACACAACCAATAGGTCAGTTAGATAGGACAAGACCAATGGACATTCACGATGCACAGAGGTTACACGACCACAGGGGGGCAGAACACCAACCCATATATAAAGGACACCACACACATGATCTGCCTCTTTCCAGTGGAGACAGTCAGTGAGTACAGACACAGGGTTGATTCAATATTACACCCACCACGTGGATTGCAGCAGCTGGTTAGTCAGTCTGGGTAGCTATAGTAGGATTAGCAGTAGTGTCAAACCCGAGTAATAGAAGTGTAAATAGTGTAATAAACGTGTTGAAGTTATCTCCGCGTCTGAACCTTCCTTTGTCAAGTGCACCACAAGGAAGCCGTTTATGTTACACCTACAACATAACAAATCATGGTACCAGAACTGAACTGTTTCAATCCAGATAGCCATACCTCAGCGTACAGTGACAACCAGCAACGATACCCAGGCAAGATGTTCGAGATCCGGGTTCCGCAGCAGCTCCAGTGCCACGGCGATCTCCGCGGAAACTGGCGGGTATTCCGCCAAATGTTTGAAATCTTCCTGGTGGCAGCCGAACTAGAAGAAGTGGCTGATCCTGAAAAAACAGAGCTTCTCCTCACCTCAGCCGATGCCAGAGCAGAAGAAATCTCCAAAGGGCAAAACAGGGGTGATTTCCAGGCAGTCCTGGACAAATTCGGCAAATACTGTGAGGAAAACACACTCCAACCAGCAAGAAAAGGTAAGAGAAGCGCCAGTACTCACCACGATGCCGGGATCCCGGAGCAGAGAACAGTTTTGATCGGCAGCCATCTTTCTAAAGGGACTGCGCTTGCGCAGTTGCGCGAGAAGCGCACAGAACGGGAATCCCGAAAAAGGCCCAAAGTAAAGGAACAGCGATCTGCGCATTCGCAATCGCTTCCTACGGGCTACGTCACATGTGTCATGACGTCAGAGGTCCCGGACCACGCCCATTTAAAGGGGAAACGTCCCAAATCAAAGAAAAAATCTTTTAAATCCGTAAAACAACCTTCCTTCACCTGGAATGACAGCACAATGCCTCAGATTGAACCAGGAAATGAAATTAACCTCCGAAGAACGCTGCAACAAGCAGTTACCTACGCCCAAACCGATGATTCCGACCTTGAATACTTCGATACCGACCTTTACATTTTCTCTGGACCTCGCGAGCCCAATGCCAGCTCCGACGCAAACAGTGATGATATGGTCCTAGAAGGCTACGACTCGGATGAACCTTTCACCTTGGGAGGCTACCCCAGTACCAAATCCGAACCGCAACTGGACGTGTTGCACATTGGCGACCCCCGTACTGAATCCGACGCAGACGCGGATTCGTTCTTCGGATTTGAGGATCTTCAGCCCAGCATCTATGGCATCCCGACTCGTGAGTGCAGGATGACGCTGCGGCCTGAAACCAAGAGACAGAGAGCGGTACAAGCCCACAGAGAGCGGCCTGCTGCCACACAGAGCGTGGTCCACGCGCCGCTCAGGGTTCCCGACTCTAAGAAAGAAGACACGCAAGACTCCACACCACAGTCCTTGCATGAACAAGAAGTGACTCCAGTGTCACAAGCCTCCGCAGCGAGCTCGTGGACAGACTCCACGATAGAAGCCACGCAAGACTCCGACTCGCAGTCCTTGCAGGAACAAGACCATGAGGGTCTAGCAACCTCCTCTGACCAACTAGCGGCAGACGATGCAAATCTGCCATGCTCAAGTAAACAGCAAGAAGACTATGACAGCCTACCACACTCCAATGCACAGCAGGACGACCATGACGGTCTATCATGCTACAGTGAAGAACAAAGCGACAATGACAGTCCAAGCCCAAATGAAGGACAACAGCAAGACAATGACAGTCCACCCACATTGTTTGCACTACCAGGTGAAGACTCTGACAATTTACCCAACCCAAGTGAACAACAAGCAGCTACTGAGGCTCTACCCACGGTATGTGAGACGAGTGACGACAGCATCCCACTTCCCATGCAAGATGTGCAAAATGACAGACCTCAGCTAGTGTGTACAGAGGCACTCGACGATCACTGTGAGACCACTGGTGACTCCGGTGACACCACGATACTTCCACCCTCATTCGCTCGAACCTCTCCACAAGTCAATGCATTACTGCATGTTCCGACTCCAGACGTGCAGCTTCAAGAAATCTCAGCTGACTCCAGTGAACCTGCTAAGACTCCGGACTGGGAGCATCAACAAACCAACACTGACTCAGTTAAAACAGACCAGACTCCAGATGGGGAGTAACCAAACGATGACTCTGATTCACGTAAGCCGGACTTTACTCCAGACAGGGAGTGCCGCAACCTCAGTGATGGCACGCTCAGGGTGACAGCAGATGCCACAACGACAGGAGATGGATCACTTAACAATTACACTGGGTCAGTAATAACAAGCAGCAGCTACAGTCCAAGAGGAATACACCAATTTTCACCACAGCTGTATCCACACATTTGTTCCACACCAGCAGTGCAGCCAATGACAGCTCATGCTGGACAAACCCAGTATTCAGGCATGCAGCAGCCAGCAGTCTATGCAGCATATTCTCAAACAGGCCAGCACTACGGATTGCCCACTAATGGAATCAAGACCGAAGGAGGACTACCGCAAGCGCAATCTGCACTACAGACTGGATGCCTTAGTTACTGCCCAGGATTTGCTGCACCCCAGCCTGGCCAGACGGCACATTCCTATCAGATGCAAGGTTCTAGTTTCACACCATCACCAGGTATTGATGCGAGCAGCAATTCTGTTTCCAATTCGACAAGCTTCAACGGTTCTCAGCAGGATCACCCTTCCAGCACAGCACGTGGCCAGAACCAGTATGTACAGTCTTATCCAACTTCAACATATGGCACATCCATGACCTCGAATGATACTGTTGATGGTACCTCTTCAACGTCAACACCTTATCAGCTACAAGATGCCATCCAACAGCACCATCACAAACATCGGAAAAAGAAAGGGACTCCAAATCAGACAGCGAAGTGATTTGACCGCTTCTTGGTTCCTGTGGCACAGGGACGTTGATGGCGTTCATAACCAAGAGAGACAGTTGACCATGATCATTGATGGTTTTTGGACTCACACGAATGATTTGGACTTATTGTTTAATCACTGTTCCCATGACTTGTTTGTACCTTACCTTATCTACCTGTTCTTTGTTCAATTTTCTCAAAGTGTGCAGAAAATATGTAACATAAAAAAGGGGGATGTGGTGATGTGCATCAATGTAAATGCATGTAGGCTAGCTAGACACTAGAGGGAGCACCAGAAACATCACACACACACACACTCAACCAATAGATCAGTTAGATAGGACAGGACCAATAGACATTCACGATACACAAGGAGGTGACACGACCACAGGGGGGCAGAACACCAACCCATATATAAAGGACACCACACACATGATCTGCCTCTTTCCAGTGGAGACAGTCAGTGAGAACAGACACAGGGTTGATTCAATATTACACCCACCACGTGGATTGCAGCAACTGGTTAGTCAGTCTGGGTAGCTATAGTAGGATTAGTAGTAGTGTCGAACCCGAGTAATAGAAGTGTAAATAGTTTAATAAACGTGTTGAAGTTATCTCCACGTCTGAACCTTCCTTTGTCAAGTGCACCACAAGGAAGCCGCTTATGTTACACCTACAACATAACAAATCAATGTCATGATCACTGTTTGTGCTTCAGCCTCAAGCAGACTGTGTGGTCATAATTACATTATTTCCTGGTGAAAATGAATATTCTGCCGAGGTTCTTGTTTATCTTCCAAACTCTCCCGATCTTTATACCAAAGGCCTTTTTTCAGAAAGTGAACACGATCATTTCGGACTTTGTATGAGCGGGGAAGGTGCCGAGGTGGGGAGGACCCTGCTACAGAGGCAGCACGGGGGGCTGCATCGCCGAACTTGCTTCATTATTATTGGGTGGTGAATGTGGACAAGGTGCGGCGGTGGTGGGAAGGAGAAGGGGTAGAGTTGGTTAGGATGGAGGAGGAATCCTGTAAGGAGTCTAGTTTGAGGGCTATGGTGATGGCAGCATTGCCAATGGCTCCGAGTAGGTATTCAGGGAGCCGGTGGTGCAGTCTGTATATTTGATTACTGGGAAGTATGTTTCCCGGGGTGTTTATTTGCTGTAACCTGTTTTGATACATGTTTGTAATAAAATACATTTTTTAAAAAAATTATATTGCTGTCTGTGGGATCTTACTGTGTACAAACGGGCTGCCATATTTCTTATATTATAACAGTGACAATGCCTCAAAGTACTTAATTGGTTTTAAAGCCTTTGGAAGTCCTGAGGCTGTGAGAGACTCTATAGAAAGGCAACCGTTTCCTCTAGACCACTCCACTCCTGCCCTCATTATAGCAATAGTCCAAAGAGGTGAGTTGGGCGTGACTGCTCGAGAAAATAAGGCAGCATCTGAATGAGTGGCATCAAGGAGCTTTGCGAAATTGAGGTCAATGGGAATCAGAGAAAACTCTCCGCTGGTTGGAGTCATACCCGGCACAAAGGAAGATGGCTGTGGTTGTTGGAGGTCAATCCCGGGACATCACTGCGGGAGTTCCTCAGGGTCGTGTCCTCGGCCCAACCATCTTCAGCTGCTTCATCAACGACCTCCCTTCCATCACCAGATCAGAAGTGAAGATGTTTGTGGATGACTGCACAATGTTCAGCACCATTCGCGACTCCTCAGATACTGAAGCAGTCCCTGTCCAAATGCAGCAAGACCTGGACAGTATCCAGGCTTGGGCTGATAGGTGGCAAGTTACATTCATGCCACACTGTTAGTAGACAGCGACCATCTCCTACAAGAAAGGATCTAACCATCTGCAACATTCAATGGCATCACCATCACTGAATCCTCACTGTCAACATCCTGGGGATTACTCTTGGCCATAAACCCATCTGCACGAGCCATATAAATACTGTGGCTACCAGAGCAGGTCAGAGGCCAGGAATCCTGCAGCGAGTAACTCACTTCCTGACTCCCTAAAGCCTATCCACCATCTACAAGGCACAGGTCAGGTGCTACAGCACCCTGGGAAAGTGCACGGTCATTTCCAGCCTCACTGGTCCCTGAGCCACGACACAAGTGAGTTAACCAATAATTCTTATAAAAATGCCGGAAATCTTTGTCCCCTGGCTGCCCAATAATTACACTCACCAGGTTTGTAAATTTAAACACACTTGCTGTTTATTTATATCAAGAACTATCATGAAATCTGCAGTAAATACAACTGGTTAACGACAAGCTAATACCTACTGCCTACTTTAACTGTCCCACCCTCTACCCACACACAAGACAGACAAACACAGAGGGGTGGAAAGGGATAAAAATAATAAGAATGAAAGTCAAAGGATACGAGTCTTTGCTGCTTACGGTGGTTCTTTAGCACACTTCCTTCACAGCACACTGGCTGATTAAAGTCTCTGGTTTGCAGTCGGTAATGGGCTTCTTTGTAGAGTCAATCATTCAGGATCCCTGTAGTTTAGAAAATGCAGTACTCGCAGGCAGCAGGCTTTCTGGAGAGTCACCTTATTTCACATCAAACTGGGCCTTCAGCTCGAGGTTAGCCTTCAGGCCTCTATCTTTCTGGAGAGACACTCTATTTCACATCAAACTGGG
The DNA here is from genome assembly GCF_047496885.1 of Scyliorhinus torazame. Lineage (NCBI taxonomy): Eukaryota > Metazoa > Chordata > Chondrichthyes > Carcharhiniformes > Scyliorhinidae > Scyliorhinus > Scyliorhinus torazame. The sequence goes on from NC_092724.1 coordinate 166,890,639, forward strand.
CCTTCAGCTCGAGGTTAGCCTTCAGGCCTCTATCTTTCTGGAGAGACACTCTATTTCACATCACACCTGCTTTCAGCTCGAGGTTTGACTTCAGGCCTCTGCAGTTTCAAGAGGACGGCAGCCAGACTTGCTGGAGCGAGAGTCAACCCTCACAGTGACCTTCCGGAAAGTTGCATCTTTTTTGGAGAAGGTTAGTTAGATCGCTACATCAGGCTGCCAGAATCAAAACTGAAACCAAACTGGAGCCTGGGGACTCTGAAAACCGAATCAATGGGATCAGATCCAATCGCCGCCTGTTTCCGAGCACAGCACAGCCTTTTGGGCCAATTCATTTACCATCAGCCAAATCAATTAAACCGAGTCCTCACTGATACCAGCCGGTCTGCAGTCTCCAGTTTAAGCCTTCCGGATTCTTCTGTGTGGATTAAAGATACAGGTTTCTTGCCTCCGAGTGAGACGTCCATTAATAATCCACAGATCAAAAATGCAACAGCAAAATAAAAGAAAGGGGAAATAAATGGGGGTAATGCCAGCGGATGTTGTAGCTGGGACGCTCTGGAAAGGTGCTCAAGTGCTCCCTCTACTGTGAGTTGCAAGTAAGGAAACAAATTAATTAGGAGCAGGGACAAGGAACAGGCTAAGTTCAGGATGCCCTTGTTTGTAAAAACAGGAAGCGAGGCTGTGCTAAAAGCTTTGTGGCTCATTTGTGCTGAAGTAGGGCTTCCCACAGTAAAATGGCAGGAGCTCACACACTAAGAAATTCCAACACTTTGTCCATTAGACTTTGTCCGGCGAACAAAATTGAGGCAGATATTGTAGTCCCACCTTTCCTGAGTCCAGTGTGGGGAAAAAAACCATAAGACATAGGAGCAGAATTAGGCCACTCGGCCCATCGAGTCTGCTCCGCCATTCAATCATGGCTGATATTCCCTCATCCCCATTCTCCTGCCTTCTCCCCATAACCCCTGATCCCCTTATTAATCAAGAACCTATCTATCTCTGTCTTAAAGACACTCAGTGATTTGGCCTCCACAGCCTTCTGCGGCAAAGAGTTCCACAGATTCACCACCCTCTGGCTGAAGAAATTCCTCCTCATCTCTGTTTTAAAGGATCGTCCCTTTAGTCTGAGATGGTGTCCTCTGGTTCTAGTTTTTCCTACACGTGGAAACATCCTCTCCACGTCCACTCTATCCAGGCCTCGCAGTATCCTGTAAGTTTCAATAAGATCCCGCCTCATCCTTCTAAACTCCAACGAGTACAGACCCAGAGTCCTCACACGACAAGCTCTTCATTCCAGGGATCATTCTTGTGAACCTCCTCTGGACCCTTTCCAAGGCCAGCACATCCTTCCTTAGATACGGGGCCCAAAACTGCTCCCAATAATGAAAATGGAAACACCTTGCACCTCCTGCCAAGCCTGGTGCAGGCAGAAAGCACAGGCTCACAAACCCAGCGATGGGATTGTAGGGCCACTTTTCGCTTGAGCCTCTGGTCATTGGCGTGAGGTTCAGGTTCCATAAACGTAACCAACAATTAAGCTCGAGCAATTAAAATCCGTAAGGTATCGGCTGATACTCAAACACCGAGACAGGTTTGATATTACCACCGATGTGCAAAGTCTGAGCAAGCAGCAACCGATTGCTGGAGTAAAGATGCGAAATGCAGGAATTGTGGTAAAATGGGACAAATGTGCGTATTGGAGAAAAAAGCCACAAGTTTCAAAGAAGAATTCTAAAAAGCAAATCCATCAAGTGGGAAATCGAACGGAGGGAAAGCTGCCCACCTGACACACACAAGGTGCCCGAGATAGGACCAGTCAGGTGACGAGCTATCGGTGATCGTGTTGGCCATTGCGGACACAACAAGCCATTACTGGGTCAGTCCTTTACTGGAGAGACAACCAGTGAAAATGGAGGTGGACACAGGAGCAGCAGTTTCATTGGTGCCAGAAACTATTTACCAAGAGAATCTATGACACAGCGACTCTCAAAGATAAAACTAAATAATTATACTGGGGAAGTGGTTCCGTTGAGGGGCTGCATTGATATAAATGAGCAGCTAAGTGGACAGACCGCAGGTTGTCTTTACACGTCATTAAAGGTAATTATCCAGCCCTAATTTTGAAAACAAATTCCAGTTAAGGGGCAATTTAGCGAGGCCAATCCACCTACCCTGCACATCTTTGGGTTGTGGGGGTGAAACCCACGCAAACACGGGGAGAATGTGCAAAGTCCACACGGACAGTGACCCAGAGCCGGGATCGAACCTGGGACCTCGGCGCCGTGAGGCAGCTGTGCTAACCACTGCGCCACCGTGCTGCCCTCTGTTGCTTACTATTAATAGCAGGAAAGCGCAGCAGATCATGCGATAAGCACTGGAATCATGCCTGACAAATTTATTAGAATTTTTGAGGTGGTAACCAGCAGGATAGATAAAGGGGAACAAGTAGATGTCATACACTTGGATTTCCAAAAAGCATTTGATAAGGCAGCACACAAAATGCTAATTAATTAGATCAGAGCCCATGGTGTTGGGGGTAGTGTATTAGAATGAATAGAGGATTGGCTAACTGATAGAAGCCAGAGAGTTGGGATAAGAGGGGTGTTTTCAGGGCGCCCACCTATAACTAATGGAGTGCTCCAGGGATCAGTGCTGGGGCCCCAATGATTCACAAGATACATTCATGACTTGGATGAGGGAAGGGAACATATTATTGCCAAGTTTGTGGATGACACATAAGGGGTGGTGAGCATCTGGAACGGGCTGCCGGGGGCAGTGGTAGAGGCGGGTACAATTTTGTCCTTTAAAAAGCAGTTAGACAATTACATTGGGTGGGTGTAGAGAGATATGGCCCAAATGCAGGCATGCGGGACTAGCTTAGTGATAGAAACTAGGTGGCATGGACCAGCTGGGCCGAAGGGCCTGTTTCCATGCTGTAAACATCTATCACTCTATAATAGGTGGGATGGCGAGTGGTGAGGAAGGCAGAGTCTACAGAGGGATAGAGACAAGTTAGGTGAGTGGGCAAAAACTTGGCAGCTGGAATATAGTGTCGGAAAATGTGACGTTCTGCACTTTGGTAGGAAGAATAAAGGAGCTGAATGTTATTTAAATGGAGAGAGACGGCAGAAAGCTGCAGCACAGAGGGATTGAAGATCCTTTTGCATAAATCAGAAGCTACATGCAAGTTCAGCAGCGAATTGGGAAAACAAATGGAATGTCGTCCTTTATTTCAAAGAGAATGGAGAATAAAAAAAGGGAAGTCGTGCTAAAACTATACAAGCCAATAGTTAGACCTCATCTGGAATCATAGCATCATACAATTTACACTGTAGAAGGAGGCCATTCGGCCCATCGAGTCTGCACCGGCCCTTGGAAAGAGCACCCTACTTAAGCCCACACCGCCACCCTATCCCCATAACCCAGTAATCCCACCTAACCTTTTGGACACGAAGGGCAATTTATCATGGCCAATCCACCTAACCTGAACATCTTTGGACTGTGGGAGGAAACCGGAGCACCCGGGGGAAACCCACGCAGACAGGGGGAGAATGAGCAGACTCCGCACAGACAGTGACCCAGCGGGGAATCGAACCCAGGTCCCTGAAGCTGTGATGCAGCAGTGCTAACCACTGTACCAACTGTGAACAGATTTTGCCGCCTTATCTAAGGAAAGATATTCTGGCAATGGAGCAGGTTCACTCGGTTGATTCCAGTGTTGCACCCCAACCTTGGGACAACTAGCACAAGCCAAAACACTCAAACTCTCAAATTATTGTACAAGAATTTGCCTTTAATGTACATTACCAAGTTGCCACAAAAGTTTAAAAGCTCCTCCATAAAGGCTATGTAAAGCTCTATTACACTTTGTTCTGCAAAAAGGTATCAAAACTAACGGCTTGGACCTAAATACCACCCGTTAAGAGGCAAAGTGATCAGTTTCCCTCTTTATTGATTCCGATGTCCTTTCTGAGTCCTGCACCCAGGACACTGTTTTTATGATGGTTTTTCCAGCAGGTTATCACTCCAAAAGATCCTTTAGCTCTCCTTCTTAAACAGATATTGCTGGCACTAACTATACTCTCAGCCTCGTACTCACATGATAAGAACGAATCAATCACTGTCCTTTTGGTCACGAATGCTCAAGGAGTCGTGACTCTCTCAGGGGGTCATATTTCTTCCAGGAGCACAATGAAAAGGTCTGTGTTCAATCACTGTCTGCTTGAAGCATAGCAACAGGCTCTGTCCAATCAGTTTCTGTGCCTGTTCCATGGCTGCACATTCTGTTCTTTGCTGCTCCGACAATCCTTTACAGATACCAATCAGCCTATACCAGGTATGGAGGGATTTTCTTATGAGGAGAGGTTGTGTAGTTTGGGCCTGTGCTCATTGGAGTTTAGAAGAATGAGAGGTGACCTTATTGAGACAGATCAGATTCTCAGGGGGTTTGACAGGGTCGATGCTGAGAGGATGTTTCCCCTTGGGGGAGAGTCTGGGACCAGAGGGCAGAATCTCAGAGTGAGGGGTCACCCATTTCACACAGAGATGAGGAGGAATTTCTTCTCTCAGAGGGGAGTGAATCTGTGGAATTCTTTACCGCAGAGAGCTGTAGAGCAGAGGCGGATTTACAATGAAAAACACTGTGCCTAGGCCCTGTCCAATGGAGGCCCCCGGCCAGTGCACCGGACATTCAATTGGAGGCTGATTACTCTGGATTTGCTGATAGGCTCAGTAAGCGTATGAGCAGCAAATTCAGAGCAAAATCAGGTTATAATTGTTGAGTCTGGAAGAGCGGGAAGTCTGGTAATGAACGGATAACGTGAGGGACACAAGACCATAACGAGAGACGAGAGCGAGGCTGCTGAGGTTTGTGAATAAAGTCACCAAGATTCGAGCAGGTTTTCCCCGAGAGCCAACACTAGTGGGTCCAGGCCCAGAGCAGGGGCGCGAGGCGTGATGCTTTAAATCCAGCCACGAGGAGGCGGCGAGCAGAAGAGCAGACCCAGGCCCGCATCAGGCGGGGGCAATATCTCGAGGGGAGGGAGATGCACGGTGGCCACAACAAGTGAGGAAGGCTGCCTTGAAGATCCCGGGCCAGCAGAGGGAGTGAGATTGTGAGAATGGGAGAGTGTGGGGGTTGGGGGGGAGACTGAGGGGATGGGGTGGGAAGGCAGGAGAGTGTGGGGGTTGGGGGGAGACTGTGAGGGGATGGGGGTGGGAAGGCAGGAGAGTGTGGGGGTTGGGGGGAGATTGTGAGGGGATGGGAGTGGGAAGGCAGGAGAGTGTGGGGGTTGGGGGGAGACTGTGAGGGGATGGGGGTGGGAAGGCAGGAGAGTGTGGGGGTTGGGGGGGAGACTGTGAGGGGATGGGGGTGGGAAGGCAGGAGAGTGTGGGGGTTGGGGGGAGACTGTGAGGGGATGGGGGTGGGAAGGCAGGAGAGTGTGGGGGTTGGGGGGAGACTGTGAGGGGATGGGGGTGGGAAGGCAGGAGAGTGTGGGGGTTGGGGGGAGACTGTGAGGGGATGGGGGTGGGAAGGCAGGAGAGTGTGGGGGTTGGGGGGAGATTGTGAGGGGATGGGAGTGGGAAGGCAGGAGAGTGTGGGGGTTGGGGGGAGACTGTGAGGGGATGGGGGTGGGAAGGCAGGAGAGTGTGGGGGTTGGGGGGAGACTGTGAGGGGATGGGGGTGGGAAGGCAGGAGAGTGTGGGGGTTGGGGGGAGACTGTGAGGGGATGGGGGTGGGAAGGCAGGAGAGTGTGGGGGTTGGGGGGGAGACTGTGAGGGGATGGGGGTGGGAAGGCAGGAGAGTGTGGGGGTTGGGGGGAGACTGTGAGGGGATGGGGGTGGGAAGGCAGGAGAGTGTGAGGGTTGGGGGGAGACTGTGAGGGGATGGGGTGGGAAGGCAGGAGAGTGTGGGGGTTGGGGGGGAGACTGTGAGGGGATGGGGGTGGGAAGGCAGGAGAGTGTGGGGGTTGGGGGGAGACTGTGAGGGGATGGGGGTGGGAAGGCAGGAGAGTGTGGGGGTTGGGGAGAGACTGTGAGGGGATGGGGGTGGGAAGGTAGGAGAGTGTGGGGGTTGGGCGGAGACTGTGAGGGGATGGGGGTGGGAAGGCAGGAGAGTGTGGGGGTTGGGGGGAGACTGTGAGGGGATGGGGGTGGGAAGGCAGGAGAGTGTGAGGGTTGGGGGGGAGACTGTGAGGGGATGGGGTGGGAAGGCAGGAGAGTGTGGGGGTTGGGGGGAGACTGTGAGGGGATGGGGGTGGGAAGGCAGGAGAGTGGGGGGGTTGGGGGGGGAGACTGTGAGGGGATGGGGGTGGGAAGGCAGGAGAGTGTGGGGGTTGGGGGTAGACTGTGAGGGGATGGGGGTGGGAAGGCAGGAGAGTGGGGGGGTTGGGGGGGGAGACTGTGAGGGATGGGGGTGGGAAGGCAGGAGAGTGTGGGGGTTGGGGAGAGACTGTGAGGGGATGGGGGTGGGAAGGCAGGAGAGTGGGGGGGTTGGGGGGGAGACTGTGAGGGGATGGGGGTGGGAAGGCAGGAGAGTGTGGGGGTTGGGGGTAGACTGTGAGGGGATTGGGGTGGGAAGGCAGGAGAGTGGGGGGGTTGGGGGGAGACTGTGAGGGGTGGGAGTGGGAAGGCAGGAGAGTGTGGGGGTTGGGGGGAGACTGTGAGGGGATGGGGGTGGGAAGGCAGGAGAGTGTGGGGGTTGGGCGGAGACTGTGAGGGGATGGGGGTGGGAAGGCAGGAGAGTGTGGGGGTTGGGGGGAGACTGTGAGGGGATGGGGGTGGGAAGGCAGGAGAGTGTGAGGGTTGGGGGGAGACTGTGAGGGGATGGGGTGGGAAGGCAGGAGAGTGTGGGGGTTGGGGGGGAGACTGTGAGGGGATGGGGGTGGGAAGGCAGGAGAGTGTGGGGGTTGGGGGGAGACTGTGAGGGGATGGGGGTGGGAAGGCAGGAGAGTGTGGGGGTTGGGGGGAGACTGTGAGGGGATGGGGGTGGGAAGGCAGGAGAGTGGGGGGGTTGGGGGGGAGACTGTGAGGGGATGGGGGTGGGAAGGCAGGAGAGTGTGGGGGTTGGGGGTAGACTGTGAGGGGATGGGGGTGGGAAGGCAGGAGAGTGTGGGGGTTGGGGAGAGACTGTGAGGGGATGGGGGTGGGAAGGCAGGAGAGTGGGGGGGTTGGGGGGGAGACTGTGAGGGGATGGGGGTGGGAAGGCAGGAGAGTGTGGGGGTTGGGGGTAGACTGTGAGGGGATGGGGGTGGGAAGGCAGGAGAGTGGGGGGGTTGGGGGTAGACTGTGAGGGGTGGGAGTGGGAAGGCAGGAGAGTGTGGGGGTTGGGGGGAGACTGTGAGGGGATGGGGGTGGGAAGGCAGGAGAGTGTGGGGTTTGGGGGGAGACTGTGAGGGGATGGGGGTGGGAAGGCAGGAGAGTGTGGGGGTTGGGGGGAGACTGTGAGGGGATGGGGGTGGGAAGGCAGGAGAGTGTGGGGGTTGGGGGTAGACTGTGAGGGGATGGGGGTGGGAAGGCAGGAGAGTGGGGGGGTTGGGGGGAGACTGTGAGGGGATGGGGGTGGGAAGGCAGGAGAGTGGGGGGGTTGGGGGGAGACTGTGAGGGGATGGGTGTGGGAAGGCAGGAGAGTGGGGGTGTTGGGGGTAGACTGTGAGGGGATGGGGGTGGGAAGGCAGGAGAGTGTGGGGGTTGGGGGGAGACTGTGAGGGGTGGGAGTGGGAAGGCAGGAGAGTGTGGGGGTTGGGGGGAGACTGTGAGGGGATGGGGGTGGGAAGGCAGGAGAGTGTGGGGGTTGGGGGGAGACTGTGAGGGGATGGGTGTGGGAAGTCAGGAGAGTGTGGGGGTTGGGGGGAGACTGTGAGGGGTGGGAGTGGGAAGGCAGAGAGTGTGGGGGGGGGGGGGGTTGCAGACTTTCCGGTTGGGAGAGTGTGTTAGAGCTGGGTTGCATTACAGAGAGAGCGAGAGTTTGTGATGGGGTTGGGGGTCCACGGGGAGGGAGGGGGGAATGGGCAGGTGGAGAGTAGAGTGAGTGTTGTTTAAAATCCATGATCCGAATCAGAATTTCACAGTTCAAAGGTGAATCCAAGTAGTGCAGAGATTGAACCTGATAAAAACATGGGATTGACTGTGTGAATGCCTACTCTTTCACACACTTTAATAGCGACTAAAAGTCAAGATCAGATAGCAATATAAAGTGATACCATCAATCTGGCCGTCAAATTCACAGGAAGGTGAAGGCGAGTGAAGAATGCGAATCTCGGCGGAAAAGACAGTTTGTCATTTTACTTGAAAAAGTTTGAAGCATTGAACAGTCACAAACTGCACATTCATCCACCTCCAAACCTTTTGGTGAAAATTGATGTACAGAGAGATCTGGGTGTTCAGGTCCATTGTACCCTGAAGGTGGCTGCGCAGGTCGATAGAGTGGTCAAGAAGGCATACAGCATGCTTTCCTTCATCGGAAGGGGTATTGAGTACAAGAGTCGGCAGGCGATGTTACAGTTGTATAGGACTTTGGTTAGGCCACATTTGTAGTTCTGGTCGCCACATTACCAGAAGGATGTGGATGCTTTAGAGAGGGTGCAGAGGAGGTTCACCAGGATGTTGCCTGGTATGGAGGGTGCTAGCTATGAAGAAAGGTTGAGTAGATTAGGATTATTTTCATTAGAAAGACGGAGGTTGAGGGGGGACCTCATTGAGGTCTACAAAATTATGAGAGGTATAGACAGGGTGGATAGCAAGAAGCTTTTTCCCAGAGTGGGGGATTCAAATACTAGGGGTCACGAGTTCAAGGTGAAAGTTTAAGGGAGATGTGCGTGGAAAGTTTTTTATGCAGAGGGTGGTGGGTGCCTGGAATGCTTTGCCAGCAGAGGTGGTAGAGGCGGGCATGATAGCATCATTTAAGATGCATCTAGACAGATAGATGAACGGGCGGGGAACAGAGGGATACAGTCTTTAGAAAATAGGTGACAGGTTCAGATAAAGGATCTGGATCGGCGCAGGCTGGGAGGGCCGAAGGGCCTGTTCCTGTGCTGTAATTTTCTTTGTTCCCTTTGTTCATAATTATCTGGTGGCTTAGACTTGCCGATTTCCACAGATACTACATCATCGGATAAGGGGCGGGATTCTCCGTAATCGGCGCGATGTCCGCCGACCGGCGCCAAAAACGGCGCGAATCAGTCGGGCATTGCGCCGCCCCAAAGGTGCGGAATTCTCCGCATCTTGACCGGCCGAGCCTTCACCTTGAGGGGCTAGGCCCGCGCCGGACTGATTTCCGCCCCGCCAGCTGGCAGGAAAGGCCTTTGGTGCCCCGCCAGCTGGCGCGGAAATGACTTTGCCGTGCGGCGCATGCGCGGGAGCGTCAGCGGCCGCTCACGGCATCCCCGCGCATGCGCTGTGGAGGGGGTCTCTTCCGCCTCCGCCATAGTGGAGACCACGGCGAAGGCAGAAGGAAAAGAGTGCCCCCACGGCACAGGCCCGCCCGCGGATCGGTGGGCCCCGATCGCGGGCCAGGCCACCATGGGGGCACCCCCCCGGGGCCAGATCGCCCCCCCCCCAGGGCCCCGGAGCCCGCCCACGCCACCTTGTTCCGCCGTTCAAAAAGTGGTTTAATCCACGCCGGCGGGACAGGCATTCCAGCAGCGGGACTTTGGCCCATCGTGGGATTCACCCCAGCCCCCGGCGATTCTCCGACCCGGCGGGGGGGTCGAAGAATCCCGCCCAAGAAGCGGAATCTGAAATGGCGATGGAACTACAAGATATTGCTGATTCTTTTGTTGGAGCGAGAGAAGAAACCACCCTGAAGACATCGCCTTGTGGCCAAAATCTGCTCCACTGAGTGGGATAGAATATTTTCGACTAAATAAACCAGAGACATGGGTAATATGGAAAATTTGAGAAAACAGCTTGAAGTTGGAGGCCAAAAGCAGGTTAGAAATCTTCATAAGTCTAATTTTCTGAGGGTGAAGAGAAATGGGATGGTAGAAATTGGTCTTATTTTCAGAAACCTCTCAGACAGTCTACTGTTCTGTTTACAAAATATTTCCTGACCCTAGTAAAGGGAAATAATCATTTGTCAACGGGTTTTCTAACTGGAGAAATGTTGGAAGAGATATCGCAGATTAGAAAACTTCCAAAGTTCATATTAAGAATATGTGTGCGTTCGTTCAAATATGTAAATTATCTGGAAGAATTGATTCTGGGTTATTGGCTCAGTTTGGAAAATAATGTTCTAATTGGAGGAAAGTGCTGGGATGTGCTATTGGCCACAATCAAACTGCTTTCTTCCTGGTGTCATAATATACACCAGTATATCATGGGGCAGACACACACACTGATGGACACACAGCAAGACCAATCAACACACACAACACCGCAGCCAATCACCAGTTAGAGCACACTCACTATAAACACAGGGGGCATCAGAGTTCCCGCCCATTCGGGATGCAGCCTCCTAGAAGGACAGAGCTTACAGCTTACAGCACAGATCCTCACCATGTGCTGAGTGCATAGACTGGGTAGGACAGGCATAGGTCTTTAGTTTAATCTAACATCGTGTTAACCCACAGTGAAAGTATGTTCAACAGTTTCTAACTTAATAAAATAGTGTTGTACTATTTTAAGTGTTGGTGGCTTGTATGTGTTCCACGGATCCAGAGCACCCAACACGTCACCTGGAGACTACCTCCACAAGATGAGTCATCAGTGTCAAGTCAAAGAGGTAATTCTTTAGCCTGTCTTCAATCTCTCAGTGAATCTGACGAGCTTCTCCAAGAGCATTTGAAAAGTTATCAATATTGTGGCTCAGAAAAGACCAACTTTTTAACACAAGGGACCTACGATGACTTCACTATAATGAGACTCAGAAACCAATTCACGAATGAACTAAAAGATTTCAAATACTATTGCATAATTGTTTACTCAACACCAGATGTGGGTCATGTGGACCGATTAACATTAATTTTAAGATCTATGACCAGTGATGGTGAAGTTGGAGAGCAATTTCTTTGTTTTTTCCAGTTACATTCCAACACTTCTGAGTGCCTGTTTTGGAAATCATTGCAAACCTAGGTTTGGACATCAAAAATGGTTGTGGGTAGAGCTTCGAACGTGCAACAAATATGGCAGTAAAATATTCAGGTCTACAAGCAAGTCTGAACACTGCAAGCTGCTGTACATTATACATCCAATGTTCCAGTCATTCATTGAATTTAATCTGCAATGCAACAGCTGAATCCTGTGAGCGGGCCGTGCATTCTTTTGACCTAGTTTAAAACTTGTATGCCTTCTTTTCGGTTTCCATGAATCGGTGGAATAGGCTGCAATCATGTTTGGAGCGGGCACATGGTAAACATTTGACGGTCAAAAGAATTTGTGTCACCAGGTGGTCCATACGTGCAAATGTTGTTTTGGCCTAGAAACTGAGCTTTGCTGATATAAAGGAAACCTGATCAGACATCGCTGCATCAGATTCAGGAAACGCCTTGTGAAAGCTGTGGCCAGACCAAATTGCATGCTGGTCAAAAATAACCAACTCTGAGGAGGCAATTGGCTCTAACCAAATATGGTCACACCAAACTCTGGGTTAAACAGATATATCATCGCAGGTGATTGTAGAAGATAACAGCACGGTAGCATAGTGGTTAGCACAGTTGCTTCACAACTCCAGGATCCCAGGTTTGATTCCCCTGCTGGGTCACTGTCAGTGCAGAGTCTGCACGTTCTCCCCGTGACTGCGTGGGTTTCCTCCGGGTGCTCCGGTTTCCTCCCACAGTCCAAAGATGTGCAGGTTAGGTGGATTGGCCATGATAAATTGCCCCTTAGTGTCCAAAAAATGTTAAGTGGGGGTTACGGAAATCGGGTAGATAAGTGGGCTTCAGTAGGGTGCTCTTTCCAAGAGCTGGTGCAGACTCAATGGGCTGAATGGCCTCCTTCTGCACTGTAAATTCTATGATTCTATGATTAACCTAATAACTGAAGTAATGAGATCTTGTTTAATGAGGAAAACACCTAGAGATTACCTGATTAACTGGAACAATGAGATTATGTCTGCTGGAATGAACAAGAATGCAGGGACTGACTCACACACCTCCTTGACAAATAAGGTAAGCATATACTGGCGAGCAGAACCCAGGAACAACCATCGCAAGAAGAGGAAATAAGAACCCTGAGCTTGAAGCCCTGGAGACCGGGACCGCAGCAATGGTAGTCGCTCCCTGTTAGCGTCCGACCAGCATGACTCACATTTGACTCACCGATCCTCTTTGGGAAGGTGAGTATTGCTTAATTGGGAAATCCACCTTATAGTGCCGTGAGATTAGGCAATAGTTATTTCAGCTTGTTAAAATATAAAACCTTGTGAGTTTGTGTTCACCAAATGGATCGAGCAACAGAGCTCTGGTCAACAAAGCTAAAGTAAAATCCTTATCAGAGATGTTTGTAAAGTTGCTGTTTTACTGTTTTGATGAACCATTAAACTTCAAAGAATTAATGCTGTCAGCAAATCGCTGCAAAATGTAGATACAACTATATTGAGTTTAACGTGGATAAGTGTGAGGTCATCCACTTTACGTCGGAAAAATGGGAAGGTGACTTGTTATGTAAATCAGGAAGACTTTGGGATGCTCCGATGTGGAGGGATCTGGGGGTCCTCGTTCATAGCCACAGGAAACGAGCATGCAGGTACAGCAGATAATGAAGAAAGCAAATGGAATGTTGACAGTTATAGCTAAAGGATTAGAGTATAAAGTTAAGGAAGTGTTGTTGCAACAATACAAGGCATTGGTGAGGCCACACCGAGAGTATTGTGCACAGTTTTGGTCCCCTTATCTGAGGAAAGATGTAGTGGCATTGGAGGCAGCTCAGAGGAGGTTCACAAGAGAGGAGGGGGTTTGTCGTATGAGGAGAGATTGAGCAGTTTAGGCCGATGATACTCAGTAGAGTTCAGAAGAATGAGGGGAGATCAAATTGAGGTGTGCCAGGTTATAAAAGGTGTGGATAAAGTAGACGTGGAGCGGAGGCTCCCTCTTGTGGGACATTCTAGAACGAGAGGCCATAGTCTCAGGATAAGGGGAAGCAAATTTAAAACAGAGTCGAGGAGGAACTACTTCTCCCAAAGGATGGTGAATCTGTGGAATTCCCTACCCCAGAGTGCGGTGGATGCTGGGACAGAGAGTAAATTTAAGGAGGAGTTAGACAGATTTTTAAATGGTATTGGGTTTAAGGGTTATGGAGAATTGGAGGATGGTGGAGTTAAGGCCAGGATGACATCAGCCACGATCAAATTGAACAATGGAGCAGGCTCAAGGTGCTAAATTGCCTATTGCTACTCCTAGTTCATGTGTTCTAAGAAAGAACTATCCTGTCTAATTCCACCTTCCAGCTCTTGGTCTGTAGCCCTGTGGGTAACAACACCCCAAGCACATGTTCATGATCAATAAGGGGATTTCTTGATTAATATGAAGATCAGGGGTTATGGGGAGAAGGCAGGAGAATGGGGATGAGGAACAGCCAAGATCGAATGACAGAGCAGACTCGATGGACCGAATGGTTTAACTCTGCTCATATATCTTATGAACTTATGACTGCTGCAAAATTGTTAGCCTCAGTTAGACGTTTTGTCATGGAAGTTTCAGATTACTATAACTCAGTAGAAGCAGAGGCACCAACAGTAATAATGAATACAGGTCCCTCTGATGATGAGAAGCATAGAAGACGAAGGAAGTTATTTTTCAATGAAACTAGAGATAATGAAATCAGTTTAAAAGGGAAAGAGAATATCATCATTGAGACTGTCAATGTTATTTGTGACACAATAATGGTGTAATTGCAGAGTAGAAGTGGATCTCTGAAGAAAGCAGTTGATATATTTTGTGTGTTTTTTGACAGACGTTTGGATGAAAATGCTAAAAGCCGCTGCAGTAAGAAATTAAGTGAATTCTACCAGGAAGACGTGGACACAAATCCTTTTGAAGATGAAGTGAAACAATTCTTGCATTTCATCGATAATGATGAGCTCTGTGCTTCGAGATCACCAGATGATTTGTACAGACTTGTACATGACGGTTTGAAAGCAACCTTTCCAAATGTGGAAACCATTCTGAGAATATTTTTAACAATACTTGACACAAATGCTTCCAGTGAATGTTCTTTTTCTGTGTTGAAAAGAGTTAAAAATTATTTGCGGAGAGGACTTCCGGTTGCGGCAGGGATGAGCGAGCCGCACGTTTCGGCGGCTCCAGCTCCGACGGAACTTCGGGCTCTTTTAAGAGCCCCAACGGGGACTTGGACGGCCGTAAAACCCAGTGCGAGGCGCGAGGGAAGGGAGCCCCCCCCGAAAGACGGAGGGAAAAACCGGCGCCGGCGGCTGCAGCCTGAAGAATCTGCAGCCAGAAGATCAGAGAGAGGGAGTGAAACAAAATGGCGGCGGAGAAACCACAGGTGACATGGGGGCCTGAGTAGGACGAGGTGGTGAGACGGTGCGTGGACCTGCTGAAGAAGGAGGTAATGACCCCGTTGTTACAGGCAATTGAGGGGCTTAAGGAGACTTTAAAGACCCAGGAGACGGAACTTCGTGTGGTGGAGCAGGTATGAGGACGAGGTCCTGGGCCTGGCGGTCAAGACTCAGGCGCACAAGGCACTTCATAAAAAGTGTGCTGAAAGGATCGAGGCCCTTGAAAACGGAGCGCGAAGGAAGAACCTTAGGGTACTAGGTCTCCCGGAGGGTGTGGAAGGAGTGGACTGTGGAGCGTACGCAAGTAAGATGCTGAGCTCACTCATGGGTGCTGAGGCCCCTGCGGGCCCCATGGAGGTGGAGTGGGCAAATCGGATCCCGGCGAGAAGACCAAAAGCGGGAGAACCACCGAGGGCGATAATCGTGCGATTCTACCGCCTTAAGGACAGAGAAGAGGTCCTGAGATGGGCCAAAAAGGTGCGGAGCAGCAGATGGGAGAATGCGGTGGTAAGGATCTACCAGGATTGGAGTGCGGAGGTGGCGAGAAGGAGGGCGAGCTTCAACCGAGCCAAAGAGGTTTTGCACAAAAGGAAGGTGAAGTTTGGGATGCTGCAGCCGGCAAGACTATGGGTCACGTATCAGGAGCGACACTATTATTTCGAGACGGCGGAGGAAGCATGGTCCTTCATTAAAGAAGAGAAACTGGACCAGAACTGAGGGACTGATGCTGCAGGGAACTGTTATTGTTGTTATTATTGTTTTTGTTAATGGGATGGTGAAAGTTAAGCGAGAAGTAAACAGGGAAGGGGGGGGACACTGGGGAAATGTGGGCGCCGGTGAGGGGGGAGAGGCGGGACAAAGTCAGAGAATGGGGAAGGAGAGGGGGAGGGGAAAGGGAGCTGCGCCATAAGAGGCGGGACAGGTAAAGGGATGTTCCCGCGCCAGAAAGAATAAGGCGGGAAAACAGGCGCAAGGCGGATGGGAGTTCCCTCACACTGGGGGGGGTCGAGGAGTGAGCAGGAGTAGTCGGGGTCAGTTGAAGTCAGCTGACTTACGGAAGTGATATGGGGGGAGCAATCAAGCTAGATAGGGATCTAGCGGGGGTGGGGGGGGGGGGGGTTGGGGAGAAGGGGACAACTGGGTTGCTGCTGCGGAAATCCAAAAGGAAATGGCTAAAGAGAAGGTGGTCGGGGGCGGAATGCGACGCTGGGGGAGCAAGCGGGAGCGCGGAGGCGGGATATGGGACTGGCCTAGAGAAGGTAATGGCTAGTCGACACGGGAGGGGGGCAGGTAGCCCCCCAGTGAGGCTGATCACGTGGAACGTGAGAGGCCTGAATGGGCCGATAAAAAGGGCCCGAGCGCTCGCGCATTTGAAAGGACTCAGGGCAGACGTGGTTATGCTCCAAGAGACGCACCTAAAGGTGGCGGACCAAGTTAGGCTAAGGAAAGGATGGGTGGGACAGGTGTTCCACTCAGGACTGGACGCAAAGAACAGAGGGGTGACCCTTTTGGTGGGGAAACGGGTAGCATTTGAAGCAAAGACCATCGTAGCAGATAGTGGAGGTAGATATGTAATGGTGAGTGGTAGGCTGGAGGGAATGGAGGTCGTGTTGGTTAATGTGTATGCCCCAAATTGGGACGATGCGGGGTTCATGAGACGGATGCTGGGGCGTATTCCGGACCTGGAGGCAGGAAATTTGATTTTAGGAGGGGACTTCAATACGGTGCTGGACCCGGGGCTAGATAGATCCAGCCCAAGGACCGGAAGAAGGCCGGCAGCGGCCAAGGTACTTAAGGGGTTTATGGACCAAATGGGGGGAGTGGATCCATGGCGATTTCTTAGACCCAGGGCTAGGGAGTATTCCTTCTTCTCCCACGTCCATAAAGTGTACTCCCGGATAGATTTTTTTGTTCTAGGAAGGTCGTTGATCTCTAGGGTGGAAGAAGCTGAATACTCAGCCATAGCGGTTTCGGATCATGCCCCACATTGGGTGGACCTGGAAGTAGGAGAGGACAGGGAGCAGAGAACACTCTGGCGATTAGATGTGGGACTGATGGCGGATGAGGGAGTGTGTGCAAGAGTGAGGGGGTGTATCGAGAGATACCTGGAGGTCAATGACGACGGCGAGGTCCCTGTGGGAGTGGTCTGGGAAGCACTAAAAGTGGTGGTCAGAGGAGAGCTGATTTCTATTGGGGCCCACAAAAGGAAAACAGAGGCCAAGGAAAGGGATAGATTACTGGGGGAGATTATAAGGGTGGACAGGGAATTTGCAGAGACCCCGGAGGAGGAGCTGTACAGGGAGAGGAGACGACTCCAGACCGAGTTTGACCTTCTGACCACCAGAAAGGCGGAGGTACTGTGGAGGAAGGCACAGGGGAGGAGGTATGAATACGGGGAAAAGGCTAGTCGCCTGTTGGCGCACCAACTGCGAAAGAGGGCAGCAGCGAGGGAGATAGGAGGAATTAGGGATGAAAGGGAAGACACCGTGCGAAGGGCAGGAAAGATAAATGAGGTGTTTAAGACCTTTTATGAAGAACTGTATAGGTCTCAGCCCCCAGAGGGAGAGGAGGGGATGCGGCAGTTCCTGGACCAATTGAGGTTCCCGAAAGTGGAGGAGCAGGCGGTGGCAGGCCTGGGGGCGCCGATTGATGTGGACGAGGTTATTAAGGGACTGGGAAGCAGGGAAGGCCCCGGGGCCAGACGGGTTCCCGGTGGAATACTACAGAAAATATGTGGACTTGTTGGCCCCGTTGATGGCGAGGACGTTCAATGAGGCCAGGGAAGGGGGGACACTCCCCCCGACGATGTCGGAGGCGACGATATCGCTAATTTTGAAGAGGGACAAAGATCCGATGCAGTGTGGGTCCTATAGACCTATTTCACTATTGAATGTGGACGCCAAACTGCTAGCAAAGGTGCTGGCATCGAGGATAGAGGACTGTGTCCCAGGGGTGGTGCACGAAGACCAGACAGGGTTCGTAAAAGGGAGACAACTGAATGTTAACGTGCGACGGCTATTAGGGGTGATAATGATGCCCCCAGTGGAGGGGGAGGCAGAGATAGTGGCGGCAATGGACGCAGAGAAGGCATTTGATAGGGTGGAGTGGGAGTATTTATGGGAAGTGTTAAGGAGGTTTGGGTTTGGGAACGGATTTATTCACTGGGTTAGACTACTTTATGGGGCACCAATGGCAAGCGTAGTTACAGGTCGACATAGATCGGAGTATTTCCGATTATATAGGGGAACAAGACAGGGATGCCCGCTGTCTCCATTGTTGTTTGCGCTGGCAATTGAACCTCTGGCCATGGCGCTGAGAGACTCCAGGAAATGGAGAGGGGTGACTAGAGGGGGAGAAGAACACCGAGTCTCGTTATACGCGGATGACCTATTGTTATACGTGTCGGACCCAGCGGGGGGGGATGATAGAGGTTATGCGAATCTTGAGGAGGTTCGGGGAATTTTCGGGGTATAGGTTAGAACATGGGGAAGAGTGAATTATTTGTGATACATCCAAGGGACCAGAGTAGAGAGATAGAAGGCTTACCGCTAAGGAAAGTGGAAAGAAACTTCCGATACTTGGGGATTCAGATCGCTAGGAGCTGGGGAACCTTGCACAGACTTAATCTGACACGGCTGGTAGAACAAATGGAGGAGGACTTTAGGAGGTGGGACATGCAGCCTTTATCGCTGGCGGGCAGGGTGCAGGCAATTAAGATGATGGTCCTCCCGAGGTTCTTATTTGTATTTCAATGTCTCCCTATTTTAATCACCAGGACCTTTTTTAATAAAATAGATAGGAGCATTACGAGCTTTGTGTGGGCAGGGAAAGTTCCGAGAGTAAGGAGGGGGTTCCTGCAGCGCAGTAGGGACAGAGGAGGACTGGCACTACCGAATTTGGGAGATTATTATTGGGCCGCCAATGTGGCAATGATACGTAGATGGATGATGGAGGGTGAGGGAGCGGCGTGGAAAAGGCTGGAGAGAAGGTCCTGTAAAGGGACGAGTCTACCGTGGGCAGCACGGTAGCATAGTGGATAGCATAATTGCTTCACAGCACCAGGGTCCCAGGTTCGATTCCGGCTTGGGTCACTGTCTGTGCGGAGTCTGCACGTCCTCCCCGTGTGTGCGTGGGTTTCCTCCGGGTGCTCCGGTTTCCTCCCACAGTCCAAAGATGTGCAGGTTAGGTGGATTGGCCATGATAAATTTCCCTTAATGTCCAAAATTGCCCTTAGTGTTGGGTGGGGTTGCTGGGTTATGGGGATAGGGTGGAGGTGTGGGCTTGGGTAGGGTGCTCTTCTCCAAGAGCTGGTGCAGACTCGATGGGCCGAATGGCCTCCTTCTGCACTGTAAATTCTATGATTCTAGAGGCGCTGGTGACGGCGCCGCTACCGTTCTCACCGAAAAAGTACACCACGAACCCGGTGGTGGCGGCAACACTGAACATATGGGGACAGTGGAGGCGACAGAGAGGGGTGCGGGGAGCCCTGGTGGGGTCCCCTATCAGGAACAACCATAGGAAGAATGGATGGAGGATTTCAGAGCTGGTACCAGTTGGGAATTAGGAAGGTGGGAGATTTATTCATAGATGGGACTTTTGCGAGCTTGGAGGAAAAGTATAAGTTACCCCAGGGGAATTTCTTGAGATATATGCAGGTGAGGGCGTTTACTAGACAACAGGTGAGGGAATTTCCGCGGCTCCCGACACAGGGGATACAGGACAGGGTGCTTTCAGGGGTGTGGGCCGGAGAGGGCAAGGTGTCAGAGATTTATAGAGAGATGAGGGAAGAGGGGGAGGAGTCGGTGGGCGAACTAAAAAGAAAGTGGGAAGAAGAATTAGGGGAGGAGATAGAGGAGGGTATGTGGGCTGATGCCCTAAGCAGGGTAAATTCCTCTTCCTCATGCGCCAGGCTTAGCCTGATTCAATTTAAGGTGCTACATAGAGCACACATAACGGGGGCAAGATTGAGCAGGTTCTTTGGAGTGGAGGACAAATGTGGGAGGCGTGGCGGGAGCCCGGCAAACCACGCACATATGTTTTGGGCGTGCCCGGCACTGGAAGGGTATTGGAAGGGAGTGACGGGAGTGATTTCGCAGGTGGTGAAGGCCCGGGTCAAACCAGGCTGGGGGTTAGCTCTATTTGGAGTTGCAGAAGAGCCGGGAGTGCAGGAGGCGAAAGAGGCCGATGTTGTGGCCTTTGCGTCCCTAGTAGCCCGGCGCAGGATCCTACTCCTGTGGAAGGAGGCGAAACCCCCCAGACTGGAGGCCTGGGTAAATGATATGGCGGGGTTTATTAAACTGGAGCAGATAAAGTTTGCCCTGAGAGGATCGGCTCAAGGGTTCACCAGACGGTGGCAGCCATTTCTCGACTACCTAGGGGAACGTTAGAGGGAAGACGGATGACCAGCAGCAGCAACCCGGGGGGGGGGGGGGGGGGGGGGGGGGGAGAGGCAGTTGAGTATAGGGCAATAAAGTACGAGGTTTTGTTACTTGTATATTATTACTACTATTATTACTATTGTTAAAAAGTTTTAAAATTTCTGTTTTGTTACTATTATCGTTTCGCTTGTTTTGTAAGCGGGAAAAATGTTGCTCAGGGAAAAAAATTTCAATAAAATATATATTTTTTTAAAAATAAATAAATTATTTGCGGAATGCACTGAGCCAGGAACATTTGACAAGTTCAGCAATATTGACGATTGAAAGTGCGTGTTTACAAGGTTTTACCAACCATGATGTAATTGATGATTTTGTCATGAAAAAGTGTAGAAAGAAACGATCTAAACTGCCAAAAAGGATGAAGCAAGTAGATCTTAAAAATCAGTCCCTCTTCCATGTTCTCCTGTTTAAATTCTGGTTTTCAATGCTGGTCTGATACAACATCTGCAGCTGGTCAGATGCTGATAGTTCGAACCAGCATCGCTCTCAAGACTGGCCTTCAGGGAGTCTCACCCAGGGGAAAGAACGGAATCGTGTCAGACAAAACCACTGATAGTGGACTTGGACTTACTGGGCATGACACTCACATGAGTTTACAGCAATAACGTATTTGATTTTGTGACAGGAAGTAAGGAAGTTAACTTTTATTTTTGAAATGTACTGACTGGCAGCTCAAGCCTCTTGTTGATTGGAGTATTTGCTCCTGCACTGGACTTTGATGCAGTGATCTCACCAGCTGATTTTTCCATCTCGACGCTCATCAAAACGTCCCATGTTTGGCACCTCAAGGCTCACACCTCGCAATATCGACCATCTTTACCGTCATTCTGACAAGCAGTAAGCTTGGCTTTTAATTCAGCAATTATTCATACAGGCGCTTTTTTACAAGAAGTTAAAAGGCAGTGTTCAATTAATGTATTTTTGTGGCTTCTGCCTTCGCATTCTGTGGTACAAGGGTCAGCGGCGTGAGGAGGCGGAGGGGCCAGAAATTAAAGTGAGCGCATGGTCCCATGAACTTTAAATATAAAGAGGTTGGGTCGTCAATTATGTTCGAGGTGGAGACGGAGAAATCAGTAAGGGGATCAAGGGTTAGGGGATAAGGCAGGAAAGTGGAGTTGAGAATTATCACATCAGAACAGTCATCATGTCATTGAATGGTGGAGCAAACTCAGTGGGACAAATGGAATACTCTGCTCTTAGGCCTTATAGTTTTACCCGCAGTGTAATATTACACCCAGTAGAAAACTGACCCAGGAAAATACAACCGGAATGTAATATTGCAACCATTATAAAAGCAGACCCTGGATAACAATCCCCTCAGCATAATATTGCACCCACTATACAGACACAGAGTAAAACTGCCCACAGTGCGTTAGGAGAACAAAGATTGTTCTAAGGGATTTATATTTGTATTTAGAAACATTAGAAATGAGATATAATTTTAAGTGGGGTTCATTTAATGATTCTGTGCCTGAAAGTGTAAAGCCTATATTAGATTCATGCTGAATAAAAGCATTTGTATGTGTGGGGGTTGGTTTCAATTCCAATTGTGATCTATGGAGCTTAGAGAGGGCTACAGTGTGAAGAATAAATACACCAGCAGTGATTGCTTAATAACAGGGGCCTTGAAAGGTAGAGAAGCTTTTAAGTTTTAGTTTAGTTAACTTGATTGCAGTTGGAGACAGGACCTTGGGGAGTGAGCATCTCTCAACTCTGCCACAAGAAAGACTGGACAGGATGGAATCTGCAAAGAGGCAGATGTCCTAAAGTACACGTTACAGTCCAGATAACCAGGAAATTGGGGCAGAAAGTATGTTTAAGATGACTGGAATTAAGTGAACTGTGACCAAGATATTGTTCAGAAGAATTCAAGGAAGAGTAAACAAAGTGTTCTGAGTTAAAGAGGCAATTGCAGTAACTAGAATTAATGTGGGACAGCAGCCTTCAAAGATAAATCAAACATCTGATGCCATTTTAATACAGTGAGCAGTTTGCACAATGGTTAAGACAAATAAATTAAAAAGGAGCTGGTGTAAACTCCTGGACTGGATTCGCTGTTGAAAGTGGAGTGGAAGCTTTGTTTTAAAGTATTATTTGTAAAACCTGGCCTGGATTTGGGAATCCAAACTTCTAAAGGAAAGTAGAATTATGAGCGAAGATTTTTTATTTATTTTTTGGGAGTGGAGTTTGGAAACTCTCATGTGACAATTATCTGGACATCCACAAACATTCACTTGGGATTCAGAGTGGAGAGTGTCTTGGCCCACAGTCATCTTGTGTGCTGAAAAGGGACTTTGTGTTAATAAAACAGTTGTAGATAAAGATGCACTTTGCAATCTGTGCTGATCTTAAAGCCTGTTTGTAATTGGTAAGTTAAGTTGGGAGTGAAGGCATATTGTATCATAATCACAATTTTTTTCTGTTTGATAAATATTTGTGTTAAAACGAATTAGTGGTCCTGTGACTCTATTCCTCCACATTTTACATTTTTTTTAAAGTTCCTTTGAGCCAGGGATCCATTCTGGGATCCTCCCATCCTGTTATAACATCAACTGGCATTCTGGGATCCTCCCATCCCGTTATAACATCAACTGGCATTGTAATAAGTGTAAAACCACACTCAAAACATAGTCCCGGTGTAATAACATGAGCAATATACAGACCCAGGATAACACTACCCCCAGTGTATCATCACAGCCAGGATAAATATAGACCCATAACACGACCTGGAGAGTAATATTACACGTGGTCCACAGGCCCAGGACAACACTACCCACAGAATAATATTACACCCAGTGTAAAAACAGGGCCACAAATAACACCATCTCCAGTGTAATTTTATTCCCAATTTCATGCCACGAAAATCAGCATGTTCTGGGCTCCCGCTCCAATCTCCGCTGAATTGTTCCCCCAGTCACATGACGTTCTTGCAATGTACATTGTGCCATTTTATTGGAAAGGGGAGCATTCCTCATTTCCCACTGATTCGCAATGGAAATTGCTCCTGTGTGTAGGTATTGGTGGAGATGAAAACCTCCCAGGTGGAATAGCTTGCCAGCATGCAGTATCTGAGCACAGAGATGACGAATAGATGTATCAGAAAGTTATCCGGTGGGAATGTTTCACCGTGAGAGGAGAAACAGCTTGAAGGTTTAGCAGGAGCACCATCAACATTGACAAGAGACGGAAGTAGACCAGCTATATAAATACTGTGGCTACAAGAACAGGTCAGAGGCTGGGAATCCTACGGTGAGTAACTCACCTCCTGATCCCCCCCCCCCCCAAAGCCTGTCCACCATCTACAAGGCACAAGTCAGGAGTGTGATGGAATACTCTCCACTTGTCTGGATGAGTGCAGCTCCAACAACACTCAAGAAGCTCAACACCATCCAGGATAAAGTCACCCACTTCATTGGCACCCCATCCAGCACCTGAAACATCACTCCCTCCACACTGATGCACAGTGGCCGCTCTGTTTACCATCTAGAAGATGAACGGCAGAAATTCACTAAGGCTCCTTCAACAGCACCTTCCAAACCTACGACCTCTAGTATCGTCAAGGACAACAGGTCCATGGGAACATCACCTCCCTCCAAACCACACACCATCCTGACTTATACAATCATAGACATTTAAGCCATTGATGTCTATTTGATCCATCCACCAGCTAACCAGGAGCCATCCAGCCTAATGCTGCTTTCCAGCACCCAGTCCCTGGAGTCTGGCACGTCAAATGCATATCTAAGTGCTTCTGAAGTGTGTGAGGATTTCTGCTTCTCCCACCCTTTCGGGCTGTGTGCCCTGGACCCTCCACCCTCCGGAGGAAAGGATTTCCCTTTGAATCCCCTCCTAAACCTCCTCCGAACCATATCCCACTTCCTTCACTGTCACTGGATCAAAAGCCTGGAATTCGCTCCCTAACAGCACTGTGGGTGTACCTACACCACATTGAGGGCAGCAATTAAAGAAGGTGGCTCACCTCAAGGGCAATTAGGGATGGGCAAAAATTTTTGACATCACACAAATGACTATTTAAAAAGACAGAAGAATGCGGCAGAATGGAGGCAAACTCAATCATATTTTATTCAGATTAAATAATCAGGCAGTAGGGCACTATATCCAAGTACAAATAAATAGTATTTACAGTTATTGTAAATTCATTCACAGTAAAATCAAAAACATTCTACAAATGGTTTCTTCTTATTCGAATCAATTGTTGAACTATTTACAAAATCACATTGTTCCCACGTTGGCAGCTCAATCCCAATCATTGAATTTTTATATCATTATGGCAACATTTCAATTGGGGATCACAAGTCAATATCTATTTTGTTATACAATTGTCTCTTACCCATCCCCAGTGTCCCCATCAAACACTCCCAGGACAGGTACAGCATGGGGTTAGATACAGAGTAAAGCTCCCTCTACGCTGTCCCCATCAAACACTCCCAGGACAGGTACAGCACGGGGTTAGATACAGAGTAAAGCTCCCTCTACACTGTCCCCATCAAACACACCCAGGACAGGTACAGCATGGGGTTAGATACAGAGTAAAGCTCCCTCTACGCTGTCCCCATCAAACACTCCCAGGACAGGTACAGCATGGGGTTAGATACAGAGTAAAGCTCCCTCTACACTGTCCCCATCAAACACTCCCAGGACAGGTACAGCATGGGGTTAGATACAGAGTAAAGCTCCCTCTACACTGTCCCCATCAAACACTCCCAGGACAGGTACAGCACGGGGTTAGATACAGAGTAAAGCTCCCTCTACACTGTCCCCATCAAACACACCCAGGACAGGTACAGCATGGGGTTAGATACAGAGTAAAGCTCCCTCTACACTGTCCCCATCAAACACTCCCAGGACAGGTACAGCATGGGGTTAGATACAGAGTAAAGCTCCCTCTACACTGTCCCCATCAAACACTCCCAGGACAGGTACAGCACGGGGTTAGATACAGAGTAAAGCTCCCTCTACACTGTCCCCATCAAACACACCCAGGACAGGTACAGCACGGGGTTAGATACAGAGTAAAGCTCCGTCTACACTGTCCCCATCAAACACTCCCAGGACAGGCACAGCACGGGGTTAGATACAGAGTAAAGCTCCCTCTACACTGTCCCCATCAAACACTCCCAGGACAGGTACAGCACGAGGTTAGATACAGAGTAAAGCTCCCTCTACACTGTCCCCATCAAACACACCCAGGACAGGTACAGCACGGGGTTAGATACAGAGTAAAGCTCCCTCTACACTGTCCCCATCAAACACTCCCAGGACAGGTACAGCACGGGGTTAGATACAGAGTAAAACGCCCACTACACTGTCCCCATCAAACACTCCCAGGACAGGTACAGCACGGGGTTAGATACAGAGTAAAGCTCCCTCTACACTGTCCCCATCAAACACTCCCAGGACAGGTACAGCACGGGGTTAGATACAGGGTAAAACGCCCACTACATTCTCCTAACATAATTTTCTCATCTTAGTTTAATAGTTGACACGTGCCATCTCAAGTAGCTGCACTAGCTGAACTAATCTCAGAGCCAATGCACTGTAACTTGTGATATTTGATGCTTCATACATTGGGCTGATGAACCCATGTGACTTTTTTTCGTAAATTTAGAGTACTCGATTCTTTTTTTTTCTAATTAAGGGGCAATTTAGCGTGGCCAATCCACCTAACCTGCACATCTTTGGGTTGTGAGGGTGAAACCCACGCAGACGCTGGGAGAATGTGCAAACTCCACACGGACAGCGACCCGGAGCCGGGACTGGGTCCTCGGCACCGTGAGGCAGCAGTGCTAACCACTGCGCCACCGTGCCTCCCTCAATGAACCCATGCGTTCTATGTGATCCTCCAACTAGTGATCCCAGGAAGAGTGCAGCTGTCTGAAGCTGCTGTGAAATTACAATGATCGGAAGAGGGTATCTGTCACTGGCTGCTGTCTCTCTCCCGCCCCCCCCCCCCCCCCAAACCCATGGTCTTTCTGTTGTGAAGCAGGTCCTCGAGGCCTGGGCCGTCAATGGTGTTGATAATTATCACTTTACACTGGGGGTCTGCTTGATTTAGTACTGTTTGCTCAGTGTGGCGTTAGCAGATCTCCCATTGGCCAGGCCAATCCTTCTTCACGCTCTTTACACAATTCTGCTGAGGAAAGTCGGGAATGTGGATATCCGATTAGTGAAAGGTTGAATTTGGTTGTTATGCGATGTGACCTATTCCCAAAATGATTGACCAACCGCTTGCGTGACCTCCTGCAACGGACTCAACCCCTGGGGTATTAGTGACCTTTCAGGAGAAGAATCCATCCAGCCCTCACCCTTGAGCTTTGAACCTATGATGCATGGTGGAATCATGATGTCACTTCCTGATCTATACAACATGGCGACTGTGAGTCTGACCTGAGGCCCTCCTATTGAATATTATCACAAAGAGGCAACTGAGAGACAGCAATAAGTACACAAATCATCAGAATTCATGGACCTTTAAACAGAGTAATAATTTGCTACTGTCCTAACACCGAGGGCTCAATATGTCATCACATAGGCCCATCATTGAGAAATGATCTTATCAATCATCAAAGATTTTACTTAGACATCTCGCAAGCCGTTAAAAATCTAGAAGTTAAGTGCTTATGTAATTAGTTTGTCTAAAGAGATTTTTTCCAAATAGCTTTTCATAAATGTATCTTTTTTTCTGCAAGGACACATCTGCACAAATACTGACCAATAGCCTATCGATCAATACCAGCCTATTGAAGTCCTGTCAGCTCCCTCAAAAGGTCACAGGTTTTCTTATCCTTGACCTCAAACAGTTTCTTGATCCGTTTCTCATTCACAGTCCTTACAAAACTGTGGGGCTGGAGTACAGCCATTCCATTGTGGACATCCCCCATAACAATGAGAGGACCATCTTCTGTGGTCATATTGGGACATGGGCAACTCCAGTCCATGTTTAACAGAGTGATCTCCAGGACCTCACTGCCAAAGAACTGAAGTCCCATCTTTTCATCCTTCAGGACTCTATCCACAGTAAACAATGCACGGCCAGAATCTGTCTCTTCTGTCAATTCAGTTATGCGCCCAACTATCACGTAGTCACTCTTGCAGTAGCTGGTCACTATCTTGAAGCGTGGTTTGCAGACTTTGCATTGCTGGCTCCTAGGATAAGGGCAGATCTCCTCGCAGGTCTCTCTGCTTTCAAAATTGTTTTCATTCCCACCACAGCCTCCATAGATGAAACTCTGGCACTGCTTCATCAGGCTGTTATAAGCCCATCGTGGATCCCACACTTTACAGGGGCCCTGCAAAGCTGGCAGATTGCAGATGTTGACAGGTTCGTTCATGCAGGTTGACATACA
Source organism: Scyliorhinus torazame (assembly GCF_047496885.1). Classification (NCBI taxonomy): domain Eukaryota; kingdom Metazoa; phylum Chordata; class Chondrichthyes; order Carcharhiniformes; family Scyliorhinidae; genus Scyliorhinus; species Scyliorhinus torazame. The sequence continues at coordinate 166,917,896 of NC_092724.1, forward strand.
AGCCTCATAGGTTTCAAAGTGGTTCATGTTCCCATCACAGCGCCCATAATTAAAGGTGAAGCAGTTGTTTTTCTTGGAGTCATAATACCACCTGATTTGATGCTCTCCACAGATCTCTCTGTCAGGCTGTTTCAAACACTCGGTGGCTGGGATCTGAGTTGTGTTTTCAGAGTTCTGCCTCATCAGATCTTCCCTCTTGATCACTGATAGGGGGAAGTTTGCCCTTAAGAAGCCTCCAGGATTCCTGGCTGTGCAGGTGTAGATCCCAACATCTTGTAGTTGAGCGTTGTAAATTACCAGCTGCCCAATGTTGGTAACAACCACATTTCCGTTGACGTGATTGGGCCTCATGATGATATTCTCCCTCCCATCCAGCTCCTTCTCCCAAGTGATCTCAGGTCTGGGTCTTCCACTGACATCACAAAGGAAACTCACTGTGCCTCCCACATATGTGGACTGATGCACAGGATTGGAGAGCAGGGCAGGAGGCAGCACATCCTGGGAGGTGGTGAGTGAGTCAGCAGTTGTGGGGTGAGAAGTGGTCTGCAAGGGCGTGGGGCTAGTGTGTGGCCAGGTGACCTGATGGGTGCAGGTGACCACAGTCAGTGTGATTCCCTTGGTGCATGCCTCAGCATCCATATAGCACTTGTTGTAGTAGGTCAGCCCATCGGAGGCACAGGTGAAGTGCGGTTCCTTCTCACACCTGTCCTTGCATTTGCACACAGGTTGTCCATCCCAGATATCACATTCGGAGCCCTGCTGGACACACATGAAGCGGTCACAAGTGGCTCCTCTGGGCATCCCAACCGGTCCCTTTCTTCCTTTAATAGCCATGTACCTGGCGGCAACACAGCTCTTCAACCCACACACGTTAGGGCAACACTTCTCAAAAGTTTCACAATCCTGAGGGAATGAAAAGATAAAAAAGTTTTCAATAAAACAGGAAGTTTTCAACAACAACTTACATTGAAATGGTGCCTGGAATGTGGAATCCCAAGGTGATTGCAGGAATGTAAATCAGACAGAATTAGAGTCACATATCTTGGAAATGTGAATTTACCCTCTAGCCCCTTTAGCCTCTTGTCAAGGACCCCAGCATTAACCAGATGTTGGGCGGGTTCAGCAGCCCCTGCATTATTCTATTCTGGTATTGAGGTGTAAAAAGAGTTTTAAAAATGAGAGAGGACTCAGAGATTAGTCTGTTCCTCACCCACACGAATACTGCGCAATAGAGTCAATGTACTGCTAAATGGTGAAAGGCACTTTAGAATTGCAAGTTCCTTCTTTCAACAGGAACAGGCAGGACGATACTTCTGTATCCCATTTGATGGTGAAAAATCAAACCATCAGGGGGTTATTCCCCAGGGCTCCCCTCTGATTGGATCTAAACGTGGATCATCCAACACATATTCCTGGTTGGTAACCCTCCCACCAACTGCAACCCGCTCAAAATCATTCCCCACTTACTGCAGGAAAGTGCATAGATAGCAACAGACTAACCAGCTGCTGTACAACAACAGACACTCCATAATGTCCACCAGTGGGTTGGAATAATACTGAAGACAGGCAGCTAGTGCCTGCCACACACTGACCGCTGAATCGCACAGTCGATCGGGCAGAACAGATCCAGCAGCAAACAGCCAGCACAAAGACACGAAGAATGTGCATTCATGTGACCTCTTACACATCCTGAGGACATCCCAAAGTGCTGAACAATTAATGAAGTTGAATGTAGTCACACGACAGCCAGTTTTCACACTGACAGATCCGACAGACAGCAATGTGGTCATGACCAGGAAATGTGATTTTGTGATGTTAGATGAGGGGTAAGTATTGACCACGATACTGGGATAAATCTTCTGGTTCTCTTCATGGGCATCTTTTGCACCCACCTGAGATGACAGAAGAAATCTTGGTTTAATGTTTCATCCAAAAGATGGCACTTCTGACAGTGCAGCACTCCCTCAGTACTGACCCTCTGACAGTGCAGTACTCCCTCAGTGCTGACCCTCTGACAGTGCAGCACTCCCTCAGTACTGACCCTCTGACAGTGCAGCACTCCCTCAGTACTGACCCTCTGACAGTGCAGCACTGCCTCAGTACTGACCCTCTGACAGTGCAGCACTCCCTCAGTACTGACCCTCTGACAGTGCGGCACTCCCTCAGTACTGACCCTCTGACAGTGCAGCACTCCCTCAGTACTGACCCTCTGACAGTGCAGCACTCCCTCAGTACTGACCCTCTGACAGTGCAGCGCTCCCTCAGTACTGACCCTCTGACAGTGCAGCACTCCCTCAGTACTGACCCTCTGACAGTGCAGCGCTCCCTCAGTACTGACCCTCTGACAGTGCGGCACTCCCTCAGTACTGACCCTCTGACAGTGCGGCACTCCCTCAGTACTGACCCTCTGACAGTGCGGCACTCCCTCAGTACTGACCCTCTGACAGTGCAGCACTCCCTCAGTACTGACCCTCTGACAGTGCAGCGCTCCCTCAGTACTGACCCCCTGACAGTGCAGCACTCCCTCAGTACTGACCCTCTGACAGTGCAGCACTCGCTCAGTACTGACCCTCTGACAGTGCAGCACTCCCTCAGTACTGACCCTCTGACAGTGCAGGACTCCCTCAGTACTGACCCTCTGACAGTGAACGTGTCTCCACTTCACTCTCAGACAGAACATTCCGGATCCTAACCACTCGCTGTGTGAATCTGCCTCCACCACACTCTCAGACAGAACATTCCGGATCCTAACCACTCGCTGTGTGAATCTGTCTCCACCACACTCACAGACAGTACATTCCGGATCCTAACCACTCGCTGTGTGAATCTGTCTCCGCCACACTCACAGACAGAACATTCCAGATCCTAACCACTCGCTGTGTGAATCTGCCTCCACCACACTCACAGACAGAACATTCCGGATCCTAACCACTCGCTGTGTGAATCTGCCTCCACCACACTCACAGACAGTACATTCCAAATCCTAACCACTCGCTGTGTGAATCTGTCTCTCTCTCAGACAGAACATTCCGGATCCTAACCACTCGCTGTGTGCATCTGTCTCTCTCACTCTCAGGCAGTACATTCCAAATCCTAACCACTCGCTGTGTGAATCTGTCTCTCTCTCAGACAGAACATTCCGGATCCTAACCACTCGCTGTGTGCATCTGTCTCTCTCACTCTCAGACAGTACATTCCAGATCCTAACCACTCGCTGTGTGAATCTGTCTCTCTCACTCTCAGACAGAACATTCCGGATCCTAACCACTCGCTGTGTGAATCTGCCTCCACCACACTCACAGACAGAACATTCCGGATCCTAACCACTCGCTGTGTGAATCTGTCTCCACCACACTCACAGACAGAACCTTCCGGATCCTAACCACTCGCTGTGTGAATCTGCCTCCACCACACTCACAGACAGAACCTTCCGGATCCTAACCACTCGCTGTGTGAATCTGCCTCCACCACACTCAGACAGAACATTCCGGATCCTAACCACTCGCTGTGTGAATCTGCCTCCACCACACTCACAGACAGAACATTCCGGATCCTAACCACTCGCTGTGTGAATCTGTCTCTCACTCTCAGACAGAACATTCCGGATCCTAACCACTCGCTGTGTGAATCTGTCTCCACCACACTCACAGACAGTACATTCCAGATCCGAACCACTCGCTGTGTGAATCTGTCTCCACCACACTCACAGATAGAACATTCCGGATCCTAACCACTCGCTGTGTGAATCTGTCTCCACCACACTCAGACAGAACATTCCGGATCCTAACCACTCGCTGTGTGAATCTGCCTCCACCACACTCACAGACAGAACATTCCGGATCCTAACCACTCGCTGTGTGAATCTGTCTCTCACTCTCAGACAGAACATTCCGGATCCTAACCACCCGCTGTGTGAATCTGCCTCCACCACACTCTCAGACAGTACAGTCCAGATCCTAACCACTCGCTGTGTGAATCTGTCTCACTCTCAGACAGAACATTCCGGATCCTAACCACTCGCTGTGTGAATCAGTCTCCACCACACTCACAGACAGAACATTCCGGATCCTAACCACTCGCTGTGTGAATCTGTCTCTCGCACTCACAGGCAGAACATTCCAGTTCCTAACCACTCGCTGTGTGAATCTGCCTCCACCACACTCACAGACAGTACATTCCGGATCCTAACCACTCGCTGTGTGAATCTGTCTCTCGCACTCACAGGCAGAACATTCCGGATCCTAACCACTCGCTGTGTGAATCTGTCTCTCGCACTCTCAGACAGAACATTCCAGATCCTAACCACTCGCTGTGTGAATCTGTCTCCACCACACTTTCAGACAGAACATTCCGGATCCTAACCACTCGCTGTGTGAATCTGTCTCTCTCACTCTCAGACAGAACATTCCGGATCCTAACCACTCGCTGTGTGAATCTGCCTCCACCACACTCACAGGCAGAACATTCCAGATCCTAACCACTCGCTGTGTGAATCTGTCTCCACCACACTCTCAGACAGTACATTCCAGATCCTAACCACTCGCTGTGTGAATCTGTCTCTCGCACTCACAGGCAGAACATTCCGGATCCTAACCACTCGCTGTGTGAATCTGTCTCTCTCACTCTCAGACAGAACATTCCGGATCCTAACCACTCGCTGTGTGAATCTGCCTCCACCACACTCACAGACAGAACATTCCAGTTCCTAACCACTCGCTGTGTGAATCTGCCTCCACCACACTCACAGACAGTACAGTCCGGATCCTAACCACTCGCTGTGTGAATCTGCCTCCACCACACTCACAGACAGTACATTCCAGATCCTAACCACTCGCTGTGTGAATCCGTCTGTCTCACTCTCAGACAGAACATTCTGGATCCTAACCACTCGCTGTGTGAATCTGCCCCCACCACACTCTCAGACAGAACATTCCAGATCCTAACCACTCTCTGTGTGAATCTGCCTCCACCACACTCACAGACAGAACATTCCGGATCCTAACCACTCGCTGTGTGAATCTGCCTCCACCACACTCACAGACAGTACATTCCAGATCCTAACCACTCGCTGTGTGAATCTGTCTCTCTCACTCTCAGACAGAACATTCCGGATCCTAACCACTCGCTGTGTGAATCTGTCCCCACCACACTCACAGACAGTGCATTCCAGATCCTAACCACTCGCTGTGTGAATCTGCCTCCACCACACTCACAGACAGAACATTCCGGATCCTAACCACTCGCTGTGTGAATCTGCCTCCACCACACTCACAGACAGTACATTCCAAATCCTAACCACTCGCTGTGTGAATCTGCCTCCACCACACTCTCAGACAGTACATTCCAGATCCTAACCACTCGCTGTGTGAATCTGCCTCCACCACACTCACAGACAGTACATTCCGGATCCTAACTATTCGCTGTGTGAATCTGTCTCTCTCACTCACAGACAGAACATTCCAGATCCCAACCACTCGCTGTGTGAATCTGCCTCCACCACACTCTCAGACAGTACATTCCGGATCCTAACCACTCGCTGTGTGAATCTGCCTACACCACACTCACAGACAGAACATTCCGGATCCTAACCACTCGCTGTGTGAATCTGCCTCCACCACACTCTCAGACAGAACATTCCGGATCCTAACCACTCGCTGTGTGAATCTGTCTCCCTCACTCTCAGACAGAACATTCCGGATCCTAACCACTCGCTGTGTGAATCTGTCTCTCTCACTCTCAGACAGAACATTCTGGATCCTAACCACTCGCTGTGTGAATCTGCCCCCACCACACTCTCAGACAGAACATTCCGGATCCTAACCACTCGCTGTGTGAATCTGTCTCTCTCACTCTCAGACAGAACATTCCAGATCTTAACCACTCTCTGTGTGAATCTGCCTCCACCACACTCACAGACAGAACATTCCGGATCCTAACCACTCGCTGTGTGAATCTGCCTCCACCACACTCACAGACAGTACATTCCAGATCCTAACCACTCGCTGTGTGAATCTGTCTCTCTCACTCTCAGACAGAACATTCCGGATCCTAACCACTCGCTGTGTGAATCTGTCCCCACCACACTCACAGACAGTGCATTCCAGATCCTAACCACTCGCTGTGTGAATCTGCCTCCACCACACTCACAGACAGAACATTCCGGATCCTAACCACTCGCTGTGTGAATCTGCCTCCACCACACTCACAGACAGTACATTCCAAATCCTAACCACTCGCTGTGTGAATCTGCCTCCACCACACTCTCAGACAGTACATTCCAGATCCTAACCACTCGCTGTGTGAATCTGCCTCCACCACACTCACAGACAGTACATTCCGGATCCTAACCACTCGCTGTGTGAATCTGTCTCTCTCACTCACAGACAGAACATTCCAGATCCCAACCACTCGCTGTGTGAATCTGCCTCCACCACACTCTCAGACAGTACATTCCGGATCCTAACCACTCGCTGTGTGAATCTGCCTCCACCACACTCACAGATAGAACATTCCGGATCCTAACCACTCGCTGTGTGAATCTGCCTCCACCACACTCACAGACAGTACATTCCGGATCCTAACCATTCGCTGTGTGAATCTGTCTCTCTCACTCTCAGACAGAACATTCCAGACCCCAACCACTCGCTGTGTGAATCTGCCTCCACCACACTCTCAGACAGTACATTCCGGATCCTAACCACTCGCTGTGTGAATCTGCCTCCACCACACTCACAGACAGAACATTCCGGATCCTAACCACTCGCTGTGTGAATCTGTCTCCACCACACTCACAGACAGAACCTTCCGGATCCTAACCACTCGCTGTGTGAATCTGTCTCCACCACACTCACAGACAGAACATTCCGGATCCTAACCACTCACTGTGTGAATCTGTCTCCACCACACTCACAGACAGATCATTCCAGATCCTAACCACTCGCTGTGTGAATCTGTCTCCACCACACTCACAGGCAGAACATTCCGGATCCTAACCACTCGCTGTGTGAATCTGTCTCCACCACACGCACAGACAGTACATTCCGGATCCTAACCATTCGCTGTGTGAATCTGTCTCTCTCACTCTCAGACAGAACATTCCAGATCCTAACCACTCGCTGTGTGAATCTGTCTCTCTCACTCTCACAGACAGTACATTCCGGATCCTAACCACTCGCTGTGTGAATCTGTCTACACCACACTCACAGACAGAACATTCCGGATCCCAACCACTCGCTGTGTGAATCTGCCTCCACCACACTCTCAGACAGTACATTCCGGATCCTAACCACTCGCTGTGTGAATCTGCCTCCACCACACTCACAGACAGAACATTCCGGATCCTAACCACTCGCTGTGTGAATCTGCCTCCACCACACTCACAGACAGAACATTCCGGATCCTAACCACTCGCTGTGTGAATCTGTCTCCACCACACTCACAGACAGAACATTCCGGATCCTAACCACTCGCTGTGTGAATCTGTCACCACCACACTCACAGACAGTACATTCCAGATCCTAACCACTCGCTGTGTGAATCTGCCTCCACCACACTCTCAGACAGTGCGTTCCAGATCCTAACCACTCGCTGTGTGAATCTGCCTCCACCACACTCACAGACAGTGTGTTCCAGATCCTAACCACTCGCTGTGTGAATCTGCCTCCACCACACTCAGACAGAACATTCCAGATCCTAACCACTCGCTGTGTGAATCTGCCTCCACCACACTCTCAGACAGTGCGTTCCAGATCCTAACCACTCGCTGTGTGAATCTGCCTCCACCACACTCACAGACAGTGTGTTCCAGATCCTAACCACTCGCTGTGTGAATCTGTCTCCACCACACTCACAGACAGTGTGTTCCAGATCCTAACCACTCGCTGTGTGAATCTGTCTCCACCACACTCACAGACAGTACATTCCAGATCCTAACCACTCGCTGTGTGAATCTGTCTCCACCACACTCACAGACAGTACATTCCAGATCCTAACCACTCGCTGTGTGAATCTGTCTCCACCACACTCACAGACAGTGTGTTCCAGATCCTAACCACTCGCTGTGTGAATCTGTCTCCACCACACTCACAGACAGTGTGTTCCAGATCCTAACCACTCGCTGTGTAACAATGTTTTTCCTCAGGATGCCTCTGCATCTTCAATCTGTGCCCTCTAACTCTTTAGCCATTGGAAATAGTTAATTCTTTATTTACTCAATCTAATCCTTTCCTCTCTATCGTGTCTCCTCTTTTTTTATGTAAATTTAGAGTACCCAATTATTTTGTTTCCAATTAAGGGGCAATTTAGCGTGGCCAATCCACCGACCCTGCACATCTTTGGGTTGTGGGGGTGAGACCCACGCAGACACGGGGAGAATGTGCAAACTCCACACGGACAGTGACCTGGGACCGGGATCGAACCCGGGTCCTCAGCGCCGTGAGGCAGCGGTGCTAACCACTCCGCCACCGTGTCACCCCAAGTCTCTCCTCTTAGCTTTCTCTGTAAGAGCTACCCCAGTTTCTCCGTTATCCAGCTAACACAATCTCCCATTCCTGAACCATTGTGTTTCTGTACACTCTGCAAGGTTTTCCTTGTTACCCTGCTCAGAATTAAACACAATATTCTAGCTGCAGCCAAACTAGTGAGTTATACAGATCAGCCCCTGCCTGCATCCTGGCCTCTCTTTGTAAAGTTATTACTTTGTTAACCTGTCCTGAATCTCTTCTGGATTTGTTCACAGACACACTCAGGTCTCTCTTGTTCCTGAACCCCTTCCAGTCTTGTACCATTCAAATTCTCTTGATTCAGCTCATTCTTCTCACTAAAAGGTAAGACTTCCCAATTATATCCACTGAATTTATTCTGCCATGCATTCCATCTGCCCATTTCTGCCCTCTTGAAGATTGTCACAGTCTCCCTCTAAAGTTTGCGGCACGTCCCAGTTTTGAAACATGTGCCAATGTCGAATTTTTGCCTGTGCCCTGAGCGAAGTTATCGATGCAGATCAGAAACATCAGTGTTTCTAATACTGAAGCCTGCGCAACGCCAAGGTCCACCTTGCCACAGTTGTCAGAACTCTCCCTTCGGCAGTCGCTCTTGCCCTGACAGCTACTCGCGGACCAGGGAAGTGTGGGACTCGCAGAGTTGTGATTTATTCTGCCGACCTGCTGCTACTCATCGACAATCGAGTGAACTCTGCACTAAACTTTCTGCAATTATCATCCCGAGAGAGCTGGGGGTGGGGGGGGGGGGGGGGGGGGGGTTGTAGATGACAGGAAAGCTAGTTTGGGAACGTGTCCTGTCGCTAAGATGCAGGTTCATCCTGATATTGTGAGGAGCTTGTCAGGGGTCCCTGAAACATTCAACCGAAATTCGCAATTGGCCAGGAGTAGAAAGTCTGGGTAAAGGGGAGAGTCAAACTGTTCAGAGGAAACCCTGAAGCTTCAACCGGATCAAACACACAGGGAGTAGAAAAGGCAAATTTTCATTATCCTGCAAACCTCGACATCGTGAAATCTTTCCAATCCAGGGCATGTGTTCCTAAACATAGAAGGCAAAGGTGATGGGAATCTGGGAAGGGAATTAACTTCCTGAATCAGGGAATGGTCTGGGAAGAAATATTCTGAAAGATATTCCCCCACCTCCAATACACAGACCCCCCAAAGGAGAATCGGACAACTGGGAATATATCCGGAATTCAAATGGAATTGTTTGGAATAGGTTAATAACCCGACAAAAAAGGACATTTGTGTGTGCCCCAGGTCCCAGCCCATTACTAACTAGCACCCCGAGTTATCTCACACATTAACAATAGAATCCTCTCCAGTTTGGGAATGAAATAAACGTCATTTGGAGCCGAGAGTTACCTGGTCGGTCTCACACTCCCGGGAGCAGGTGCTCTGGGCATCAACCCACAGACTGGGCGTCATCTCATTGGGACAGATGCCAGCGTGCGTATACTTCATCCGTGATACCGCCACATTCTCAATAGGTAAAGGAAGGAGGGCGAACAGAACTGGTGCCAGCGACATCCACATTCTCCCAGCCAACACAATCCACCTCATGATGTCAACTGCTGCTCAGTGTTTAAACCTCAATCAATAATCTGAAGAAAACTTTGATTTCTCATCAATAGTCTCTCTCCCTCGCTTTCTGCCACTATCCTTCTCTCTTCCTCATGCAATTCTCTCTCTCGCTATCACTCTGTCCTCTCTCTCTCCGTCACTATCAGTTTAACTAAGTGTTTAGCTCTCTCTCTGTCTCTCTCTGCTCACCAAGGCTGCCTCAGTCTGACCACACAGGATTATTGAGTTTCAGCTCCTCGTGATTTTTGTCGAAAAGCGAATAGTTAATGAGATTTCCTATCACCCTGCCCTATTTATATGCTGCCGCCTGGGGAATCAGTCTGGATGAAGGTTGACATTCTCACTGACCGACCCAGTCACAGCCTCTTGGTGACAGTAACAAATTGGTGCTGCAAAAGTTGGAAATAGTTGAAAGAGTTTGAGCACGTGCCTGTGCAAAGCTGGGACTCTATCAGGAGGGGGGGGAACACCCTCCACTTCACACAGCACAGCCTGCCCTCACACAACTCAACCCCTCTGCTACACTGCAATGACAGGTCGATCTCTGCACGGGAAACTTAACTCCAGCAGCTTTCAACAGGGGCATTCCTCTTCACATTGTTCAAAAACACACACTCCTGCAAGAATTATAAAACAAGTGCCATCTTGGTCTGAATCGGGGAAGAGTTAATAACAGGAATTGTTTCATTAATAGAATCAGGAAACAAAGAGTCCGCATTGTGGGATTGTAAAGGATAATATGTCCAGTTAAGCCGGCAACCATAATTCATTCTCACTATCCCATTAACTTTCACTATTTTATTCACATTGCTCAAGTACACACAGTGGTGCAGTTCCGCACATACTGACTCTCACTGGGGTACGGGTCCCACACACACTGACTCTCACTGGGGTACGGGTCCCACACACACTGACTCTCACTGGGGTACAGTTCCACACACACTGACTCTCACTGGGATACAGTTCCACACACACTGACTCTCACTGGGGTATGGGTTCCACACACACTGATTCTCACTGGGATACAGTTCCACACACACTGACTCTCACTGGGATACAGTTCCACACACACTGACTCTCACTGGGATACAGTTCCACACACACTGACTCTCACTGGGGTACGGGTCCCACACACACTGACTCTCACTGGGGTACGGGTCCCACACACACTGACTCTCACTGGGGTACGGGTTCCACACACACTGACTCTCACTGGGGTACGGGTCCCACACACACTGACTCTCACTGGGGTACGGGTCCCACACACACTGACTCTCTCAGGGATACAGTTACACACACACTGACTCTCACTGGGATACAGTTCCACACACACTGACTCTCACTGGGGTACAGTTCCACACACACTGACTCTCGCTGGGATACAGTTCCACACACACTGACTCTCACTGGGGTACAGTTGCACACACACTGACTCTCACTGGGATACAGTTCCACACACACTGACTCTCGCTGGGGTACAGTTACACACACACTGACTCTCACTGGGATACAGTTCCACACACACTGACTCTCACTGGGGTACAGTTCCACACACACTGACTCTCACTCGGGTACGGGTCCCACACACACTGACTCTCACTGGGGTACAGTTCCACACACACTGACTCTCACTGGGATACAGTTCCACACACACTGACTCTCACTCGGGTACGGGTCCCACACACACTGACTCTCACTGGGGTACAGTTCCACACACACTGACTCTCACTGGGATACAGTTCCACACACACTGACTCTCACTGGGATACAGTTCCACACACACTGACTCTCACTGGGGTATGGGTTCCACACACACTGACTCTCACTGGGATACAGTTCCACACACACTGACTCTCACTGGGATACAGTTCCACACACACTGACTCTCACTGGGATACAGTTCCACACACACTGACTCTCACTGGGGTACGGGTCCCACACACACTGACTCTCACTGGGGTACGGGTCCCACACACACTGACTCTCTCTGGGATACAGTTACACACACACTGACTCTCACTGGGATACAGTTCCACACACACTGACTCTCACTGGGGTACAGTTGCACACACACTGACTCTCGCTGGGATACAGTTCCACACACACTGACTCTCGCTGGGGTACAGTTCCACACACACTGACTCTCACTGGGATACAGTTCCACACTCACTGACTCTCACTGGGGTACAGTACCACACACACTGACTCTCGCTGGGATACAGTTCCACACACACTGACTCTCACTGGGGTACAGTTCCACACACACTGACTCTCACTGGGATACAGTTCCACACACACTGACTCTCACTGGGATACAGTTCCACACACATTGACTCTCTCTGGGACACAGTTCCACACACACTGACTCTCACTGGGATACAGTTTCACACACACTGACTCTCACTGGGATACAGTTCCACACACACTGAGTCTCACTGGGATACAGTTCCACACACACTGACTCTCTCTGGGATACAGTTACACACACACTGGCTCTCACTGGGATACAGTTCCACACACACTGACTCTCACTGGGATACAGTTCCACACACACTGACTCTCACTGGGATACAGTTCCACACACACTGACTCTCACCAGGATACAGTTCCACACACACTGACTCTCACTGGGATACAGTTCCACACACACTGACTCTCACTGGGATACAGTTCCACACACACTGACTCTCACTGGGATACAGATCCACACACACTGACTCTCACTGGGGTACGGGTCCCACACACACTGACTTTCACTGGGGTACGGGTCCCACACACACTGACTCTCTCTGGGAAACTGTTACACACACATTGACTCTCACTGGGATACAGTTCCACATACACTGACTCTCACTGGGATACAGTTCCACACACACTGACTCTCACTGGGATACAGTTCCACACATACTGACTCTCACCGGGATACAGTTCCACACACACTGACTCTCTCTGGGATACAGTTACACACACACTGACTCTCACTGGGATACAGTTCCACACACACTGACTCTCACTGGGATACAGTTCCGCACACACTGACTCTCACTGGGGTATGGGCACCACACACACTGACTCTCACTGGGGTACAGTTCCACACACACTGACTCTCACTGGGATACAGTTCCACACACACTGACTCTCACTGGGGTGTAGTCCCACACACACTGACTCTCACTGGGGCATGGGTTCCACACACACTGACTCTCACTGGGGTACGTGTCCCACACACACTGACTCTCACTGGGGTACAGTTCCACACACACTGACTCTCACTGGGATACAGTTCCACACACACTGACTCTCATTGGGATACAGTTCCACACACACTGACTCTCACTGGGGTACAGTTCCACACACCAACTCTCACTGGGGAACGGGACCCACACACATTGACTCTCACTGGGGTATGGGCTCCACACACACTGACTCTCACTGGGATACAGTTCCACACAACTGACTCTCACTGGGGTACAGTTCCACACACCGACTCTCACTGGGGAAGGGGTCCCACACACACTGACTCTCACTGGGGTACGGGTCCCACACACACTGACTCTCACTGGGGTACGGGTTCCACACACACTGACTCTCACTGGGATACAGTTCCACACACACTGACTCTCACTGGGATACAGTTCCACACACACTGACTCTCACTGGGATACAGTTCCACACACACTGACTCTCACTGGGGTACAGTTCCACACACCGACTCTCACTGGGGAACGGGTCCCACACACACTGACTCTCACTGGGGTATGGGCTCCACACACACTGACTCTCACTGGGGTACGGGTCCCACACACACTGACTCCCACTGAGATACAGTCCCACACACACTGACTCTCACTGGGATACAGTTCCACACACACTGACTCTCACTGAGATACAGTTCCACACACACTGACTCTCACTGGGATACAGTTCCACACACACTGACTCACTGGGATACAGTTCCACCCACACTGACTCTCATTGGGATACAGTTCCACACACATTGACTCGCACCGGGATACAGTTCCACACACACTGGGTCTCACTGGGATACCGTTCCACACACACTAACTCTCACTGGGGTACGGGTTCCACACACACTGACTCTCACCGGGATACAGTTCCACACACACTATCACTGGGATACAGTTCCACACACACTGACACTCACTGGGGTATGGGCACCACACACACTGACTCTCACTGGGGTACAGTTCCACACACACTGACGCTCACTGGGATACAGTTCCACACACACTGAATCTCACTGGTGTGCAGTCCCACACACACTGACTCTCACTGGGGCACGGGTTCCACACACACTGACTCTCACTGGGGTACGGGTCCCACACACACTGACTCTCACTGGGGTACAGTTCCACACACACTGACTCTCACTGGGATACAGTTCCACACACACTGACTCTCACTGGGATACAGTTCCACACACACTGACTCTCACTGGGATACAGTTCCACACACACTGACTCTCACTGGGATACAGTTCCACACACACTGACTCTCACTGGGGTACAGTTCCACACACCGACTCTCACTGGAGAACGGGTCCCACACACACTGACTCTCACTGGGATATGGGCTCCACACACACTGACTCTCACTGGGATACAGTTCCACACACACTGACTCTCACTGGGGTACGGGTCCCACACACACTGACTCTCACTGGGGTACAGTTTCACACACACTGACTCTCACTGGGGTACAGGTTCCACACACACTGACTCTCACTGGGGTACGGGTCCCACACACACTTTCTCTCACTGGGATACAGTTCCACCCACACTGACTCTCACTGGGATACAGTTCCACACAGTGACTCTCACTGGGGTACAGTTCCACACACACTGACTCTCACTGGGATATGGTTTCCACACGCGCTGACTCTCACTGGGGTATAGTTCCACACACTCTGACTCTCACTGGGGTACGGGTCCCACACACACTGACACTCACTGGGATACAGTTCCACAGACACTGACTCTCACTGGGGTACAGGTTCCACACACACTGACTCTCACTGGGATACAGTCCCACACACACATTCTCTCACTGGGATACAGTTCCACACACACTGACTCTCGCTGGGATACAGTTCCACACACACTGACTCTCACTGGGGTACAGTTCCACACACACTGACTCTCACTGGGATACAGATCCACACACACTGACTCTCACTGGGGTACGGGTCCCACACACACTGACTTTCACTGGGATACGGGTCCCACACACACTGACTCTCTCTGGGAAACTGTTACACACACATTGACTCTCACTGGGATACAGTTCCACACACACTGACTCTCACTGGGATACAGTTCCACACACACTGAGTCTCACTGGGATACAGTTCCACACACACTGACTCTCACTGGGATACAGTTCCACACACACTGACTCTCTCTGGGATACAGTTACACACACACTGACTCTCACTGGGATACAGTTCCACACACACTGACTCTCACTGGGATACAGTTCCACACACACTGACTCTCACTGGGATACAGTTCCACACACACTGACTCTCACTGGGATACAGTTCCACACACACTGACTCTCACTGGGATACAGTTCCACACACACTGACTCTCACTGGGATACAGTTCCACACACACTGACTCTCACTGGGATACAGTTCCACACACACTGACTCTCACTGGGGTACGGGTCCCACACACACTGACTCTCACTGGGGTACGGGTCCCACACACACTGACTCTCTCTGGGATACAGTTACACACACACACTCTCTCACTGGGATACAGTTGCACACACACTGACTCTCACTGGGGTACAGTTGCACACACACTGACTCTCGCTGGGATACAGTTCCACACACACTGACTCTCGCTGGGGTACAGTTCCACACACACTGACTCTCACTGGGATACAGTTCCACACACACTGACTCTCACTGGGGTACAGTACCACACACACTGACTCTCGCTGGGATACAGTTCCACACACACTGACTCTCACTGGGGTACAGTTCCACACACACTGACTCTCACTGGGATACAGTTCCACACACACTGACTCTCACTGGGATACAGTTCCACACACATTGACTCTCTCTGGGACACAGTTCCACACACACTGACTCTCACTGGGATACAGTTCCACACACACTGACTCTCACTGGGATACAGTTCCACACACACTGAGTCTCACTGCGTTACAGTTCCACACACACTGACTCTCTCTGGGATACAGTTACACACACACTGGCTCTCACTGGGATACAGTTCCAAACACTGACTCTCACTGGGATACAGTTCCACACACACTGACTCTCACTGGGATACAGTTCCACACACACTGACTCTCACCAGGATACAGTTCCACACACACTGACTCTCACTGGGATACAGTTCCACACACACTGACTCTCACTGGGATACAGTTCCACACACACTGACTCTCACTGGGATACAGATCCACACACACTGACTCTCACTGGGGTACGGGTCCCACACACACTGACTTTCAATGGGATACGGGTCCCACACACACTGACTCTCTCTGGGAAACTGTTACACACACATTGACTCTCACTGGGATACAGTTCCACATACACTGACTCTCACTGGGATACAGTTCCACACACACTGACTCTCACTGGGATACAGTTCCACACACACTGACTCTCACCGGGATACAGTTCCACACACACTGACTCTCTCTGGGATACAGTTACACACACACTGACTCTCACTGGGATACAGTTCCACACACACTGACTCTCACTGGGATACAGTTCCACACACACTGACTCTCACTGGGGTATGGGCACCACACACACTGACTCTCACTGGGGTACAGTTCCACACACACTGACTCTCACTGGGATACAGTTCCACACACACTGACTCTCACTGGGGTGCAGTCCCACACACACTGACTCTCACTGGGGCATGGGTTCCACACACACTGACTCTCACTGGGGTACGTGTCCCACACACACTGACTCTCACTGGGGTACAGTTCCACACACACTGACTCTCACTGGGATACAGTTCCACACACACTGACTCTCATTGGGATACAGTTCCACACACACTGACTCTCACTGGGGTACAGTTCCACACACCAACTCTCACTGGGGAACGGGACCCACACACATTGACTCTCACTGGGGTATGGGCTCCACACACACTGACTCTCACTGGGATACAGTTCCACACAACTGACTCTCACTGGGGTACAGTTCCACACACCGACTCTCACTGGGGAAGGGGTCCCACACACACTGACTCTCACTGGGGTACGGGTCCCACACACACTGACTCTCACTGGGGTACGGGTTCCACACACACTGACTCTCACTGGGATACAGTTCCACACACACTGACTCTCACTGGGATACAGTTCCACACACACTGACTCTCACTGGGATACAGTTCCACACACACTGACTCTCACTGGGGTACAGTTCCACACACCGACTCTCACTGGGGAACGGGTCCCACACACACTGACTCTCACTGGGGCATGGGCTCCACACACACTGACTCTCACTGGGGTACGGGTCCCACACACACTGACTCCCACTGAGATACAGTCCCACACACACTGACTCTCACTGGGATACAGTTCCACACACACTGACTCTCACTGAGATACAGTTCCACACACACTGACTCTCACTGGGATACAGTTCCACACACACTGACTCACTGGGATACAGTTCCACCCACACTGACTCTCATTGGGATACAGTTCCACACACACTGACTCTCACTGGGATACAGTTCCACACACATTGACTCGCACCGGGATACAGTTCCACACACACTGGGTCTCACTGGGATACCGTTCCACACACACTAACTCTCACTGGGGTACGGGTTCCACACACACTGACTCTCACCGGGATACAGTTCCACACACACTATCACTGGGATACAGTTCCACACACACTGACACTCACTGGGGTATGGGCACCACACACACTGACTCTCACTGGGGTACAGTTCCACACACACTGACGCTCACTGGGATACAGTTCCACACACACTGATTCTCACTGGTGTGCAGTCCCACACACACTGACTCTCACTGGGGCACGGGTTCCACACACACTGACTCTCACTGGGGTACGGGTCCCACACACACTGACTCTCACTGGGGTACAGTTCCACACACACTGACTCTCACTGGGATACAGTTCCACACACACTGACTCTCACTGGGATACAGTTCCACACACACTGACTCTCACTGGGATACAGTTCCTCACACACTGACTCTCACTGGGGTACAGTTCCACACACCGACTCTCACTGGAGAACGGGTCCCACACACACTGACTCTCACTGGGATATGGGCTCCACACACACTGACTCTCACTGGGATACAGTTCCACACACACTGACTCTCACTGGGGTACGGGTCCCACACACACTGACTCTCACTGGGGTACAGTTTCACACACACTGACTCTCACTGGGGTACAGGTTCCACACACACTGACTCTCACTGGGGTACGGGTCCCACACACACTTTCTCTCACTGGGATACAGTTCCACCCACACTGACTCTCACTGGGATACAGTTCCACACAGTGACTCTCACTGGGGTACAGTTCCACACACACTGACTCTCACTGGGATACGGTTTCCACACGCGCTGACTCTCACTGGGGTATAGTTCCACACACTCTGACTCTCACTGGGGTACGGGTCCCACACACACTGACTCTCACTGGGATACAGTCCCACACACACTGACACTCACTGGGATACAGTTCCACAGACACTGACTCTCACTGGGGTACAGGTTCCACACACACTGACTCTCACTGGGATACAGTCCCACACACACATTCTCTCACTGGGATACAGTTCCACACACACTGACTCTCGCTGGGATACAGTTCCACACACACTGACTCTCACTGGGGTACAGTTCCACACACACTGACTCTCACTGGGATACAGATCCACACACACTGACTCTCACTGGGGTACGGGTCCCACACACACTGACTTTCACTGGGGTACGGGTCCCACACACACTGACTCCCACTGAGATACAGTCCCACACACACTGACTCTCACTGGGATACAGTTCCACACACACTGACTCTCACTGAGATACAGTTCCACACACACTGACTCTCACTGGGATACAGTTCCACACACACTGACTCACTGGGATACAGTTCCACCCACACTGACTCTCATTGGGATACAGTTCCACACACACTGACTCTCACTGGGATACAGTTCCACACACATTGACTCGCACCGGGATACAGTTCCACACACACTGGGTCTCACTGGGATACCGTTCCACACACACTAACTCTCACTGGGGTACGGGTTCCACACACACTGACTCTCACCGGGATACAGTTCCACACACACTATCACTGGGATACAGTTCCACACACACTGACACTCACTGGGGTATGGGCACCACACACACTGACTCTCACTGGGGTACAGTTCCACACACACTGACGCTCACTGGGATACAGTTCCACACACACTGATTCTCACTGGTGTGCAGTCCCACACACACTGACTCTCACTGGGGCACGGGTTCCACACACACTGACTCTCACTGGGGTACGGGTCCCACACACACTGACTCTCACTGGGGTACAGTTCCACACACACTGACTCTCACTGGGATACAGTTCCACACACACTGACTCTCACTGGGATACAGTTCCACACACACTGACTCTCACTGGGATACAGTTCCTCACACACTGACTCTCACTGGGGTACAGTTCCACACACCGACTCTCACTGGAGAACGGGTCCCACACACACTGACTCTCACTGGGATATGGGCTCCACACACACTGACTCTCACTGGGATACAGTTCCACACACACTGACTCTCACTGGGGTACGGGTCCCACACACACTGACTCTCACTGGGGTACAGTTTCACACACACTGACTCTCACTGGGGTACAGGTTCCACACACACTGACTCTCACTGGGGTACGGGTCCCACACACACTTTCTCTCACTGGGATACAGTTCCACCCACACTGACTCTCACTGGGATACAGTTCCACACAGTGACTCTCACTGGGGTACAGTTCCACACACACTGACTCTCACTGGGATACGGTTTCCACACGCGCTGACTCTCACTGGGGTATAGTTCCACACACTCTGACTCTCACTGGGGTACGGGTCCCACACACA
The DNA here is from genome assembly GCF_047496885.1 of Scyliorhinus torazame. Lineage (NCBI taxonomy): Eukaryota > Metazoa > Chordata > Chondrichthyes > Carcharhiniformes > Scyliorhinidae > Scyliorhinus > Scyliorhinus torazame. Next base: position 166,938,168 of record NC_092724.1, read on the forward strand.
CTGACTCTCACTGGGATACAGTCCCACACACACTGACACTCACTGGGATACAGTTCCACAGACACTGACTCTCACTGGGGTACAGGTTCCACACACACTGACTCTCACTGGGATACAGTCCCACACACACATTCTCTCACTGGGATACAGTTCCACACACACTGACTCTCGCTGGGATACAGTTCCACACACACTGACTCTCACTGGGGTACAGTTCCACACACACTGACTCTCACTGGGATACAGATCCACACACACTGACTCTCACTGGGGTACGGGTCCCACACACACTGACTTTCACTGGGGTACGGGTCCCACACACACTGACTCTCTCTGGGAAACTGTTACACACACATTGACTCTCACTGGGATACAGTTCCACACACACTGACTCTCACTGGGATACAGTTCCACACACACTGAGTCTCACTGGGATACAGTTCCACACACACTGACTCTCACTGGGATACAGTTCCACACACACTGACTCTCTCTGGGATACAGTTACACACACACTGACTCTCACTGGGATACAGTTCCACACACACTGACTCTCACTGGGATACAGTTCCACACACACTGACTCTCACTGGGATACAGTTCCACACACACTGACTCTCACTGGGATACAGTTCCACACACACTGACTCTCACTGGGGTACAGTTCCACACACCGACTCTCACTGGGGAACGGGTCCCACACACACTGACTCTCACTGGGGTACGGGTCCCACACACACTGACTCTCACTGGGATACAGTTCCACCCACACTGACTCTCACTGGGATACAGTTCCACACAGTGACTCTCACTGGGGTACAGTTCCACACACACTGACTCTCACTGGGATACGGTTTCCACACGCGCTGACTCTCACTGGGGTATAGTTCCACACACTCTGACTCTCACTGGGGTACGGGTCCCACACACACTGACTCTCACTGGGATACAGTCCCACACACACTGACACTCACTGGGATACAGTTCCACACACACTGACTCTCACTGGGGTACAGTTCCACACACACTGACTCTCACTGGGGTACAGTTCCACACACACTGACTCTCACTCGGGTACGGGTCCCACACACACTGACTCTCACTGGGGTACAGTTCCACACACACTGACTCTCACTGGGATACAGTTCCACACACACTGACTCTCACTCGGGTACGGGTCCCACACACACTGACTCTCACTGGGGTACAGTTCCACACACACTGACTCTCACTGGGATACAGTTCCACACACACTGACTCTCACTGGGATACAGTTCCACACACACTGACTCTCACTGGGGTATGGGTTCCACACACACTGACTCTCACTGGGATACAGTTCCACACACACTGACTCTCACTGGGATACAGTTCCACACACACTGACTCTCACTGGGATACAGTTCCACACACACTGACTCTCACTGGGGTACGGGTCCCACACACACTGACTCTCACTGGGGTACGGGTCCCACACACACTGACTCTCTCTGGGATACAGTTACACACACACTGACTCTCACTGGGATACAGTTCCACACACACTGACTCTCACTGGGGTACAGTTGCACACACACTGACTCTCGCTGGGATACAGTTCCACACACACTGACTCTCGCTGGGGTACAGTTCCACACACACTGACTCTCACTGGGATACAGTTCCACACTCACTGACTCTCACTGGGGTACAGTACCACACACACTGACTCTCGCTGGGATACAGTTCCACACACACTGACTCTCACTGGGGTACAGTTCCACACACACTGACTCTCACTGGGATACAGTTCCACACACACTGACTCTCACTGGGATACAGTTCCACACACATTGACTCTCTCTGGGACACAGTTCCACACACACTGACTCTCACTGGGATACAGTTTCACACACACTGACTCTCACTGGGATACAGTTCCACACACACTGAGTCTCACTGGGATACAGTTCCACACACACTGACTCTCTCTGGGATACAGTTACACACACACTGGCTCTCACTGGGATACAGTTCCACACACACTGACTCTCACTGGGATACAGTTCCACACACACTGACTCTCACTGGGATACAGTTCCACACACACTGACTCTCACCAGGATACAGTTCCACACACACTGACTCTCACTGGGATACAGTTCCACACACACTGACTCTCACTGGGATACAGTTCCACACACACTGACTCTCACTGGGATACAGATCCACACACACTGACTCTCACTGGGGTACGGGTCCCACACACACTGACTTTCACTGGGGTACGGGTCCCACACACACTGACTCTCTCTGGGAAACTGTTACACACACATTGACTCTCACTGGGATACAGTTCCACATACACTGACTCTCACTGGGATACAGTTCCACACACACTGACTCTCACTGGGATACAGTTCCACACACACTGACTCTCACCGGGATACAGTTCCACACACACTGACTCTCTCTGGGATACAGTTACACACACACTGACTCTCACTGGGATACAGTTCCACACACACTGACTCTCACTGGGGTATGGGCACCACACACACAGACTCTCACTGGGGTACAGTTCCACACACACTGACTCTCACTGGGATACAGTTCCACACACACTGACTCTCACTGGGGTGTAGTCCCACACACACTGACTCTCACTGGGGCATGGGTTCCACACACACTGACTCTCACTGGGGTACGTGTCCCACACACACTGACTCTCACTGGGGTACAGTTCCACACACACTGACTCTCACTGGGATACAGTTCCACACACACTGACTCTCATTGGGATACAGTTCCACACACACTGACTCTCACTGGGGTACAGTTCCACACACCAACTCTCACTGGGGAACGGGACCCACACACATTGACTCTCACTGGGGTATGGGCTCCACACACACTGACTCTCACTGGGATACAGTTCCACACAACTGACTCTCACTGGGGTACAGTTCCACACACCGACTCTCACTGGGGAAGGGGTCCCACACACACTGACTCTCACTGGGGTACGGGTCCCACACACACTGACTCTCACTGGGGTACGGGTTCCACACACACTGACTCTCACTGGGATACAGTTCCACACACACTGACTCTCACTGGGATACAGTTCCACACACACTGACTCTCACTGGGATACAGTTCCACACACACTGACTCTCACTGGGGTACAGTTCCACACACCGACTCTCACTGGGGAACGGGTCCCACACACACTGACTCTCACTGGGGTATGGGCTCCACACACACTGACTCTCACTGGGGTACGGGTCCCACACACACTGACTCCCACTGAGATACAGTCCCACACACACTGACTCTCACTGGGATACAGTTCCACACACACTGACTCTCACTGAGATACAGTTCCACACACACTGACTCTCACTGGGATACAGTTCCACACACACTGACTCACTGGGATACAGTTCCACCCACACTGACTCTCATTGGGATACAGTTCCACACACACTGACTCTCACTGGGATACAGTTCCACACACATTGACTCGCACCGGGATACAGTTCCACACACACTGGGTCTCACTGGGATACCGTTCCACACACACTAACTCTCACTGGGGTACGGGTTCCACACACACTGACTCTCACCGGGATACAGTTCCACACACACTATCACTGGGATACAGTTCCACACACACTGACACTCACTGGGGTATGGGCACCACACACACTGACTCTCACTGGGGTACAGTTCCACACACACTGACGCTCACTGGGATACAGTTCCACACACACTGACTCTCACTGGTGTGCAGTCCCACACACACTGACTCTCACTGGGGCACGGGTTCCACACACACTGACTCTCACTGGGGTACGGGTCCCACACACACTGACTCTCACTGGGGTACAGTTCCACACACACTGACTCTCACTGGGATACAGTTCCACACACACTGACTCTCACTGGGATACAGTTCCACACACACTGACTCTCACTGGGATACAGTTCCACACACACTGACTCTCACTGGGATACAGTTCCACACACACTGACTCTCACTGGGGTACAGTTCCACACACCGACTCTCACTGGAGAACGGGTCCCACACACACTGACTCTCACTGGGATATGGGCTCCACACACACTGACTCTCACTGGGATACAGTTCCACACACACTGACTCTCACTGGGGTACGGGTCCCACACACACTGACTCTCACTGGGGTACAGTTTCACACACACTGACTCTCACTGGGGTACAGGTTCCACACACACTGACTCTCACTGGGGTACGGGTCCCACACACACTTTCTCTCACTGGGATACAGTTCCACCCACACTGACTCTCACTGGGATACAGTTCCACACAGTGACTCTCACTGGGGTACAGTTCCACACACACTGACTCTCACTGGGATATGGTTTCCACACGCGCTGACTCTCACTGGGGTATAGTTCCACACACTCTGACTCTCACTGGGGTACGGGTCCCACACACACTGACTCTCACTGGGATACAGTCCGACACACACTGACACTCACTGGGATACAGTTCCACAGACACTGACTCTCACTGGGGTACAGGTTCCACACACACTGACTCTCACTGGGATACAGTCCCACACACACATTCTCTCACTGTCATACAGTTCCACACACACTGACTCTCGCTGGGATACAGTTCCACACACACTGACTCTCACTGGGGTACAGTTCCACACACACTGACTCTCACTGGGATACAGATCCACACACACTGACTCTCACTGGGGTACGGGTCCCACACACACTGACTTTCACTGGGATACGGGTCCCACACACACTGACTCTCTCTGGGAAACTGTTACACACACATTGACTCTCACTGGGATACAGTTCCACACACACTGACTCTCACTGGGATACAGTTCCACACACACTGAGTCTCACTGGGATACAGTTCCACACACACTGAATCTCACTGGGATACAGTTCCACACACACTGACTCTCTCTGGGATACAGTTACACACACACTGACTCTCACTGGGATACAGTTCCACACACACTGACTCTCACTGGGATACAGTTCCACACACACTGACTCTCACTGGGATACAGTTCCACACACACTGACTCTCACTGGGATACAGTTCCACACACACTGACTCTCACTGGGATACAGTTCCACACACACTGACTCTCACTGGGATACAGTTCCACACACACTGACTCTCACTGGGATACAGTTCCACACACACTGACTCTCACTGGGGTACGGGTCCCACACACACTGACTCTCACTGGGGTACGGGTCCCACACACACTGACTCTCTCTGGGATACAGTTACACACACACACTCTCTCACTGGGATACAGTTGCACACACACTGACTCTCACTGGGGTACAGTTGCACACACACTGACTCTCGCTGGGATACAGTTCCACACACACTGACTCTCGCTGGGGTACAGTTCCACACACACTGACTCTCACTGGGATACAGTTCCACACACACTGACTCTCACTGGGGTACAGTACCACACACACTGACTCTCGCTGGGATACAGTTCCACACACACTGACTCTCACTGGGGTACAGTTCCACACACACTGACTCTCACTGGGATACAGTTCCACACACACTGACTCTCACTGGGATACAGTTCCACACACATTGACTCTCTCTGGGACACAGTTCCACACACACTGACTCTCACTGGGATACAGTTCCACACACACTGACTCTCACTGGGATACAGTTCCACACACACTGAGTCTCACTGCGTTACAGTTCCACACACACTGACTCTCTCTGGGATACAGTTACACACACACTGGCTCTCACTGGGATACAGTTCCAAACACTGACTCTCACTGGGATACAGTTCCACACACACTGACTCTCACTGGGATACAGTTCCACACACACTGACTCTCACCAGGATACAGTTCCACACACACTGACTCTCACTGGGATACAGTTCCACACACACTGACTCTCACTGGGATACAGTTCCACACACACTGACTCTCACTGGGATACAGATCCACACACACTGACTCTCACTGGGGTACGGGTCCCACACACACTGACTTTCACTGGGATACGGGTCCCACACACACTGACTCTCTCTGGGAAACTGTTACACACACATTGACTCTCACTGGGATACAGTTCCACATACACTGACTCTCACTGGGATACAGTTCCACACACACTGACTCTCACTGGGATACAGTTCCACACACACTGACTCTCACCGGGATACAGTTCCACACACACTGACTCTCTCTGGGATACAGTTACACACACACTGACTCTCACTGGGATACAGTTCCACACACACTGACTCTCACTGGGATACAGTTCCACACACACTGACTCTCACTGGGGTATGGGCACCACACACACTGACTCTCACTGGGGTACAGTTCCACACACACTGACTCTCACTGGGATACAGTTCCACACACACTGACTCTCACTGGGGTGCAGTCCCACACACACTGACTCTCACTGGGGCATGGGTTCCACACACACTGACTCTCACTGGGGTACGTGTCCCACACACACTGACTCTCACTGGGGTACAGTTCCACACACACTGACTCTCACTGGGATACAGTTCCACACACACTGACTCTCATTGGGATACAGTTCCACACACACTGACTCTCACTGGGGTACAGTTCCACACACCAACTCTCACTGGGGAACGGGACCCACACACATTGACTCTCACTGGGGTATGGGCTCCACACACACTGACTCTCACTGGGATACAGTTCCACACAACTGACTCTCACTGGGGTACAGTTCCACACACCGACTCTCACTGGGGAAGGGGTCCCACACACACTGACTCTCACTGGGGTACGGGTCCCACACACACTGACTCTCACTGGGGTACGGGTTCCACACACACTGACTCTCACTGGGATACAGTTCCACACACACTGACTCTCACTGGGATACAGTTCCACACACACTGACTCTCACTGGGATACAGTTCCACACACACTGACTCTCACTGGGGTACAGTTCCACACACCGACTCTCACTGGGGAACGGGTCCCACACACACTGACTCTCACTGGGGCATGGGCTCCACACACACTGACTCTCACTGGGGTACGGGTCCCACACACACTGACTCCCACTGAGATACAGTCCCACACACACTGACTCTCACTGGGATACAGTTCCACACACACTGACTCTCACTGAGATACAGTTCCACACACACTGACTCTCACTGGGATACAGTTCCACACACACTGACTCACTGGGATACAGTTCCACCCACACTGACTCTCATTGGGATACAGTTCCACACACACTGACTCTCACTGGGATACAGTTCCACACACATTGACTCGCACCGGGATACAGTTCCACACACACTGGGTCTCACTGGGATACCGTTCCACACACACTAACTCTCACTGGGGTACGGGTTCCACACACACTGACTCTCACCGGGATACAGTTCCACACACACTATCACTGGGATACAGTTCCACACACACTGACACTCACTGGGGTATGGGCACCACACACACTGACTCTCACTGGGGTACAGTTCCACACACACTGACGCTCACTGGGATACAGTTCCACACACACTGACTCTCACTGGTGTGCAGTCCCACACACACTGACTCTCACTGGGGCACGGGTTCCACACACACTGACTCTCACTGGGGTACGGGTCCCACACACACTGACTCTCACTGGGGTACAGTTCCACACACACTGACTCTCACTGGGATACAGTTCCACACACACTGACTCTCACTGGGATACAGTTCCACACACACTGACTCTCACTGGGATACAGTTCCACACACACTGACTCTCACTGGGATACAGTTCCTCACACACTGACTCTCACTGGGGTACAGTTCCACACACCGACTCTCATTGGAGAACGGGTCCCACACACACTGACTCTCACTGGGATATGGGCTCCACACACACTGACTCTCACTGGGATACAGTTCCACACACACTGACTCTCACTGGGGTACGGGTCCCACACACACTGACTCTCACTGGGGTACAGTTTCACACACACTGACTCTCACTGGGGTACAGGTTCCACACACACTGACTCTCACTGGGGTACGGGTCCCACACACACTTTCTCTCACTGGGATACAGTTCCACCCACACTGACTCTCACTGGGATACAGTTCCACACAGTGACTCTCACTGGGGTACAGTTCCACACACACTGACTCTCACTGGGATACGGTTTCCACACGCGCTGACTCTCACTGGGGTATAGTTCCACACACTCTGACTCTCACTGGGGTACGGGTCCCACACACACTGACTCTCACTGGGATACAGTCCCACACACACTGACACTCACTGGGATACAGTTCCACAGACACTGACTCTCACTGGGGTACAGGTTCCACACACACTGACTCACACTGGGATACAGTCCCACACACACATTCTCTCACTGGGATACAGTTCCACACACACTGACTCTCGCTGGGATACAGTTCCACACACACTGACTCTCACTGGGGTACAGTTCCACACGCACTGACTCTCACTGGGATACAGATCCACACACACTGACTCTCACTGGGGTACGGGTCCCACACACACTGACTTTCACTGGGGTACGGGTCCCACACACACTGACTCTCTCTGGGAAACTGTTACACACACATTGACTCTCACTGGGATACAGTTCCACACACACTGACTCTCACTGGGATACAGTTCCACACACACTGAGTCTCACTGGGATACAGTTCCACACACACTGACTCTCACTGGGATACAGTTCCACACACACTGACTCTCTCTGGGATACAGTTACACACACACTGACTCTCACTGGGATACAGTTCCACACACACTGACTCTCACTGGGATACAGTTCCACACACACTGACTCTCACTGGGATACAGTTCCACACACACTGACTCTCACTGGGATACAGTTCCACACACACTGACTCTCACTGGGGTACAGTTCCACACACCGACTCTCACTGGGGAACGGGTCCCACACACACTGACTCTCTCTGGGGTACGGGTCCCACACACACTGACTCTCACTGGGATACAGTTCCACCCACACTGACTCTCACTGGGATACAGTTCCACACAGTGACTCTCACTGGGGTACAGTTCCACACACACTGACTCTCACTGGGATACGGTTTCCACACGCGCTGACTCTCACTGGGGTATAGTTCCACACACTCTGACTCTCACTGGGGTACGGGTCCCACACACACTGACTCTCACTGGGATACAGTCCCACACACACTGACACTCACTGGGCTACAGTTCCACAGACACTGACTCTCACTGGGGTACAGGTTCCACACACACTGACTCTCACTGGGATACAGTCCCACACACACATTCTCTCACTGGGATACAGTTCCACACACACTGACTCTCGCTGGGATACAGTTCCACACACACTGACTCTCACTGGGGTACAGTTCCACACACACTGACTCTCACTGGGATACAGATCCACACACACTGACTCTCACTGGGGTACGGGTCCCACACACACTGACTTTCACTGGGGTACGGGTCCCACACACACTGACTCTCTCTGGGAAACTGTTACACACACATTGACTCTCACTGGGATACAGTTCCACACACACTGACTCTCACTGGGATACAGTTCCACACACACTGAGTCTCACTGGGATACAGTTCCACACACACTGACTCTCACTGGGATACAGTTCCACACACACTGACTCTCTCTGGGATACAGTTACACACACACTGACTCTCACTGGGATACAGTTCCACACACACTGACTCTCACTGGGATACAGTTCCACACACACTGACTCTCACTGGGATACAGTTCCACACACACTGACTCTCACTGGGATACAGTTCCACACACACTGACTCTCACTGGGGTACAGTTCCACACACCGACTCTCACTGGGGAACGGGTCCCACACATACTGACTCTCACTGGGGTACGGGTCCCACACACACTGACTCTCACTGGGGTACGGGTTCCACACACACTGACTCTCACTGGGATACAGTTCCACACACACTGACTCTCACTGGGATACAGTTCCACACACACTGACTCTCACTGGGATACTGTTCCACACACACTGATTCTCACTGGGGTACAGTTCCACACACCGACTCTCACTGGGGAACGGGTCCCACACACACTGACTCTCACTGGGGTATGGGCTCCACACACACTGACTCTCACTGGGGTACGGGTCCCACACACACTGACTCCCACTGAGATACTGTCCCACACACACTGACTCTCACTGGGATACAGTTCCACACACACTGACTCTCAATAGGATACAGATCCACACACACTGACTCTCACTGGGGTACGGGTCCCACACACACTGACTTTCACTGGGGTACGGGTCCCACACACACTGACTCTCTCTGGGAAACTGTTACACACACATTGACTTTCACTGGGATACAGTTCCACACACACTGACCCTCACTGGGGTACGGGTTCCACACACACTGACTCTCACTGGGATACAGTTCCACACACACTGAGTCTCACTGGGATACAGTTCCACACCCACTGACTCTCACTGGGATACAGTTCCACACACACTGACTCTCTCTGGGATACAGTTACACACACACTGACTCTCACTGGGATACAGTTCCACACACACTGACTCTCACTGGGATACAGTTCCACACACACTGAGTCTCACTGGGATACAGTTCCACACACACTGACTCTCACCGGGATACAGTTCCACACACACTGACTCTCTCTCGGATACAGTTACACACACACTGACTCTCACTGGGATACAGTTCCACACACACTGACTCTCACCGGGATACAGTTCCACACACACTGACTCTCACTGGGGTGCAGTCCCACACACACTGACTCTCACTGGGGCATGGGTTCCACACACACTGACTCTCACTGGGGTACGTGTCCCACACACACTGACTCTCACTGGGGTACAGTTCCACACACACTGACTCTCACTGGGATACAGTTCCACACACACTGACTCTCACTGGGATACAGTTCCACACACACTGACTCTCACTGGGGTACAGTTCCACACACCAACTCTCACTGGGGAACAGGACCCACACACATTGACTCTCACTGGGGTATGGGCTCCACACACACTGACTGTCACTGGGATACAGTTCCACACACCAACTCTCACTGGGGAACAGGACCCACACACATTGACTCTCACTGGGGTATGGGCTCCACACACACTGAATTCACTGGGATACAGTTCCACACACACTGACTCTCACTGGGGTACAGTTCCACACACCGACTCTCACTGGGGTACGGGTCCCACACACACTGACTCTCACTGGGGTACGGGTCCCACACACACTGACTCTCTCTGGGATACAGTTACACACACACTGACACTCACTGGGATACAGTTCCACACACACTGACTCTCACTGGGGTACAGTTCCACACACACTGACTCTCGCTGGGATACAGTTCCACACACACTGACTCTCACTGGGGTACAGTTGCACACACACTGACTCTCACTGGGATACAGTTCCACACACACTGACTCTCGCTGGGGTACAGTTCCACACACACTGACTCTCACTGGGATACAGTTCCACTCACACTGACTCTCACTGGGGTACAGTACCACACACACTGACTCTCGCTGGGATACAGTTACACACACACTGACTCTCACTGGGGTACAGTTCCACACACACTGACTCTCACTGGGATACAGTTCCACACACACTGACTCTCACTGGGATACAGTTCCACAAACATTGACTCTCTCTGGGACACAGTTCCACACACACTGACTCTCACTGGGATACAGTTCCACACACACTGACTCTCACTGGGATACAGTTCCACACACACTGAGTCTCACTGGGATACAGTTCCACACACACTGACTCTCTCTGGGATACAGTTACACACACACTGGCTCTCACTGGGATACAGTTCCACACACACTGACTCTCACTGGGATACAGTTCCACACACACTGACTCTCACTGGGATACAGTTCCACACACACTGACTCTCACCAGGATACAGTTCCACACACACTGACTCTCACTGGGATACAGTTCCACACACACTGACTCTCACTGGGATACAGTTCCACACACACTGACTCTCACTGGGATACAGATCCACACACACTGACTCTCACTGGGGTACAGGTCCCACACACACTGACTTTCACTGGGGTACGGGTCCCACACACACTGACTCTCTCTGGGAAACTGTTACACACACATTGACTCTCACTGGGATACAGTTCCACATACACTGACTCTCACTGGGATACAGTTCCACACACACTGACTCTCACTGGGATACAGTTCCACACACACTGACTCTCACTGGGATACAGTTCCACACACACTGACTCTCGCTGGGGTACAGTTCCACACACACTGACTCTCACTGGGATACAGTTCCACACACACTGACTCTCACTGGGATACAGTTCCACACACACTGACTCTCACTGGGATACTGTTCCACACACACTGACTCTCACTGGGGTACAGTTCCACACACCGACTCTCACTGGGGAACGGGTCCCACACACACTGACTCTCACTGGGGTATGGGCTCCACACACACTGACTCTCACTGGGGTACGGGTCCCACACACACTGACTCCCACTGAGATACTGTCCCACACACACTGACTCTCACTGGGATACAGTTCCACACACACTGACTCTCACTGGGATACAGATCCACACACACTGACTCTCACTGGGGTACGGGTCCCACACACACTGACTTTCACTGGGGTACGGGTCCCACACACACTGACTCTCTCTGGGAAACTGTTACACACACATTGACTTTCACTGGGATACAGTTCCACACACACTGACCCTCACTGGGGTACGGGTTCCACACACACTGACTCTCACTGGGATACAGTTCCACACACACTGAGTCTCACTGGGATACAGTTCCACACCCACTGACTCTCACTGGGATACAGTTCCACACACACTGACTCTCTCTGGGATACAGTTACACACACACTGACTCTCACTGGGATACAGTTCCACACACACTGACTCTCACTGGGATACAGTTCCACACACACTGAGTCTCACTTGGATACAGTTCCACACACACTGACTCTCACCGGGATACAGTTCCACACACACTTACTCTCTCTCGGATACAGTTACACACACACTGACTCTCACTGGGATACAGTTCCACACACACTGACTCTCACCGGGATACAGTTCCACACACACTGACTCTCACTGGGGTGCAGTCCCACACACACTGACTCTCACTGGGGCATGGGTTCCACACACACTGACTCTCACTGGGGTACGTGTCCCACACACACTGACTCTCACTGGGGTACAGTTCCACACACTGACTCTCACTGGGATACAGTTCCACACACACTGACTCTCACTGGGATACAGTTCCACACACACTGACTCTCACTGGGGTACAGTTCCACACACCAACTCTCACTGGGGAACAGGACCCACACACATTGACTCTCACTGGGGTATGGGCTCCACACACACTGACTGTCACTGGGATACAGTTCCACACACACTGACTCTCACTGGGGTACAGTTCCACACACCGACTCTCACTGGGGTACGGGTCCCACACACACTGACTCTCACTGGGGTACGGGTCCCACACACACTGACTCTCTCTGGGATACAGTTACACACACACTGACTCTCACTGGGATACAGTTCCACACACACTGACTCTCACTGGGGTACAGTTCCACACACACTGACTCTCGCTGGGATACAGTTCCACACACACTGACTCTCACTGGGGTACAGTTGCACACACACTGACTCTCACTGGGATACAGTTCCACACACACTGACTCTCGCTGGGGTACAGTTCCACACACACTGACTCTCACTGGGATACAGTTCCACACACACTGACTCTCACTGGGGTACAGTACCACACACACTGACTCTCGCTGGGATACAGTTCCACACACACTGACTCTCACTGGGGTACAGTTCCACACACACTGACTCTCACTGGGGTATGGGCTCCACACACACTGACTGTCACTGGGATACAGTTCCACACACACTGACTCTCACTGGGGTACAGTTCCACACACCGACTCTCACTGGGGTATGGGTCCCACACACACTGACTCTCACTGGGGTACGGGTCCCACACACACTGACTCTCTCTGGGATACAGTTACACACACACTGACTCTCACTGGGATACAGTTCCACACACACTGACTCTCACTGGGGTACAGTTCCACACACACTGACTCTCGCTGGGATACAGTTCCACACACACTGACTCTCACTGGGGTACAGTTGCACTCACACTGACTCTCACTGGGATACAGTTCCACACACACTGACTCTCGCTGGGGTACAGTTCCACACACACTGACTCTCACTGGGATACAGTTCCACACACACTGACTCTCACTGGGGTACAGTACCACACACACTGACTCTCGCTGGGATACAGTTCCACACACACTGACTCTCACTGGGGTACAGTTCCACACACACTGACTCTCACTGGGATACAGTTCCACACACACTGACTCTCACTGGGATACAGTTCCACACACATTGACTCTCTCTGGGACACAGTTCCACACACACTGACTCTCACTGGGATACAGTTCCACACACACTGACTCTCACTGGGATACAGTTCCACACACACTGAGTCTCACTGGGATACAGTTCCACACACACTGACTCTCACTGGGATACAGTTCCACACACACTGACTCTCACTGGGGTACAGTTCCACACACCGACTCTCACTGGAGAACGGGTCCCACACACACTGACTCTCACTGGGATATGGGCTCCACACACACTGACTCTCACTGGGATACAGTTCCACACACACTGACTCTCACTGGGGTACGGGTCCCACACACACTGACTCTCACTGGGGTACAGTTTCACACACACTGACTCTCACTGGGGTACAGGTTCCACACACACTGACTCTCACTGGGGTACGGGTCCCACACACACTTTCTCTCACTGGGATACAGTTCCACCCACACTGACTCTCACTGGGATACAGTTCCACACAGTGACTCTCACTGGGGTACAGTTCCACACACACTGACTCTCACTGGGATACGGTTTCCACACGCGCTGACTCTCACTGGGGTATAGTTCCACACACTCTGACTCTCACTGGGGTACGGGTCCCACACACACTGACTCTCACTGGGATACAGTCCCACACACACTGACACTCACTGGGATACAGTTCCACAGACACTGACTCTCACTGGGGTACAGGTTCCACACACACTGACTCTCACTGGGATACAGTCCCACACACACATTCTCTCACTGGGATACAGTTCCACACACACTGACTCTCGCTGGGATACAGTTCCACACACACTGACTCTCACTGGGGTACAGTTCCACACACACTGACTCTCACTGGGATACAGATCCACACACACTGACTCTCACTGGGGTACGGGTCCCACACACACTGACTTTCACTGGGGTACGGCTCCCACACACACTGACTCTCTCTGGGAAACTGTTACACACACATTGACTCTCACTGGGATACAGTTCCACACACACTGACTCTCACTGGGATACAGTTCCACACACACTGAGTCTCACTGGGATACAGTTCCACACACACTGACTCTCACTGGGATACAGTTCCACACACACTGACTCTCTCTGGGATACAGTTACACACACACTGACTCTCACTGGGATACAGTTCCACACACACTGACTCTCACTGGGATACAGTTCCACACACACTGACTCTCACTGGGATACAGTTCCACACACACTGACTCTCACTGGGATACAGTTCCACACACACTGACTCTCACTGGGGTACAGTTCCACACACCGACTCTCACTGGGGAACGGGTCCCACACACACTGACTCTCACTGGGGTACGGGTCCCACACACACTGACTCTCACTGGGGTACGGGTTCCACACACACCGACTCTCACTGGGATACAGTTCCACACACACTGACTCTCACTGGGATACAGTTCCACACACACTGACTCTCACTGGGATACTGTTCCACACACACTGACTCTCACTGGGGTACAGTTCCACACACCGACTCTCACTGGGGAACGGGTCCCACACACACTGACTCTCACTGGGGTATGGGCTCCACACACACTGACTCTCACTGGGGTACGGGTCCCACACACACTGACTCCCACTGAGATGCTGTCCCACACACACTGACTCTCACTGGGATACAGTTCCACACACACTGACTCTCACTGGGATACAGATCCACACACACTGACTCTCACTGGGGTACGGGTCCCACACACACTGACTTTCACTGGGGTACGGGTCCCACACACACTGACTCTCTCTGGGAAACTGTTACACACACATTGACTTTCACTGGGATACAGTTCCACACACACTGACCCTCACTGGGGTACGGGTTCCACACACACTGACTCTCACTGGGATACAGTTCCACACACACTGAGTCTCACTGGGATACAGTTCCACACCCACTGACTCTCACTGGGATACAGTTCCACACACACTGACTCTCTCTGGGATACAGTTACACACACACTGACTCTCACTGGGATACAGTTCCACACACACTGACTCTCACTGGGATACAGTTCCACACACACTGAGTCTCACTGGGATACAGTTCCACACACACTGACTCTCACCGGGATACAGTTCCACACACACTTACTCTCTCTCGGATACAGTTACACACACACTGACTCTCACTGGGATACAGTTCCACACACACTGACTCTCACCGGGATACAGTTCCACACACACTGACTCTCACTGGGGTGCAGTCCCACACACACTGACTCTCACTGGGGCATGGGTTCCACACACACTGACTCTCACTGGGGTACGTGTCCCACACACACTGACTCTCACTGGGGTACAGTTCCACACACTGACTCTCACTGGGATACAGTTCCACACACACTGACTCTCACTGGGATACAGTTCCACACACACTGACTCTCACTGGGGTACAGTTCCACACACCAACTCTCACTGGGGAACAGGACCCACACACATTGACTCTCACTGGGGTATGGGCTCCACACACACTGACTGTCACTGGGATACAGTTCCACACACACTGACTCTCACTGGGGTACAGTTCCACACACCGACTCTCACTGGGGTACGGGTCCCACACACACTGACTCTCACTGGGGTACGGGTCCCACACACACTGACTCTCTCTGGGATACAGTTACACACACACTGACTCTCACTGGGATACAGTTCCACACACACTGACTCTCACTGGGGTACAGTTCCACACACACTGACTCTCGCTGGGATACAGTTCCACACACACTGACTCTCACTGGGGTACAGTTGCACACACACTGACTCTCACTGGGATACAGTTCCACACACACTGACTCTCGCTGGGGTACAGTTCCACACACACTGACTCTCACTGGGATACAGTTCCACACACACTGACTCTCACTGGGGTACAGTACCACACACACTGACTCTCGCTGGGATACAGTTCCACACACACTGACTCTCACTGGGGTACAGTTCCACACACACTGACTCTCACTGGGATACAGTTCCACACACTCTGACTCTCACTGGGATACAGTTCCACACACATTGACTCTCTCTGGGACACAGTTCCACACACACTGACTCTCACTGGGATACAGTTCCACACACACTGAGTCTCACTGGGATACAGTTCCACACACACTGACTCTCACTGGGATACAGTTCCACACACACTGACTCTCACTGGGATACAGTTCCACACACACTGACTCTCACTGGGATACAGATACACACACACTGACTCTCACTGGGGTACGGGTCCCACACACACTGACTTTCACTGGGGTACGGGTCCCACACACACTGACTCTCTCTGGGAAACTGTTACACACACATTGACTCTCACTGGGATACAGTTCCACATACACTGACTCTCACTGGGATACAGTTCCACACACACTGACTCTCACTGGGATACAGTTCCACACACACTGACTCTCACCGGGATACAGTTCCACACACACTGACTCTCTCTGGGATACAGTTACACACACACT